>NC_058130.1:15796303-15877857 GCF_016433145.1 Gracilinanus agilis | reverse complement strand
GTCCTGCTCCGGCGCGCGCGCTCAGATTTCGCGTGCTTTTTTTGACTTAATGGGGTCCTAAGTCTTGCTGCTGTCAGGAACAGGTCCCGGAGCTGCTGATGACTCGATGGGTGCCCCAAACTTGCTCTATTTCTTTTTAGCTGGGTTCGGAGCTATAGGTGAGTGTGGAGGGGGTGGGGGTGGGGCGGTTGCTCAGCTCGCGATTGAGTGAGTGAGAGCCCTTTTTAGCTTGGAAATGTCTCGATTCCACGTACCTTCCACACTGTGCCCTGTTGTGGGGTTCCTCCGTTCATCTGGACTTGTTTTTATGTCCCCTTGAGGAGTTTTGTATGTTTCGGTCAGGAGAGGTTAAGAGCTGCTTCTTACTCTGCCGCCATCTTAACCCGGAAGCCTGACAGCATTTTTTTTAAGGGAGCAAAGAAATGAGGAGAAACTCATCAATTATGGAATAGCTGAACAAATTGTGGCATATGATTGGGAGAAAGTATTATTGTGCTATAAGAAATGACAAAGGGTGTGGTTACAGAAAAAACATGACGAGACCTATATGAACTGATGCAAAGTCAAGTAAGAATTGGCAGATCATTGTATGGAGTAACAGCAAAATTATATGCTTTCTTCCTGAAATTTTTGGTGAAAAACTTGGCTACTCTGATCAATGTAGACAATTTCAAAAGACTCATGATGAAAAATGCTACCCCTAGAAAAACAATTAATGAACTTCTCATGTTTTTTGAAGTATAACTTTCTCACTTAATTTTTCTTGCTTTTTCTTTGCAATATGGTTAATATGGAAATATGCTTTGCATGATTTCACATGTATAATTGATATCATATTGATTGCCTTTTCAATGGGCAAGGGAGGGAACAGAAGGAAGGGAGAGAATTTGTAATTCAAAATTGAAAAAGAAAAGAATGTTTAAAATAAGTAAATAATTTTTTAAAGAAAAAAATTAAAAGACTCTCATTTGCAGAACAGCTGCCAATCTGCACTGGGAAGGTAGGCAGAGATTTTTTTTTGTCTTTTATATATATATATATATTAGCATCTCCAACATTTAGCATAGTGCCTGCACTTAATGAGTGCTTCATTCATTCACTCATTCATTCATTAATTCATTGACAGAGAAGTTCTCTCCACCAACTAAATCACCAGTCTAATCCTTTTTTCACAAAGTATCATAACTTCCCTTCACTATCTACCCACCCAGAAAACATTGCCTCCACCTAGGACAGAATATTCATGAAAGAGGAAAGGGCAGAACTCTCCCCCGATGTCACTCTGTCTAGCTTCCCCTGGTCCCAGGTAAAATGTATTTTTCCACAACCAGAAGAAAAGGTGAATAAACATCCAAGGCAACTTCAGAAAAAGCTTTCTGAGGGGAAAAGAAACTCCAGGCAGGAAACAACCTGACTCATGCCCTTCCCGCCTGATGTTTTCTCCCTGTATTCTCTCCTCTACCTTGTTCTTTCCCAGCAGGCTTCTCACCTTATACCTGAGATCACTCCTTCTGTACCTCTCTACCAGTGCCATCTGTCATTAATAGCCTTCAGGGTTCTCTAATTCTCTCATTCTCTGGTTCTGAATATGACCTTTCCTTCCTCTTAGGGCAGACAAAATAGAGTTGGATTTTACTAGCATTTGAGAAATGAAAGTAAAATCAAATAAACACAGAAATTCCAGAATTTCTGAGTTCCTGAGGACAGAAAAAAATCATCAATTTCCCCCCAAGGGCCAAGCATAGTCTTCTGAGCCAAATAAACCATCCCTCCTAGCTAGCATCTGAGTCTTGTCAGCCACCAAACTATTTCAGAAGTAGACTGCTCTTCCACTCTAGTTTCCCCTCTACCCAATCCCCATTTTCTTTCCTTAGTCAGAGCTGATACTCTGGATGCTAATGTTTTTCCAATAATTAGCAGAGCTAGCATTCACCTACCACCACACAAACATTCCACAAGAGTCACTCTGGCCTTTTTTTTAAATCATTCAACAAGTTGATGGCAGGAAGGTCTAGACTCAGATGCCTTCTAGTCTAACTCTCTCATTTTGGAGATGAGGAAACAGCCTCAAGGAGGTCCCTATTTGCAATAAACTTACATTCTAATAAGTTAATGCATCCAAAAAAGAAGCTGTGTAGCAAAAATAGAAAGAAAATAAATACAGATATATAAAAAAGAACTAAATATGAGCTGGGGAGGATCAGGAAAGACAAGCAGAATAAAATGGTTCTTGAACTACAACTTCAAGAAAGAGAATGATTATATGAGGCTGAGGTGAAGAGGGACAATATTCCAGGCATGGAAGACAGCAAGTGCAAAGGCATGGAGATGGGAGATTAGTGTCTTCTCTGAGGAATAGAGAAGGTGGTTTTAATTGATTCACAGTTTGGGAAGCAGAGGGATGACTAGTGAGGATGGCAGGATAGATGAGGGCCAGGTCATGAAGGACTTTAAAAACCATCCAGTGGAACTGACATTGTGTCCAAGGGACCAGAGGAGGCCATCGGAGTTGATTGAGTTAGAGAGTCACACAGTCTGGTATTGTGTGGCAACAGTGTGTAGTGGATGGATCGGAGGCGGGAGAGACTTGAGACAGGGAGGTCAATTAGGAGGCTGTGGCAAAAATGTAGACAAGATGTGATGAGGCCCTGAGCTAAGGTAGCTGCTGTGGGGAGGGAAGAGAAAGGGGTCAGATATGAGAGACATCGAGGAGAAAGAAATGTGAATATTTGGAAATTACTTGGCTATGTAGGCTGAGAAAGGGTGTGAAGTGGAGGATGATGCTGAGGTTCCAAACCTGGGAGACTAAGGCAGGGAAGTTTAGGAAAGCAGAAATATTCTCTCCATTTTAATGAAGCGGATGAACCAGCTTGCCAAGGGGAGTCTTATTGGCAAGACTGATAATTTTGTCTTCACTGAAGGGTGCATTCTCCTTTCAATTTGCACATGGAAACTCCCACCAGATAAGAGGATCTATAACCCCAGGTTGGAAAAAATGTAAAGCAGATTTCTCAGGTATTGCTTCTTTCTCCCAAGCTCACTGGCAGTGCAAAGGGAAGTCCCTGCCTCACCCCGTGGTAGGATCATCTCATGGGGAAAATAAATGCACATGCATTAAGGGTGAGGGAAATACAAGCATAATGGAATGTGCATGACAGACATCTTCACAGAAAAGCAGAATGAGAAATGGGAGGAAATGATTGCAAATTAACATGCAAATGAGATGAGAACATACACTATGTTCCTGCCAAACTGGCCTCCTTGCTATTCCTTGCAAAACAGCCCTCCATTTCCCACCTCCATACTTTTGCACAAGCTGTACCCCCTACCTGGTATACACTCTGTCCTTGTTTTCAAGTTTTGAAAACCATAGTGTCTTTTGAGGCTCAGCTAGTCACCATCTTCCACATACAGCCTTTCCCCATCACCCCAGGGGCTACTGTTTTCCTGTCCCCCCCAAATTCACTTTGTTTAAACTTATAAAAGTGACATGGGACTTCTGGAAGTGGAACCAAGATAAACCAGAGCAGTGCCAGAGTCACCAGGAAAATCCTTTCCAACCGATATTTAAACATTGCCACAAAACGAATACAGGAGTGAAAGAATCAACAAGGAGAAAGAGAAAAACAACTTTCAAGAAGAGAAAAACCCAAAAGGTAGGCAGAGAACATCTGGGACACTGGGATGAGAAGAGAGCACAATCAGCAAGATTATAGCAAGGAGTGAAGAGCAAGCCAAGAGCAAGCCACAGAGTGAAGCCAGGAGTCCCAGTCTTGGCTTGGAATGAGGACAGAGTTCAGTTTGGGGTGGCTGATAGTACTGAGTGCTAAGTACTAAGTACTGTTCTTTTTGCCTAAAGCTCCAAGACAGGGCAAACAAGGGTTTGCCCATTAGAACAAGTACACAGCGAGACCAAAAACTTTACATCTAAGCCTGAGGATATAATTTAAGTAGTTCCTGACCTGGTCCAGATCAAAGTAAGACAAAAAGCTTACAACCAAGCCTGAGGAAAATCTTTAAGCTATCAGCATCTAAAGGGTCAATTAAATCAGGAGGCGGAGGGGCCTCTCAGAGCTCTCAGCCCTCAGATCATCACATCATCCTCCAAGAAATGAAACTGGTAAAAACCCAGAAAATAAGCTGAGAATGACATCAAGGAAGGACTGAAGTTTAAGAGGGCACCCCAACTCCCCAGAAAACAGTGCCTGCCTATAATTAGTTAGGAGAAGTAAGCAAACAACAAGAAAAGCACCTAACTCTAAAGAATTTTTATGGAGACCAGGAGCAAGGTACAGATACAGAAGGGGATAGTGAAAGCAAAACAAACACACACAAAGTCCAAAAGAAAAATATGGATTGGACACAGATTCTGGAAGAGCTCAAAAAAGACTTATAGAAATTAACCCTTAAGTCACAAGGCTGTTAATAGCTCTAATAGCTTTATTACAGTAAGATAAAGATAATAAGAGAGGGAAATATAGAAAGTAGGTAAAGAATTATCTAGCCTATCAACCTAAAGCCTAACAACCCAGAGTCTGTCTCTGAATCTCTGCCTCAGAAACAACTCCCCTCCCCAACTTCCTGCTGGGTCTCATCTTATAAATCCTTACTACACCTACTAGTTCTCTAACATCACTCCCCAGGAATCAATCACAATTCCTCAATTAGTCTGTTACTGCCCATGGGGGCAATGCCTGTGAGATCAATTCCCTGGTTGCTGATTGATCCAAATTCAAATCAAATGAAAGGGAAGCCTAAATCTCTGATCAATCAACTCAAAATACAAATTCCCTTCTCTCAGAAAGAAAATACATTTTGCTAAAAGCTACTATAAACAATGAAGTGATATCATTACTAAGCATTTATGTACCAAATGGTATGGTATCTAGATTTCTAAAGGAGAAATTAAAGGAGCTCAAGGAGGAAATAGATGATAAGAGCATACTAGTGAGGGATCTCAAACTTCCCCTTTCAGAACAAGATAAATCAAATAAAAAAATAAATAAAAAAGAAGTAAGGGAAATGAATGAATTGTTAGAAAAATTAGAGTTAATAGACATCTGGAGAAAATTGAACAGGGCTAAAAATATACCTTCTTCTCAGCAGTACATGGTACATATGCAAAGACTGACCATGGACTAGGACATAGAAATATTGCAAACAAATGCAGAAAAGTGGAAAAAAATAAATACAAATTTTTTATATCATAAAGCAATAAAAATTATAATGAACAAATTTGCCATGGAAAGGCAGATTTAAAATTAATTGAAAACTAAATAGTCTAATTCTTTAAAACTGGTGGGTCAAAAATCAAATCATAGAAACAATTATGGACTTCATTAAAAGAGAATGACAAGGAGGAGATAGCATATCAAAATCTATGGCATACAGCCAAAGCAGTATTCAGGAGAAAATGTACATCTCTGAGTGCCTCTATCAACAAAATAGAGAGGGAGGATATCAATGAATTGAGATTGCAACTTAAAAATTAGAAAAAGAACAAATTAAAAATCCTCAGATAAAAATTAAATTGGAAATCCTAAAAATTAAAGGAGAAAATAATAAAATTGAAAATAAAAGAACCATTGAACTAATAAATAAGACAAGGAGCTAGTACTTTGAAAAAAATAAAATAGATAAAGTACTGGTAAATCTAATAAAAAAGAAAAAATAGAATCAAATTAATTGTATCAAAAATGAAAAGGGCAATCTCACCTCTAAAGAAGAGGAAATCAAGAAAATTATTAAGAGCTACAATGCCCAATATAGCAATAAATATGATAATCTAGATGAAATGGAAAAATATTTACAAAAATATAAAATGCCAAGATTAAAAAAGAGGAAACAGAATACCTAAATAATCCCATCTCAGAAAAAAAAATTGTACAAGCCATTAAGGAACTCCCTAAGAAAAAATTCACAAGTGAATTCTATCAAACATTTAAAGAACAATGAATTCCAATGCTCTACTAACTATTTGACAAAATAAGCACAGAAGTCTTACCAAATTCTCTTTATGACATGAATATGGTACTGATTCCCAAGCCAGGAAGACCAAAAACAGAGAAAGACAGCTATAAGTCAATCTCCTTAATGAACACAGATGCAAAAATCTTGAACAAAATACTAGCAAAGAGACTATAGCAAGTTATCACAAGGATTATTCACTATAACCAGGTGGGACTTATACTAGGAATGCAAGGATGGTTTAATATTAGGAAAACCATCTGCATAATTGGCCATATCAACATCCAGACTAATAGAAATCACATGATTATCTCAATAGATGCAGAAAAAGCTTTTGACAAAATACAATACCCATTCCTATTGAAAACCTATAGGAATAAAAGGGCTTTTCTTCAAAATAATCAACAGTATTTAAAACCATCAGCAAGTATCATCTACAATGGGGATGAGTTAGAAGCCTTCCCAATAAAGTCAGGAATGAAACAAGGATGTCCATTATCATCTTTTATTATTTAATAATGTTCTAGAAACACTAGCAGTAGCAAGTAGAGGAGAAAAGAAATTTAAGGGATTAAAGTAGGCCACAAGGAAACTAAACTATCACTCTTTGCAGATGATATAATGGTATACTTAGAGAGCCTGAGAAAATCAACTATAAAGCTAGTGGGAATAATTAATAATCATATAAAAATAGCAAGATACAAAACAGATCCACATAAATCATCAATAAAAATTTTAGCAGCAAGAATTAGAAAGAGAAATTCCATTTAAAATCACTCTAGGTTATATAAAATATTTGGGAATCTATCTGCCAAGACAAACTCAGGAATTATATGAATGCAACTTACAAAACACTTTTCACACAAATAAAACAAGATCTAAACAATTGGAAAAACATTAATTGTTCATGGGTAGGATGAGTTAATATAATAAAAATGACAATCGTACCTAAACTAATTTACTTATTCAGTGTCATACCTATCAAACTACCAAAAAACTTTTTTATAGAATTAGAAAAAGTTATAACAAAGTTCATTTAGAAGAACAAAAGATCAAGAATATCAAAGGAACTAATGGGAAAAAAATGTGAAGGATGGAGCCCTAGCAGTACCAGATCTTAAACTATAATATAAAGCAGTGTTTATCAAAACAATATGGTACTGGCTAAGAGAAAGAAGGGTAGATCAGTGGAATAGTCTTGGGGTAAATGATCTCAGCAAGCTAGTGTTTGATAAACCTAAAGATCTCAGCTTTGGGGACAAGAACCCACTATTTGACAAAAACTGCTGGGAAAATTGGAAAACAGTATGGGAGAGATTAGGTTTAGATTAACATTTCGCACCTGATAACAAGATAAATTCAGAATGGGTATATGACTTAAATATAAAGAAGGGAATTATAAGTAAATTAGGTCAACATAAAATAGTATATGTATCAGATTTGGGGGAAATGAAAGAATTTAAGACCAAGCAAGAGATAAGAGAACATTACAAAATAGAAAATGAATAATTTTGATTATATTAAATTAAAAAGGTTTTGTGCAAACAAAATTAGTGCAGCCAAAATTAGAAGAGAAGCAACAAATTGAGAAAAAAATTTTGTAACAAAAACTTCTGACAAAGGCCTAATTTCTCAAATTTATAAGGAGCTAAGTCAATTGTACAGAAAATCAAGCCATTCCCCAATTGACAAATGTTTAAAGGAAACGAGGAGGCAGTTTTCAGATAATGAAATCAAAACTATCAATAAACACATGAAAAAGTGCTCTAAATCTTTCATAATCAGAAAAATGCAAATCAAAACAATGCTGAGGTGACCTCACACCTAGAAGATTGACCAATATGACAGTAAAGGAAAATAATAAATTCTGGAAGTGATGTGGCAAAATTGGGACACTAATGCATTGATGGTGGAGTTGTGAATTGATCCAACCATTCTGGAAGCCAATTTGAAACTATACCCAAAGGGCTTTAAAAGAATGCATACCCTTTGATCCAGCAATACCACTGCTAGATTTTTACCCTAAAGAGATAATATGGGAAAATGTTTTATACGAAAATATTCATAGTGGCTCTCTTTGTGGTGGTAAAAAATTGAAAAATGAGGGGGTGTCCCTTGCTTAAGGAATGGCTGAACAAATTGTGGTATATGATGGTAATGGAGTACTATTGTGCTCTAAGGAATGATGAACTGGAGGATTTTTATATGAACTAGAAAAACCTCTAAGAACTGATGCAGAGTGAAATGAGCAGAACCAGGCAAACATTATACACAGAAAGTGATACATTGTGGAACAATACAATATAATGGACCTTAATAATATAAGATAATTCCAAGGTACTTATGAGAAAGAATGCTATCCACATTGAGAGAAAAAACTGCAGTAGAAACACAGAAGAAAAATGACTTATCTTCTGTTTATATGGATATATGATTTGGGGCTTTGGTTTTAAAGATTGCAAAAATTAATAATATGGAAAGAGGTAAAAGTGATAACATTTGTATAATACAGTGGAAATGCTTATTGGATCCAGGAGGGGTAAGGGAAGAGAAAGAAAATGAAATGTGGAAATATATTTTTAAAATTAAAATAAAATTTAAGTGACATGGGAGGAAGGTGTCCTGATTTTATCTATGCTTTGGAAAATTCACTTTGGGAGCTGAGGGAAGGAAAGGGAAAGACTCGAGGCAAACATACTTTTTAGAAGACTACAGAAACAGTCCAGATTAGAGGAAATTAAGACTTAAACTAGGGATATAGTTTTGAGTAGAGACAGAGAAAGGGAAAACTATAAGAGATAAGGTGAATGTAGAAACAAGAAGTATTGGCAAGTGATTGAATAGATGAGATAAGTGCTAGTGGAATCAAAGATGGCACCAGGATTGCAATCATAGGGAACTAGGAAGATAGTGGTACCTTCATCACTAAGGAAAGTTGGGAAGAAGAGCTGGCTGAAGGAAGGGAGCAGGGAAGGGAAAAGGAGTTTTATTTTGGACATGCCAGGTCAAGATGGAATCAGAACCTTCCTTCTTCATTCATATGATACCTTTCAATGATGCTTGGTTAACTTAACGCAGAAATCTCTTTCAAGGGTGTTAAAAGAAATTATGACATAAACAAAAACTTTTCTGGACTCTGATTCCTATATTTATCTATTAGAGAAGCAGGCACAGAATATAAAGTGCTGAATTTACTTTCAGCGATATCAGGAATCGATTCTTCCTCTGACTACTTGGGTAACCACTGGCAAGTCTCTGGGGTCTCTCTGGCTCTTAAATCCAGGAATTCATTCTGGGCTGTCCCAACATGGAGCAGAGAGATGGCCCATGGCCACTGCTTACTTAATGGTGGAGGGGATTAGATGAGAAGGAGAAGAGAGTTGCCTAACACTAGGCAAGACGAAAGGAATAGAGAATAAAGATTAACACAGCAGGCCACAGTTGGTGAAACATTCTGGGTCCTCTCTGTAGTCCTTGCAATAACACCTCTTCATTTCTAGACATGAGGAAATGAAACCTATAAACCTGTCTACAGCTGCCTTCTTGTTTTCCCTAATATGGTAGGATCAGGCCAATGGAATAAGAAGTGGAGAAGGAAAGTTTTAAGGTTCTTTCTCATCTGTCAAGTCAGTTGGCATATGGGCAGGAAATGCCCATTTTCATATTGTCTCTTTAGGTAAACAGTAAACTCCTTGAGAGTAGGGACTACTTTTATAGGAGGGGAATAATCAGGCTTTCTTTATATCCCCAACACTTAGCACACTGCCTAGGCTCATAATAATATATACAATATTTAACAATATATTAATAATATAATGAATTATATTAAAATAATGACCCTTAATAAATGCCTGTTGAAGTGACTTTATTTCTCAATACAGAAATAGACTGAGGTTTTACTATCAGACCACAGCACCCTGTTTTCCTATAGGAATAGCTGTTTAGCCATGTCAACTGCACTCTAAAGGTGTACAGTTGATTTTTTGTACCCAATGTGTGATACTTGACATTTTTTCCTTTCAATGTCATCTTATTTGACAGAGTCCACCAACCTAATCTGTTGCTGCTGGTTGAAGTTCTTTCAACTTTTGACTCTACCTCTCTTACTATAGTTAGCTTCTCCCCTTCCTTGCAAGGTCCCTGACAATCAACCCCCCAGGATATACATCAGTTCTCTCAAAGTCCTAGCCAGTGGCAGCAGGGATCTGTGAGGTGGAAACTCCAGAGAAAGCCTGAAAGACTTCCAGCCTCCATTCCTAGAAATGGTTCTTAGATAGTCTAATAACTTGCTTCTGTGGTAAAAATTATTAAGCAGATGAGCAAGTTCAGAAAGCAAACAATCAAAGTCAGAATCCGAAAATAGGACTGCTTTTAGGAACTCAATTTATCAGATTGCCAGGAGCAGGAAGGGAGCCAATACTTAGAGTGGAGAATGAAAAGAAAAGACAGAAAGAGCAGTTTTGCTTTAGCCTTAGTCCAAGAAGAAATCAAGCAAGGTTGAAGTAATCATCTCAGCTTTGGATGCAAATAGGTCCTGCTGCTGAGATTTCAGCTTAAGTTGTATTTTGAAGTACCCCAACCTGAGTTAACTGTCCATATAATAAGCCTATTTGTTTGATCTGCAAAACCAGACCTTAAGTATATAGTTCTTCCATGAATGAAGGGAAAGGAATAAATTTATATAGCACCTACTATGTGCCAGGCACTATGCTAATTTTACAAATATTACAAATGTTAATTTTACAAATATTAATTCATTTGATCTTCAAAACCATCCTCAGAGGTAGGTGCTATTAGGATTTTCATTTTACACTTGAGGAAACTGAGGCAAAAAAGGTTAAGGTTAAGTGACTAGACTGGGATTACATAGGAAATATGGGGTTGGATTTGAATTAAGGTCTTCTGGACTTCAAATTCAGCACTCTATACACTGCTCCACTTAGCTGGTGGGATGCTTGAATGTCACAATATCTGAGGGTGAAAAATCAGCTTCCCTGGAATACTCTCCCACAATAAACTTAAATAAGCATGTATTAAGCACCTGTTGTGCCATATAGTGGGGTAGGCACTGGAGTTATGAAGCTAAAAACAAAATGAGTTAGGGCTCCCATTCAATGGTATAGGGCACAATTTATCATGTCCAGAGGAAAGCAAATACAAAGTATTAGAGGGATGCCCATCAATTGGGAAATATGGAATAAAATTGTGGGAATATGACTACACTATAAGAAATGACAAGAGCAGATTAATTTGGGGAAAACATGGAAAGACCTTTATGAAATTATGAAGACTGAAACAAGCAGAACCAAGAGCACGTTTTATACAACAGAATTATTGTTTGAAGAATGAACTATGTATGTCTGCCTCCAGAGAAAGAAATGATAAATAGAAATAAGCAAGATGTAATTTTCTATATTCTTTTTTCTACATATATTTTTGTCAAATGATACCTTCTCTAATAGGGGAGGGAAGAAGAGGAGATAACTGGGGGCTTTTTAAGGTAAGAAATGAATTGATTATTTACTTATTTTAAAAAACAAAGTAATGGGAAGAGAGACAGAGAAAGGAGAGAAGAGTCAGACAGAGAAGCAATACCATTAGTGGTTACCACTACATACCAGAATGGAAGGGAAAGCTAGTCATAGGATCAAAGATTAAGGGCTGGAAGGGACCCCAAAGTCCATGAAGTTCAATCCCTTTATTTTATAGAAGGAAAAATTAAGCTCAGAGAAAATAATTACTTGCCAAGACCACAGAGGTAGCAAGTGGCAGAACCCAGATTTGAGCCCAGGTCCTCCAATCTTACACCTCATTGACTGCACCAAGATCCAGCTATCACTAAACAAAGACACAGGGACTTTGATGATTCCCAGAAACTAAAGTTCTTCTGGGGAATCAAGGGGATCGCTCTGGAAAGACTTGCAGCATAGGCATGCCCATAGATTATGGGCCAATTGGGATCACTCAAGAGGGAAATACTCCACTAGGGGTTATTGCCACACTTAACTCATTCTCTCCACATACCTATGAGCTGGAGTACTCTCACTTTCCCTATGTAGCCATCCAATATCAGACTCTTCACAGGATCATGGATTTCAAGATGAAGAGACTTTTTAGAAGGCATTAGGTCCAATCCCCTTACTTTACACATGAGCAAATTGTAATCCAAAGCTAATGAGTATCTGAGATGGGATTGGAATTCAAGTCTTCCTAACTCAAAGTTCAACCCTCTGTCCATGGCACCATGCTGTCTCTTCTTGATTAGCCCAAAGTCCAAGGGATTCATAAGCCCAATAAATGTGGGTAGAAGGGTATTGCCTTTAGATGGGTGGGGTTAGGCTTTTATTCATATAGCAACCAAATTCCTAGGGGAGAAGGAAGGGGAGCCAAAGCCAGATCTCTAAAGTTTACCTTGCTCTCCCAGACCTAGTCCTAGACAAAGAGAACAGGGTCACGCACCTTGGTTTAAAAAGAAATGAAAGCTAAATAAAGCTAAATAAATAAGTGAATAAAACCAAGCGCCTACCAGAGGAGGCCAATGGCTCACCCAAAGCCTGCCCCCTAGGGAGCCTAGGGCAGAGCCAGAACTCGAATCAGGTTTCCTGGCCCTCACTCAGTTTTCATTTTCCATCACATTGTTTATTTCATCTTTCCTATACTTTGAACTGCCAGGACCATACAGACAGGAACTATTTTTTGTAAAGATATTTTATTTTATCAATGACACATAGTAATGCATTTCTTTCCCCCTAAGTTTTCTGAAGTTATGTGACCCAAATTGTCTTCCTCCCTCTTCCCACAGCTAGCAAGCAATTAGATCTGGGTTATACACGTATTACAAATCAGAATTATTTTAATGTCAAAATTCATTGATAGGCAGGAACTGAATTATGTTGTTGTTCTAATATTTATTCCAAAAATTCTGCTCCCAAACTTCCCACATTAGAGTGAATGTATATTTGCCCCTTTACTCTCATACAGGGAAAATACCAGATACAATAAAATGCCTATAAAATGCAAATGTTTGAAATCCAACAAATACAGATGCCGGGCACTTTCTTTATTTTCTGGTGCAAAACTATAATGAAAGTTTGTCTTATTTTCAATGTCATTATTCTGAGGGTTTGCAGAGTTCCTGCAGGCCACTTTCTTTATTTTATATGAACCTAGCTAGGAATCAAATGTCCCCAGGGAAAACCACCCCCAAAGAGCCAAGATTGCCACTGGTCCTTGTAAAGCCAGTGTTTCAGTGTCCTTAAGGGATTGACATGCAGGCCTATTGGAAATGAGCTCCAAAATTCGAATCCACACCTACCTACACAATCCTACACAGGCTTTGTCTAATACTAGTGTGTCCTGAAATTCTTAGTTCAACATTCAGCTATTAAAGAGGGCACAGTGGACAGAGTGCAGGACCTGGCCTCAGGAAGACTCATCTTCTTGAATTCAAATGCAGTCTCAGCCATCTACTAGCTGTAAAGGAGTCCAAGTAAGTCACTTTACTCTATTTGCCTCAGTTTTCTCATCTGTAAAATGAGCTGGAGAAGGAAATGTCAAACCACTCTAGTTCTTTGCCAAGAAAATGTCAAAATATTTTTATGAAGAGTTAGACATGACCAAAAAGAACTGAAGTGCAAAGCTACTGAAGTTTAAAGTCTTTGGGGACACCCTGTATCTATCTATCTATCTATCTATCTATCTATCTATCTATCTATCATCTATCTATCTATCTATCTATATATCTATCTATCTATCTATCATCTTATTCATTCATTTATTTGTTTGTTTATTTTTTTAAACCCTTACCTTCCATCTTAGAATCAATACTGGGTAAGGGCTAGGCAATAGGGGTTAAGTGACTTGCCCAGGGTCACACAGTTAGGAAGTATCTGAGGCCAGATTTGAACCCAGGACCTCCCGTCTCTGGGCCAGACCCTCAATCCACTGAACCACCCAGCTGCCCCAACCCTATATCTATTTAAATAACAAAAAGAATTTCCCACCCAGAGCTAAATCCGAGAAAAAATATAAACTAAGTACTATATGCTGCAATAGAAAGAACACTGCCTAAAAGACCTGAATTTGAGTCCTTATTCTTCCCTCTGGAATTGCCATCAGGAGACAGTTCTGACTTCAAAGTCTCCCTCTGACACACACTTGCTTTATAACCTTGGGTAAGTCATTCTACTTTGAAGCTTTAATTTCTTCATTCATAAAATAGTTATAAAAATACCTTTTGTACCCAACTTACTAGGTTGCTGGGAAAGTAAAAGGAGATATTTTATAATATACTACAAAAATGCCTAGTTACTGTTCAGAATACTTTGCTCTAATACTATATTCCTATATATTATTACTTTTATATATTATATATAATATATGCTATATATTATAATTTATTACTCTACATTATCATCTGGCTTTTCATTCTTCTTCCTTGAAAGGAATTGGCCAAGTCTGGGGACTCCTGGGAAAGAATGCAGACAGATTTCTAATTCTTGACCACAGGGGTCTGGAACATGAAGTTCAAAATGAGAGGCTAGAACAGTGGGAAGGTCCTCTTGCCAGAGCCCACCTTTGGCCTTTTCTCATGCTTTCTAAGCAATGAGCCAGCTGTGGCAAGAAGTGGTTGGAGGACCCTCCCTGGGACAAGGCACTGAATAGAAAAATACTGACTTCAGGACCTGGAAGAGGCACAGGCAGCACCCAGGTACCCCTAGCCAGTACCATGGAGAAAGTAGTGGCTGAACTAAGGGTTGCTGACTGTAGTAGAAAGGCTGTGGCTCACATGTGAACAACTATCACCCCCAGAAACAGTCATGGAAACTGGACCTGTCTGTCCAAAAATTCTGGGCTGTGATTCGGGGAGAAACTGAGGACACCCAATCCCATAGTGCTGTGGATATTCTATTGTGCATTTTCCCTTGTATCTCTTCTATGTGAAGAGTAAAACCATTGTCTAATGGTCTGAATCGATGGTGAAGAAACTCACGATGCCATGGCTGTGTGACTAGAGCTCTGGGAATTAAAGGAGATGAAGAGGAGAGCCAGAGTTTCCAGCAAGTTGGGGACTTGAGAACAATTCTAATTGGATCCATCCATACCATCCATAGCCCATAGACCAGTGAGATGTCATTGTCACTTGGAGAAAGATTGGAGCTAGAGATGGAAGTAGCTGAGAATCATAGGGTTCACCCCTTCCCCGACACTCCCCCAGGTCCAGGCCCTTTGGGGTGAATAGGATCAGGTTAGTGGGTCACAGTGCCACCTAGTGATTAAAATCATAATGCCATTTTAGGTAGGTTCAGTATATGATACTTGAGCAGCTAGGTGGCCCAGGAAAGAGAAAGTGGGGCCTGGAATTAGGAAGACTCTTCTTCCCCAGTTCAAATCTGACCTTAGATATTTCCTAGCTATGTCACACTGGGCAAGTCAATTGACCATGCCTGGCTCAGTTTCCTCATCTAAAAATGACTTGGAGAAGGAAATAGCAAACCATTCCAGTTGAAGCCGTCCAGCATCAGTCAGTAGAGCATGAGACTCTTAATCTCAGGGTCGTGGGTTCAAGCCCCACGTTGGGCGCCAGATGAAGCCGTCCAGCAACTTCACAAAGATTCCTAGTGGGTTGGACACTTAGAAAGGGGGACCAAGGACTGAGTGAAAATGGGTTACGGGGTAAGAATTAATGGAAAGAGAACATAAGGCGAGAATAAAGACACATAGACACAGAAAGTTTTGGCACAAGGTAGACAGACAGCGTGTAAGCTCTGATGGTCAAGAGCTCTCTTGCCAACTGATTTCTTGTCACTTTTATTGGGGTTACAACAGTATGGGGGGAAGGGGAGAGGCCAGTGGCCTGATACATTAACATTATGAGGTAATCATCATAAGATGCAAACTGCCAAAACCTGAAACAATGGTAGAGCTAAGATCCGGATCCAGAGGGGATATGGCCTAAGGCATCTACTGATGTTTGATACCTATGTTAATTGATCATTGAAGGAAAAGTAAGGAGACTGAGATAACTGACCTCTCTTCTGGGGTGTAGCCTTAGGGAAGGGCTAGGGATTTGGCAAGGTCAAAGTTCAATTTGACTCAAGATTACAGAGATCAATCATTAGCAGTATAAGAGTTAAGTTTTTTTTAATACTTCTTAAAATAATATCACAATTAATGTATACCTGGATTGCTACACCAGTATCTTTGCCAAGAAAATCCCAAATGGGATCCCAAAGAGTCCAATACGACTAAAAAAACTGGAAAAAGAAAAGCATTTTATAAGTTTCAAAGGACATTTGACTCCATGATCTCATCTGATCCTTCCCTAATGCTTGTTGTCTGGGCACCTACTATCCTTTATTGTTAATGCTCAGGATCTCACCAGGGTTCTGTCCAAACCTGACTCTTTGTTACTGCCCCATTTGCTCTCCTGTCTTTAAGGACTTGTCACCAAATTCTGGCGCCTTCAAGGCTAGCTCCCACCCCATCCCCAACATATATAATGAAACTCCCCCAGCTTTCCAAGGGAAAAAATAACTTTATATAACATACCAGACTATGCCAATTGCTAGCACTCAGTGGCTCTCCTTCCAAGTCAGACACAGTTATCATAGCACTGATCTTTGGTGCCAATATTTCATCCTTTGAGGTCTAACCTAAAGGTTAGAATGATAGTTCAGAAAAGAAATAATAAAACCGTCACAGATCTATGAGAAGGGTGCATTTTGAAGGAGTTAGAATGATAGTTCAGAAAAGAAATAATAAAACCGTCACAGATCTATGAGAAGGGTGCATTTTGAAGGAGTTGAGGAACTCTTCAAATTAAAACGAAGCATGTATATAAACAGTTGCCTGTTTCCTTCATTTGTAGGTGCTATTCAATCCTAACCCCAAAGGGCATTTCTAACATTTGGGTGGGAGCTCTGAAAACCATCTCCATCAGTAGGCAAGAGCAAAAAAAGGTCACATCAATTCCCTCAAAGATATAGTCAAAGTATGTACTGATTGTTTTTCCATTCCAGTCCTAGGTGGGAATGAAGAGTGACTCATCAGAGTTGTCATCTGCCACCACTACAGCTTGGGAAGCCAGAGGCACTAGTGGGTCTGTGCCAAAGGGGACTCAGAGATCACAAGCCTTGAGCCAGCTCCATGTAGGGAGTATCTTATAAGATGATAGATTTAGATCTGGAAGCTCCCTTAAAGGTCATATAGGCCAACTCTCTCATTTTGCTTTTAATTAGCAAACATTTATTTTCTTTCCTGCTTATCTCCTTCCCCTAAAGCGAACAGAAAAGCAAAAAAAAAAAATCTTGAAATAAATAAACATAGACTCGCAAAACAAATTCCCACATTGACTAGATCTAATAATATGTATCTTCTTTGTACATTTAGTCTGGATAGAATGGGTATGCTTCATCATGGGTTCTATGGAACTAGGGTTGGTCATTGCATTGATCAGAGTTCTTATATATTTCCAAGTTGTCTGTCTTAACAAAGTTGCTATTGAAATGACTTGTTCTCCTGCTTCTGCACACAACACTCTGCATCTGATCATGCATGTTTTCCAAGGTTTCTCTGAAATAATTCCCTTCATTTCTTATGTACACTAATATTCCATTAATATGCTAATATTCCATTACATTCACATACCATACTTTATTCAGACATTCCCCAATTTATGAACACTCCTTTCATTTCCAGTTCTTTGCCATCACCAAAAGTTGCCAAATATGTTTATGTGTTTGTAATATCCTAGTTTTACAAAGGAGAAAACTAAGGTACAGAGAATGACTTGTTCAAAATATTAAGTGGCAGAAATCAAATTTAAAAACAAGTCTTCATTTTAAATCAATTGCTCTTCCCTTTACACTCGACTGACTCCAATATGTGTTTGGATGAAGCAAAGGAACTGGCATCATTTGGGGGTTCAATTCAGCCTAGTTGTCTTGTTTTACTGAGCATGATATCTGATATCAGAAGACAGATTCTCCAATGCATCCAAGCCCCCAGAGTTTAGAAGGAAACACTGAGAGGTGACACCACTACTCTTATACCTACATTGTTTCTAGTCATCACAAGACACTAGAACTTTGGGCCTTCATTCAGATGGTCAAGATTTCTACTCCTAGTCCCCTAATATTCATAATGCAGTGACAAGCAACTTGGAATCTCAGAGGATGGTTGCTGAACAGGTACATGTAATATAATGGGGAAAGAGGTTTTTTGTGTTGAATATATTAAAAGGTGAGGTCGCCAGGGGATTGAACAATTATCAATCCCCAAATAAAGAGTAACTTCAAGTTAAAATGATTTTTATGGAAATTTATTTACAACTGAGAAGAGGAAGAAGAAATAAGGAAATACGAATCTAACACAGTAGGTAATTTGCTCCAATCCCCTAGTTAATCCAGGTAGATCTAATTAACCCAAGGCTGGAAACTCAGAGGGCCAGAGGTGAATGAAGCAAAAGCTTCAGTCACAAAGTCTCTATTAAAAGGGAAGTTCCTTAAGAGAAGTTCAGGAAGATTTAGTCTTTACACTCACCAGTTGGAATGCCCTGGTCACAAACCAGCAGAGCTCCTTCACGTCCCATTCACAAACCAGAAGACGGAGCCCAGCTGACTGAGGTCTCTTTTTAAAGGGGCCTCTTTTGCATCACTTCCTGTAGCCTCCTCTTAGTTTACATGTCCAATCACAACAGACGCTTTTCTTAGGACCACCCATGAGGCAGTCTGTAAATTCTGATTTGTTACTCTAGCCCACATGGGTTAAAGACCACCCAATAATGGAGATGTTCTCACCTTCGGTGATTTAATATAAAGATGGGCAGTGTAGATTTAGTCTAATTATCATAGTAATAATAGCTAAAATTTGAACCAAAGGATTAAGGGTAAAGTCAATGCTTCCATGATGCTCTCCCAGGCTTCCTTGT
Source organism: Gracilinanus agilis (assembly GCF_016433145.1). Taxonomy (NCBI): domain Eukaryota; kingdom Metazoa; phylum Chordata; class Mammalia; order Didelphimorphia; family Didelphidae; genus Gracilinanus; species Gracilinanus agilis. The sequence continues at coordinate 15,858,959 of NC_058130.1, read as the reverse complement.
TACTACTCTCTTTTCTCCTTTTCAGATGCATGAAACACACCAAATCTTAGCAGTTTTAATACAGCAACCCCCAACTCATTCTCCCTCCTTTCTCATGAGTTCATGGTTCATTGTCTTCCTTTTCTCTCTAACTCCTGTTCTTATGCCTGAAAAATTTATTATCTACATAGATTCTCTCAAACGTCTCAATCCTTTAGCCTACATAAGTCCCATGCTCTATTCATTTATGTGAATTGTCACATGCTAGATGTCATCATTACCCATAACAATTCCACTACCTTAATTAGAAGTTCTGACAGTTCCTCTCTGAAATAACCTCCTATTACTCCACGTCTCTCTATGCCTCACCTCTCCTACACTTACTCTTCACCTTTGTTAAAATTCCAATCTCTTCCTCCCTTAGTACATTCTTAGACCATTACTCAAGCTTTGGCTTCCCTTTCCTTTTTTCCAATCTTGACACTATAATTAATTATTTAACTCTACACTATCCTCTGCTATGGAATTCCTTCCTCCCTTTCTGATGGCTGCTTTTGTTTGGTCAAACTTCAGCCCTTAACTATTGCTGCTTTCCAGCTCCTCTGCTCCTCCTCACAAGCTGTTGAACTGACCTTGAAGAAATCTCCCAGCCAGGCAGATTGGGTACATTATAAATGCATGTTACCCAGCTGTAACTGGGCCATCACTGCAGCAAGACAGCAGCACCCCTTTATTCTCCCTTAGTCAGTTACCTGTATAACCTCACTGAAGTGTGTTAGTGGAAATTTGGGGTTCATTTGAGTTTTAAATATTTAGATATATGACAAACTTCCTGTGGACATTTAGGGGACTTGGAAACTACATTTCCCATGATTTCTCTTGTAATGCAGGTAGACAGGAAGTGTGATTATGTAAAAGAACAGTATAAGACTCCTGAGGTGATTGGAGGCGGTCTTTGGAGCCAGGTAGGGAGAAGGTATGGCGGGGGATTTGAATTAGATCTTAGCAGGCACGCAGTCATCTTATATTTTACGAACATGGCTTTAATTAAAATATTTATACTTCTTTTAATATCCTTCTATATCCATTTTAATCATAACAGAGTCTATTCCAAAATGCCTCTTCTGTCCCACCAAACAGACAGCATATAGCCATATATACCCACACCCCATCACACACACACACACTCCACATTCCTTTCCTCCCTTTCATTTAAAATCTCTGCTCCCATTTTGAGAAAATTAAAGCCATTCAATGAGAATTCCCTCTCCTCCCATTGTTTTATTCTTAAAATGTCTTAAGTAGCATTCCTTATTCTGTACTCCTTTACCCCAGTCCTTCTGACAAAGAGATGGCCCTTCCCCTTGCCAAGGCCAACTCCTCTACATGTTCACTTGATTTTCTCTCATCCTCTAGTACAGTGATGGGCAAACTATGGCCCGAGGGCCAGATGGGGGCGGGGCTGAAATGTTCTATCTGGCTGCAGGACATTATTCCTATTCTGACGAATACAATGAGTAGGATACAATAAAATGAAACTTCAAAAGAGTTGCCTTAGAAACAGACTGACAGAGGAGCATTTCCTTTCCTTTGGCCCCCTCTTTAGAAAGTTTGCCCATCACTGCTCTAGTAGAATGCAAACTTCAGCATCCTCTTTCTCTCTGGAAAACATAAATCTCTCCTTCCTAATTCTTTTCCCACTGCCTTCAAAGATGCTCAAATCTCTCCACTCTCAAGAGAAAAAAACTCCCCTAAATCCCACTATCTCTTCAAACTTTTGTCTTTTATCTTCCCTCCCTTTTTCAGTCATTTTTGTTTCTGTCCAGTCATGTCTGACTCTTTGTGGTTCTCTTGGTAGATATATTGGAGTGGTTAGCCATCTCCTTCTCCAGCTTTAGTTTTACAGTTGAGGAAGTCAAGGCAAACAGTGTTGAGGCTTAACCAGGGTCATGCAACTAAGACGTGTCTGAGGCCAGATTGGAATCCAGGAAGATGAGTCTTCCAAACTCCAGGTCTGGCACTCTATCCACTGCAAAACCTAGCTGCCCTCTTTAGTAATGTTCCTTGTAAAACTTCTATACTCACTGCCTGCACTTCCTTACCTCTCAAACTCTCCTCAACTTATTGCAGTCTGACTTCCAACTTCACGACTCATATGAAATTGCCCTCCAAAGTTACCAACACTTTATTAATGGCCAAGACAGATTGCCTTTTCTCAAACTTCACCCTTCTCAATTCATCTTCTTCACTGGACACTTTTGATTCTTGTTCCTCTTGGGGATGTTGTGATGACACAGTTCTCCTCCTGATTTTCTTTCTTTCTGTGAAGCTATTATCTTACAGTCTCCTAACTGACTCATTTTTAATGGACAATTTTTAATTAATTAACTAAATAATTAAGAATATTTTTCCATGGTTACATGATTCATGTTCTTTTTCAACCCCCAACACCCATAGCCAACGAATAATTCCACTGGGTTTTACATATGTCATTGATCAAGACCCGTTACCATATTATTAATATTTGTATTAAGGTGAACACTTAGAGTCTACATCCCCAATTATATTCTCATCTATCCATGTGGCCAGGCAGTTGTTTTTCTTCTGTGTTTTTACTCTCACAGATCTTTCTCTAGATGTGGATAGCATTCTTTCTTATAAGTCCCTCAGAATTGTCCTGGGTCATTGCATTGCTGCTAGTAGAGAAGTCCATTGCATTCAATTGTACCACAGTGTATCCGTCTCTGTGTACAATGTTCTTCTGGTTCTGCTCCTTTCACTTTGCATCAATTCCTGGAGGTCATTCCAGTTCACATGGAATTCCTCCAGTTCATTATTCCTTTGAGCACAATAGTATTCCATCACCAGCAGATACCACAATTTGTTTAGCTATTCCCCAATCAAAGGGCATCCCTTCGTTTTCCAATTTTTTACCACCACAAAGAGTGTGGCTATAAATATTTTTGTACACATCTTTATCCTTATTATCTCTTTGGGGTACAATCCCAGCTCCTAACTGACTCATTATTGATATCAAGTCCCTACACAACTGTCAGTGTTCCCCAAGGCTTTCTCCTAGACACACTTGACCCACTGTCATTCTTGGTGATCTCACGAGTTTCCAGGGATTTGACTACCATCTCTCTGAAGAAGACTTCCCCATTGAGGCCTAGTAACTGTTCTGAGCTTCAATTTTGAATCACCTATTTATTGGACATTTCAAGCTATATGTCCTGGAGATAGCTCAAATCAATATTTTCAGAATTGGCCTCATCATTCTTCCTCCACACCCTTACTTTACCAAACTTCCCTATTTCTGTTGAGGGTACCACCATTCTCCCAATCTCCCATGTCTACAATTTCAGAGTTATTCTTGCCTCCTCACTATCCTGATCCACATATTCATTCAGCCCAATATTTCTACCTTCACTACATCTCTTGCACTCAATCCCTTCTCCTTTTTCAGACTGAGACCACTCTGTTCAGGTCCTTGTCAACTCTCACCTAGATTTACCACAGCCTCCAAATTGGTCTCCATGCCTCAAATTTCTCCCCATTCTAGTCCATTTTACACCCTTATGCCAAAGTCATTTTCATTAAGTATAGATCTAACCATGTTATTCCTCTATTCAATTAACTCCAATGGCTTCCTATTGCTTCTAGGATAAAATTTAAATTCCTTCATTAAGCTTTTAAAGTCATTCACAACCTGACTCCAAACTAGCCTTCTAAGTTCATTGGCCATTATTCCCCTTCCAACATTCTTGAACTCAAGCAAATTGGTTCTCTCTTTTCCTCACATGAGACATTGCATCTCCTAACCTCCATGCTTTTGGATTGGCTGACCTCCATGACTATAATGCCATCCCTCCACAGTTAGGCCTCACGAAGATCTGCTATTCTATTAAGTTGCCACTCAAGTACCACTTTCTTGGTATAGACCTTTTATTCCTTCTTAGAATCAATACTGTGTATTGGTTCCAAGGCAGAAGAGGGGTAAGGGCTAGGCAATGGGAGTTAAGTGACTTTCCCAGAGTTACACAACTAGGAAGGGTCTGAGACCAAATTTGAATCCAGAACCTCCCATCTCTGGGACTGGATTTCAATCCATTGGGCCACCTAGTTGCCCTCAAGCACTACTTTCTCCACAAAAGTCCTTTCTATTTCTATAACTGCAAGACTTCTTCCTTCAAACTACTTCATATTTAACTACCTTGTATACATTTGTATTTATTAAATATTTATTTCTTGTGTTTATATACATATATTTGTGTGGGTATACACACACACAAGAATATATCTATATACATATCTATATATAGATATAACTAGAAATATAGATACATATCTATGTATATATGTTATGTATGTATATATATACAATCATATACACATTTACACATAGAATAGAGAAGTTGTACTGCATGAGGAAAAAGAAAAGACCTGGAAGATAGGAGGACCAGGGTTCAAATCCTGATACTAAGAAATTCGGGCTTTTGAGATACTCTGCCTCCTCAACCTCTTAGTTTTCTAACTGCTCTCTGAGAGCACTTATACATAGGGACTCTTTCGTTTTTTTGTATTTATATTTCTGGCAACTAACACAGTGCCTTGCAGCTAGTAGGTACTTCATAAATCTTTAACTGATTAACTAATCATAGGGTCTTGAGGGTACTGTGGAAAACGGAAAGTATCCCAGATCCAGAAAGCCTTCATTAATTGGTAGAGAGGCAACTTCAAAAAATGATTTTCAGGTAGCTCAAAGTAAGTCACTCTGTGTTCTATTTGGCTAGTTAATTCTATGTTTTAAGATAATTTAGTATTTAGCTATAAGTTTCTTTACCTGGAGAGAAAAGTCACACACCACAAAGACTCTGGAAGCTTATAGATTCTTCTCCCTGAGTCAACGAGCATTTACTTGGTGTTTATTATGTGCCAGACACCATTCAGAAAAGGCAATTGAGTATTTTCTCTAGGCTGATGATTGTGTAAGAGGGGAAACTAATTTACAATCTGTAAGGAAACTAAGTGGATGAAGGGAAAAGGATTCTGGGAGATGACCCTGGTGGGTAGTTGACCATGCAGAGAAAGTGTTAGCAATGATAGCTAGAGACGATGGCAAAGTCACAGAGAGGATGTGGGCAGCGCGGCGAGGGGGCAGAGTGGATAGAGGGTTAGGCCTGGAGTCAAGAAGACACCTTCCTGAGTTCAGATCTGTCTTCAGACAGTTCCTAGCTGCGTGACCCCGGACAAGTTACTTAACCCTGTTTCCCTCAGTTTCTTCATCTGTAAAATGATTCAGTAAACCATTTCAGTATCTTTGCCAAGAAAAACTCTAAATGGATCCTGAAGAACTGGAGATGACTGAAAAACAGCTGAGCAAGAGTTGGGCAGGCTTAGAGGTCTTTCTTTTTTTGGAGAAGGAAAATAGGCAGCAGAGCATATGAGTTTGAAGACTCCGGAATCATAGCATATCAGAGTCAAAAGTCATTTAGAGTCAAGTTTGTTCAACCTGTGCCATAGCAAGAACCTACTCTCTAATGTACCTAGAAAATCATCACCCAGCTTTCCCTTGAAGGTCATCAGTGAGGGAGTGGGAAGGGCTCACAGTGTCTTCAGAGACAGCCCATTCCACTTTTTTTTGGTTTTGTTTTTAAACCCCTAACTTCTGTGTATTGGCTCCTAGGCGGAAGAGTGGTAAGGGTGGGCTATGGGGGTCAAGTGACTTGCCCAGGGTCACACAGCTGGGAAGTGGCTGAGGCCGGGTTTGAACCTAGGACCTCCCGTCTCTAGGCCTGACTCTCAGTCCACTGAGCTACCCAGCTGCCCCACCATTCCACTTTTAAATGGAATTTATATTGTAAAGTTTCCTATTAGATTAAGCCTAAATCTGCTTCTCTTCCACTTCTCAATATTTCTCCTACTTCCACTCTTAAGGGTTATATTTCTATTAATAAAATGTGTGTCTTTCATTGTGTAAATGAGAGTGGAAGTAAAATCCCTTAGATGACAGGAATCTTCCTCTGTAACCTGAAACCTCTTCAACTCTTCTGCTTCCTCATGTGTGAATGAATGAATAAGTGTTAAGCGATGCGATAAGCCCAGGATACTGGACCACGTCCCTTCTCTGTCTACTTCCTCTGACTTCAGCACATCCTTCATCTATTCCAGAATTCCTGTGAATGGAAAAAGAATTTCCCGTACTTGGCAAAGAAAGGTATGTTTTCAGGAAATCCATCATCCAGGAATGGTATGATTGCAAAACGACTCGGCCAGGACAATGGCACATGGAGTGAGCCCTTGTAGCCTCGTGCTCAGTGGGCATGAAATAAAGGTTTGTTGACTGCCTGATTGTGGATGGGAGGCAGCTTGCAGCAGAGGCTAGAATACTCAACGTGGAGTCAGGAAGACCTGGTTCAACACTGAGTAGTTATTTAGATCGTGGGTAAGCCATTTCATTTCCATTTCCCAATCTGTAAAAAGGGAATGGCCGTGCCCGATGTCCAGAGGCACGGTGCTCAGAAATGAGTGCCCGGGCCCGCTGAGCCAAGGGATTCCCAGCGACGATGACCATCAGTGGCACCCGGGCCCTCTGCCTTGCTCACATGCTTTCTGAACCTCCCCCATGTAGAAGCCATGTGTTTCCGGATCGGTTCATATGGTCTCTTTCCTTATCCCTTTCAAGTCTTGAACAACAATGACAGATTCAAAGCCCACACCAAGCTCTCTGCACTGGGTGGAGGGGGTTTGGGGGAGGAAACAAAAGTGAGAGAATGCAGGGTTTAAATAACTGAGCTGACAGCGATGAGTTACAAGCCCACACCTTTGGCAGCCTGTCCAGATCTTTGACATTTCACTAAAGCTTAATGTACCATCCCGAAGAAGCTGGGACGCGGCTGGTCCTATTTTTATGGTGCTGCAGCTTTAAAAAATCACCAATTAAGTTCAGCTAAGCTGCTGTGCAATCGGCTCCCATAATTGCCAGCAAATGCTTTATGGCGGGTTCAAGCAAACAGAGGGTGTTGGGTGTGTTTTTTTTTTTTTTTTTTTTTTTTTTTTTGCCAGAGTTGTAGTTTCTTTTTGTAGAAACAATTAGCATGGCAGCGGCTTCCCAGCAAAGGAAAAAACATAGCCTGCAGCCATGGCATATTTCATTTTCAGTCCAGCAGTTTTAGAGTTCTTCTTTCTCTCCCTCCTATGGTATGTCAGCTAGCAAGTTCCTCATGGGCCGGGCCACAAAGTATCCCAGGAATCAGCCCAGGGCTGGCAAAGGGCTTGCCGGTGCCTTGCCGGGAGCTCCTCAAGGTTTAACAGCCAAAGAAGAGGCCATGCCTAGGTGGAAGCATGGAATGTTATCCCATAGAGTAGCCCACTCAATGGACCCTTACCCGACAACAGACACCATCAGCATCCTGAAGCCAAACCCAGTGGGGTCCCGAAGAAGAGAAGGCGCCTGGTCCAGCGAAGATGCTTAGCAAACACCCAACAGCAGAGCGGGGAGACCGAGGAATCTTGGTGACACAGGCTGGGAGCTCGAGAATTTATTAAGAACCTTCCGTGTACCAGATGGAAGCCGTCGACACAAGAGGGAGAGGCGGCCGGCCTCATAGTCAGGAAGACCAAGTGCCGTCCTTCAGTCACGTTCCGGATTGTGGTCTTTGGCGAGTCATTTATCCTGAGTGGGTTTCCACAGTGACTGGAGCAGACTAGGAGGCCTCCAAGATCCCATCTAGCTGTTGTCCATGAGCCACTCGATGGCCCCAAGAGTTAACGATATCCAACACTAGAGCAAGTTTCCATGTGAGGAGATCCACATACCAATGAAATCATATGCTGGTCAGACCAACTTCTCATGTATGTGCATGTGTATCTGTGTATATATATGCACATATGTTCATGTATATGCATACATGTGCACATGGGTGCGTGTATGTGTGCATGCATATGTGATTGTGTACATTTATATATGTGTGCATATATATGTGCGTGTACATGTATATGTATATGTGCGCATGTTATGTGTATTGCATGTTTGTGTGTATATGTGTATGCACGTGTATATGTATATGTGTATGTATCTACGTGTGTGCATATGTATGTGCGTGTGTGTATATGTGTATGTATATGTGTATTTATGTATGTGTGTATGTATGTTGAATTCTTGCTGAATTCAAATGTGCATTTCCTTCCTCTGCCACTACTTAGTGTCTCAACATTCCACTAAGACAATCGCCAGAGCCCTGTGCTAGATTCCAGAGCCTGCAGCAAAAGACAAATTGAAGCGGACACTGCCTTCAGGGAGCATACATTCTACTGAGGGGATGAAACATATGCACAGATAAGTCAATGCAAAACATTCCCAATATAAGTTCAAAGTAATGGAGGTGGGGGGGAGAGACATTTACCTGAACTGAGTTTTGAAGAAGAATAAAAGAATGCAAGAGGCAATGGTGAGGAAAGAGAATATTGAATGTAAAATGTAGTTCCTAGGGAGAGACCAGGTCAACTGGAATATGCTAGTGAGAGTAATGAGAATTCAGAGGAGATAGAAACCCTGGAGCTAGACTGTAAGTGACTTTAAATGCCAACAAAAGAGATAAGCTTATATTTTATTTTAGAGTCATTGTTGAGCCATAGAAGCTTCTTGAGCATGGTCATATTTATGCTCCAGGAAAGTGATCTGCATATTTTGGAGCAGGGAGAAGCTTCTTCCTTCCTTCCTCTCTCCTTGCTCCCCACCCTCAACATTTCTGGCTAGAACAGCAGAACAATGAAAATAAGGAAACTTTCATGAAGGGAGGGAGGGAGGGAGGGAGGGAAGAAGGAAAGAAAGAAAGAAAGAAAGAAAGAAAGAAAGAAAGAAAAAGGAAGGAAGGAAGGAAGGAAGGAAGGATAGGAGTAACTCTTCCCTGACCTGAGACAAGATCTTTCTTGAAGCCCATTTTGACAGGAGGCCTCTTCCTCAGAACAAAGTTTGGTGCTGATTGGGTAGTCTGTTACTCTCTCAGGACAGCTCGCTGTCAGTGGTAGCCCGGAGAATGATTGGCTCCCAGTCCCTTCCTTTCCCATATTCCCTAAGCCACCTTCCATGTGGAGAGCAGGTGCAGTTTAGCACTCTCTCCCACTGGTAGATGTGCCCTCCAGCCTCAGAGAGGTTAAGCCCCATCAGTCCAAACCAGCCCCTGGCCTGCACCCTTAAGCCCTCATGCCACATTTCCAGGTTTGTTTCCTCAAAACAGAATAGTCTTCTGCATGTCTGAGGTCAGGAGGGGAGCAAGGAGAAATCCAGGTTTATTCTTGGTGAATTCTGAGCCTGCATTTCCTTCCTCTCCCACTGCTTAGTGCCTCAGCATTCTGCTAAGATAATCACCAAAAGAGGAAAAGTAAATGAGCTGGGATGTTTTGGAGGATATGAAATACTTCACAATTAAATAAGGTAGAGCTAAGCACTGGGCTCATCACCAGTGATGGGTGGGTTTCTGCTAAGCTGCAAATGAATTCAACACAGGACAGCATTCCAAATAGCTCTTCCAAGCTTTTCCTTTATTATTTTTATTTGGTTATGCTCTGACTCTCGTCCAGAATCGTACTTAATGCCCTCGTCTGAAGTTGTAGAAATGGCCCCCCATGGCATAGTGTGGCAGTCAAAGGATATTGCCTTTGGAAGCTGCTAATGGCCCATGAAGAGGAAACGGCAGCAAATGGGAGAACAGGCTTCCAGAAGAATCCGGGCAGAAACCCTCACGCCTTCCCTTTTATCATCTGTCCACCGGGACTGAGCCGTGAGCAGGCTGAACGGAGCGTGATACCAGGGAGGGAGGACGAGGTTTCTAGAAGAAGCATCTCCAGAAATTCTGCATACAGTCAGGTGCTTTTCCCCCTGTAGCTCTTAATTAAATGACAAGATTTACTTTGAAAAGTGGAATCAGTCTTTGGGGTTCTCAATGCAAAGGGCAAAGAGAGTTGAAGCCATGAATGAATGGGCAAAGGATTGGGATCACCTCTGAAATTATTCAGTCTCATCTGAAGGGACAAAAATCTGACTTGTGGCAGGAAACTGTCCATAATAAGGTTTCCCTTCTCCACTCAACATTCAGAAGATGGAGACAGGGCCTGGATCTGCAATTTCGGTGCTTCAGGGAACTCTCCAGAGACCAAGCAACCTCTCCCAATTCAGGCCTACACTTTCTCTGCAAATTCTAGTCTTTTAGAGTTGCCTAGGCCACTGAGAGGTTAGGTACTTTGACTAGGATCACAGAGCCAGGATATATCAGAAACAAGACTTGAACACAGGTCTTTGGGAGTCTTCTCTCTATCCACTGTACCATTCTGCCTCTTACCAAACAGAAAAGATTTTGGCTGTTGGTCTCCTGAATCAGGAGGTGAAGGGAATGCTTTTTTTTTTCATAACAAGTCCCACCTCTAATTCCTGTTCTCTTGATATTTGTCCCTCGAGTTAATATTCTGCCAGGAAAGAAAGGAAACTATTTGGCAGACATATTCCTGTTTCCAGAAGAAATAAAAGCAACACACAATAACTATCCAGAACTTGGGCAATTCTGAAGGCACACATAGAATTCAGCTATCTAGAAACCTCAACTATCCATCATTCAGATGAGATCTAGAAAAATAAACAAAAAAAGATATCTGAGCAGCCAAACAGATGTCACAAAGCACATGCATTAAGTTTAATGTGTTTTTCTTCTAGGAGAGTTCCCCCTGGCTCTCACTAAGAACCTATATGCCTCCATTTACACACAATTCTAGCAAGTGTAAGTGTTAGTTTCCAAGCTTGCAAGAAAATGAAAGCAGCACCTTAGAAATTAGGCAAAGGACTTGGCCATTCAGCATACAGACAGCAGTGACAAAAAGCAACGACTGGCAGCCCAAAAACAAAGTGGGAGATCAGAAAAATGTTGAAAGGGGAAAGAAGGACTCCTAAAGCATCCTGATGCCATTTGGTAGGAGGGGTGTCCCTCTACATTTTAATCTCCCTCAGAGATTCCCTTTATGACAGCCCCAAACCTCAACAGGTGCTCATGGAGGTGGTCCAAAATCATACAGAAAAATAGGCTCCATTCATTGGGTTGCCTATTGTTTGGTTAATTTTTAAAAAATTTTTACTTTTAATCATTCTCCCCATCCCCCCCTGCCTTTATTACTCCTCTTCCCACCATCACCTTTATTATTCCTTTCCCACTTCTCTATAGGGTTTTTTAATTATCCTCAACTTCCCCCTCCTTCATATTATTCTCCTTCTCACTATCCTCTTTCTTATTCCCCTTCTACTTTTCTATAGGATAAGCTAGGATTCTAAACCCCAATGAATTTGGGTATTCTTTCCTCTCTGAGTCAATTCCAGTGACAGTAACATTTAATAATTACTCGTCACCACCCTCATCTCCCCTCCATTGCAATAGTTTTGCCATCTTATGCTTTTTTATGTGTTATAACTTACCCCATTTATTTCTCTCTTCCAATTTCTCTTAGTACAATTCTCTTTTCACCCCTATTGTTTATATATTATCCTAAACAGCTTACTGCTGCACCCTCTGTCTAAATATAGTACCCCCACCTACTATGATAATGATAATTTTAAGAGGTATAGATATCATATTTCCATATAGGAATATAAACAATTTGACCTTACTGAAGGTCTTAAATTTTTTCTCTTTCTTATTTTTCTTTTTATGCTTCATTTGTATTTTGTATTTGGATCTCATTTTTTCAAGTCTGGTCTTTTCTTCAAAAATTCTTGGAAATTTTCTATTTTATTAAATGATTATACTTTCCCCTGAAAGAATATATTTAGTTTTGATGGGTAGGTGATTCTTGGTTATAAACCCAGTTCCCTTGCCTTCTGGAATATCATATTACAAGTCTTCTGGTCCTGCAGTGTGGAAACCTCAGATCCTGTGTGATACTGACTGGGGCTCCAAGATATTTGAATTGTTTCTTTCTGACTGCCTGCAGTATTTTCTCCTTGACCTGTGAGCTCTTGAACTTGGCTATAACATTTCTGGGAATTGCCATTTGGTGATATGCTGCAGGTGGTAGATTCTTTCAATTTATATTTTACCCTCTTTTCCAAGGATATCTGGACAGAATTTTTTATCATGACTTTCAGGTAGTCCATTAATTCTTGAAGTCAGTTGTATTTTTCATGAGACATTTCATATTTCTTCCATTTTTGATTCTTTTCATTTTTTATTGTTTCTTGATGTCTCATTAAATCATTAGCTTCTATTTGCCCAATTCTAATTTTTAAAGACTGATTTTCTTCCATGATCTTCTGAGCCTCCTTTTCTATTTAGTCCATTCTATTTTTCATAGAACTCTTTTCTTCATTGGATTTTTATGCCTCTTTTTCCTCTTGACCAATTTTGCTTTTTAAGCTATTTTCTTTTTCCATTTCTTTCATTTCTTTTTCCCATTTTTTCTTCCATTTCTTATTTGATTTTTTAATTCCTTTTTGAGTTCTTCCAGGGCCTGAGACCAATTCCCATTTTTCTTTGAAGTTTTGCATGTGTCTGCTTTGCTTTCACTGTTCCCTACTGAATCAGTACCTTGCTCTTCTTTGCCTCCATAGAAATTTTCTGTGGTTAAGTGTTTCCTTTCTAGTTTGCTCATTTTCCTAGCCTTTTTTGGCCTGTGGGCTGGGAGTTCTGAAAACTGCTCATTCAGTCTTCTCTGTTGATGACTTGAAGGCATCAGCACTGTGAGTTATTTTATCCTTGGGTTAAGGGCTTCACAAGCAGCACAAACTCGAAAGGGTCAAGAGCTAAGGATTTCAGGGTCTTATTGTGTGTTAGTATCAGGGCTTGGGACTTCAAGGAGTAAGTGTCGGGTGCTCTGCTTTTAACTTAGACAGGATCCCAGAATCCCAAAGATGGCCTATGCTCAGGTTCAGAACCTGGAACAGTAGGTAGAGGGTGGTCAGCCTGCATTCCTCTGTGTGCAGTTTTATTTCTGGTTCCCTCTTATCCTGTGAAAATCTTTGTCTATCTTTCAAGTTGCTTACCATGGGAGGGCCCCCTCACTCTGCCTCCTTGGTTCTATGACTTTAGCTATTTTAAGGTGCTATTTTAAGGTTGGTTTGGGAGAATTCTCAGAGCAGTTCCAGCTTTCACTGCTACTACGTAGCTATCTTAGCTCCACCCCTCAATCAAAGTTTAGATAAAAAATAAAATATTTGATGGATATATTTCAATATAATTGGTTTCCTTTTAAATATGGGAGGATGCATTTAAAAGCATTATTCTGGAGTCTTCTTCAGACTACCAAGAGGGACCTTGAAATAAAAACAGTAACAAACGCCTGCCTTTTTTAGGTAATATATAATATTCATTATATATGAGGGACTTTCCTGAAGGCCTATGTTTTGTAATATGTTGTGGATTCCAGTGTAGCTGTCTATTCCTTGCCCTCCCTATCAGTTCCCTATTCTAATCCCAGATTTCCTGGATGATATATTGGACTGTACTTCTTACAGTGATAATATCTTAGAGTTTACATAGTGATGGAGGAAGAATAAAACAAAATATTTCAGAAGCAGTGGAATTTTTATTCCAGGGATTATGGAGGTGACAGTCCCTTGGGACATTTGAGAAGATGAAAAAAGAATGACTGTTGCTGATTGAGAATCAGACTGGCCATAATCTAGCTGACTTCAGGTCAGCTTAGTTGCTTGTAAAATAAGAGTTAGTTCCAAGTTTCAAACCTGTGTGCATCTCTGGCATGATATAGCTACATTCCTGGAGTTTGAGGGAGGTTTCTTAATATAGGAATGTCTCTGTGGGTTTTGTTGGGTTCTGACCCATAGAAATGCAGCCAGGGAGTAATGTAGGTGACAACATTTTCCTCCTGCAGTCAACTCCCAGAATCCCAGTTGGAAGGGAACTTCAAGGCCATGTAGTCCAAGTGGTACCAATCAATCGATATTTATTAAACTCCTACTTTGTACCAGGCACTGTGCTAAGCCCTGGTGTACAAAAAGAGGTAAAGTCCAGTCTCTGCCTCCAAGGAAAGGAACTCACAGTCTAATGGAGGAGACAATGTGCAAGCAAATGTATAGAAAGCAAGTTATAAACAGGACAAATGGGAAGTAACTAACAGAGGGAAAGTGCTAGAATTAAACGAGCTTGGGAAAGACTTCCTATAGAAGGTGAGGCTTTAGTTGAGAGTTAAAGGAAACCAGGAAAATCAATAATTGGAACAGAGAAGAGTGTTCCAGGCAGGGAGGCAGCCAAAGAGAATGCCCTGAGCTAAGAGAGAGTGTGTCCTATTCAAGGAATGGCCAGGAGGCCAGCACCTGAGGAAGAATCTCCTCTAGAATTTGTCCAAAGTGATCACTTCAAGCTCTACAGCAAGGGGTTCCCACCACCTCTCAAGAAAGCTCATTCCACTATTGGATACCTCCAACTGTTAGAAAGGATTTTTCCTAATATCTAGCCAAAATGATCTCCTTTAACGCTTTTGCTCTTTGTTCCTGCTCTTCCTCAGGACCCAGCAGATTGAGTCTAATTCCTCATCCCCATAACCATTTTTTGGATGCTTGAAGACTACCATCAAATCTGTCTATCACTCCAAGACCCAGTTAATACCTCTACTCCCATTTCTTCAATCTATCATTGTTTCTCTGTGGTCTCTGGTTGCTTCAATATCTATTTATTCTGCTCTGAGGATTCTCCAGTTTCTCAATGCTCTCCCTAAAATATAATTCTCAAATCTTAACACAAAATAATTCAGAGGCACTCTTACTTGTGCTGGTATCCCTCTCTCCAGTTTTTCCTCACTCTGATCCATCCTTCAGTTAGCTACCAAAGCAATCTTCCTAAAGAGCAGGGTTGGCCACATCATCGCACCTATTTGAATTCTAGTGGCTACATCAAATGTAAAATCCTCTGTGTTGGGTTAGAGTCCTTCATAACCTCATTCTTTCCTGACATCTTTCCAATCTGTCAATTCTTTCCTCCCTTCTATATTATAAGTCTCCAATATCAGCCTTCGTACTGTTCCTCACAGACTTCTCCATCTCTTGACTCAGTCAATCCTTTTCACTGGCAAATACTCCCAAAGAATATTCTCCCTCTCATCTATGTCCTGCCTTCCTTGAAGACTCAGCAACTAAAATACTGGACCTGGACTCAGGAAGACCTGAGTTCAATTCTGCCTCAGACATTTATTAACTGTGTAACACTTAATCTCTGTTTACCTCAGTTTCTTCATCTATAAAATGGGTCTAATAATAGCATCTAATTCATAGGGTTATTATGAGGCTCACATGAGATAAGATTCATAAAGTGCTTTATAAATCTTATAAATACTGTGTAAATGCTAGCTACTATCATTATCTTCCAAAAACACTGTACATGTCATGCTCATACTGGTAGAATTGAGTGAACCAAATTGAATCCACCTTGTGACTCAACTCTAGAGTTAGATCATTTCCTTTTCTGTTCAGTTATGGGTCTAATCCAATTTCTGTCTGGCGAGAAATATATATTCAGTTATGGGAGTTGTGAGAAAGCTTTATTGCTTTGTTTGAACCTAGCCCTGAATGACTGGGAAGCTAAACCACCTTTATCTGTAGTTTACAGACCCATAACTGAGGTCCCAGGTTGTGCCCAGCCAGATCTGTAGATTGATGTAAGAATGTCTTCTTTGAAAACTGATCAATCATCAGTTCTATGTTCCAGTGATTAAATGCAGACACTTGGTCGAGAATGGGACAACTCTTTTCCTGATTTCAGGGAATTGTAACTGTTCACGCTCCCTCTCTCAACTTGTATAGCCCCTAATTTTTCCTCCAATTAGAAATCAGATTATCTAATTTTGTGGCCTAGGTAATTATTCTCTTTTAATTAATGGATCTTATTTGATTAATTAGTTTTAATACCAAAATAAAAATCTGTCTCTCTCTATTGTCAGGATGTTTGGACTGCTTGAAACGTCTATTGATCTGTTTATTTTGCCTGTTTTGCTAGTAAATCTTAGAGCTCAGATGGCTTCCTCAGTTGTTATTTATTATCCACCACAGAATGGAGATACTTGCTCATTATCTCCCCAAGTCAAATGTGAACTTTTTGAGAGCAGAAACCACCTTTTTGCTTTTCTTTGAATTCCTAGCACGTAACACAGTGGCTGGCCCATAATAATCATGTAATACATGCTTGTTGACTGTCTTCTCCCTTGTTATCGGCATTATTTGCTGAGCAAGTCATGCTCCATGATGCTAGTGATCACCTCTGAGGTTTTAAACCTCATTGGCCATTGATACTTGATGTATCATTGAACAAAGTTATGTTCCTGGCTGTGCCTAGCATATGATCTTAAATGATTTTAATATACGTAGGAGGGGGAGCCTTTGTATTCTGCCCCACTTAGTCCTTATGTGGCGTATAGTGTTCATTGCTGGGGCCATAGTTTATGAAGGATATGGATAAATTAGAAAGCATTCCAGAAGAGGGCAGCCAGGATGATGATGGAGCCTTAGGCCACATCACATGGGGATTGTTTGAAGGTGTTATATGGGAGAATGATTAAATATAGTCAGTTTGGTTCCAGAAGGTCAAATCAGAACAATGGTTGGAAGTTGCAAAAATACCATTTTAGGGATCTTGCCAGGAAAAAAAATTCCTAATAATCAGAGCTGTTCCAAAGTGAAATGGGCAAGACAAGAATCCCTTTCTTCTTTTTTTAACCCTTACCTTCCATCTTAGAATCAATACTGTATATTGGTTCTAAGACAGAAGAGTGGTAAGGGCTAGACAATGGGTGTTAAGTGACTTGCCCAGGGTCACATAGCTAGGAAGTATCTGAGGCCAGATTTGAACCCAAGACCTCCCATCTCTGGGCCTGACTCTCAATCCACTTGTCAGCTGCCCCCAGGAATCTCTTTCTTGTAGATCTTCCATTGACAACTAGATGGATGCCTGTGTTTGGGTAGCTTATGAAAGACATTCCCTTAATCAATGGGTTGGACTAAAGGGTCATTATTATTCCATCCAATTCTCCCAATTCTGTGATCCTATAATCTTGTTTTGGGAAATTCTTTATCATTATCTTTTTTCCTATTGTGTTAACTTTTTAAAAATCAATCAACAATAGAAATAGAAGAATTTCCTTTCTGTTTTCTACAGATCTCAGTCAGTTTTGTGGATATGAAGACATAGTTGGCTGAAACAACTCTTTCTCAGTAGCCCACCTGTTCCTACCTATCAATAATAATCTCCATGTTGGTTCACCCTATTATACCTTTAGTGTTAGGCAATGGGTTCAACAACAAAAGAGCATACTTTCTCATCAGTCCATGTGGCAGACAACATGGGATAAATAGGCATGTAGCATTGCCATATTGAGCAAGAAATAGAAGAACTATTTCCCAGAAAAACATCTATTCTATCCCACTCAGAGCCAGGTGCTATATACATTTTTCCAGCTTACTTTGATACATGACTGAAGTTGATTCCCAGTTCAATGGCTCTCATTGGGATCTGCTGTATGGGAGCACATCCTCTCAACATATGTTGATTTTACAGAAAACTCCATAATCTTGGCTGACCCAAATAATGACTTACTCCATTTCCCAAGCCCCAAGTTTAGCTCTCCTAGAAACATTTAACAATTTAGGTTCTGGAGGAATCAATTGCATTGAAGACATCTGCACGCTCAAGTCAGAAGGTTAAAAATGCAAATTCTTTAAAAAGTACCAGTCTATGATGTCTGTAAATATTTTTAAAATTACTTTGCAAATTAAATCTAAATGTAACTCTACAGACTTGGTTTGTATATCCTTTGGAGAGCAATGCAGGGGGAATCATTTTGTAACTGTCGAGATTATGTGTTGCCTCAAAATAAAGGACTTAATTTTCCCGTGTAACCATAACTTTGTGGCTTACAGCCATGAATATTTTTCATCTTCTCTTCCTCCCCAAACAACGACAATAATAATAAAATAATAATAATAAAATTTAGTAGGAAAAAATATTACCCTGCGAGACAGTCGTGTTTACTGTGTAGTGATTTCCCCACAGAAATTAACTCAAAACAAATTTACATTCTACATTTAAAGAAGCTATAAATAATTCATATTTTCATATCATCAGCACTGTGCCTTCCTTACACCGGGGCACCTGTAATTTTTTCCGTTGATCTGTTCTAAATTGTGACTCTGTAGCTCATTATCACGTTTTTTTGGTGCCTCTGCTTTAGAGCAGTAATTTAATAGTCTTCAATAGAATTATGTTCAATTAAAATGTATTCAGTTTTACCATTCAAAACCTTTTTGGATTTTAATTTAATTGCTGTAGGTTTCCCTTTTATGTACCATTGACATGCCTTATTTATTCACTTGATGCACAGAAATGTTAAACACTATAATACTGAATGCTAAATGAATAGAACCTCTAACTATGGGGCATGGCAAAGACTATGTCTATTTTGCCTTCCTCCAGCATGGACATTTTCATGCCAGCAACATGGAAATAATTGAATCAGCAAAATTCTGAGCCTGCCTTCCTCATATAGTAGTTTGGAAGATGGGGGAAAGGACAGGGAATAGTTTATACTCTTTCCAAAGGGCTATCTGGTGTGGAAATGAAAATTGACTTTTGTGGAGATGGGGCTACCAGTCCCATTTTCTTTTTAAAAGAGCATACAATCCATTTTCATCTCACTGCTGAGTTCAGCACAGGCCTGGATATCACACATTCACTCATCCATTGAGATAGACATATGGGCTAGAGAGTAAGAAATCCAAAGTACTCAACTAAGAAACGCAAATGCGTTTCTATTCAAAATACTATCACAATTGGAAAGACCTCCAGGAATTGATGCAGAATGAAAGGAGCAGAACCAGGAGAACATTGTACACAGAGACTGATACACTGTGTACAATTGAATGTAATGGACTTCTTTACTAGCAGCAATACAATGACCCAGGACAATTCTGAGAGACTTATGACAGAGAACACTACCCACATCCATAGAAAGAACTGTGGGAGCAGAAACACAGAAGAAAAACAACTACTGGACCATGTGGGTCAATGGGGATGTGATTGGGAATATAGACTCTAAATGATCACCCTAATGTAAATATCAATAATATTGAAATAGGTCTTGATCAATGACACATGTGAAACCCAGTGGAATTGCATGTTGGCTACGAGAAGGGGAGGCAGGAGGAGGGGGAGGGAAAGAACATGAATCATGGAACCATGGAAAATTTTTCTTAATTAAACAACTAAATAAAATTTAAAAAATACTATCACAGATTTGTAAGATCATTCTAGAAAGCCATTTGGAATTATTCCAAGAAAACAACTAAAATGTTCATACTCTTTGCCCTGGAGATCTAGGTACCATTCATGTATTGCAAGAAGATAGAAGAAAGGCCCTGGAGACACAAAACTTTTGAGAGAAGCTCTTTTTAGAAGTCAAGAATTGGAGACTAAGTAGATACCCAATGGCTGAGAAATGGCTAAACAAGTTCTGGTCCGTGAGCCATGGACTATTATTGCAACACATAGAGTAGACAAATACCAAAAATACAGAGACACATGAGAAGATTTATGTGAATTATTATGAAGTGAGCAGAACTAGTATTGTAGGATAGGCTTTATTCCAACATGTGGAGTGTCTGAAGTTTGTAAATGAAACTAAATAAAATGCTTAAAGACGATCCAATGGGTAAAAAAAAGAGGTTCACTTAATCATAGCAGGAAAAGAAGATTCAATAAGGATAGTGTGTGGCATTGGTTCAGTTTGACAAAGTCCTCGAGCCCCTGCATTGGCTATGCTATTCATTGTCTTTCATTTTTGAAGAGGACCGATGACATCGCGGGATGATATCTTGCCTTGTGTGAACCTGGCTTCAGTGAAGCAGAGTTGCAGAAAGTCATCAGCCTCACTGTCTCTTGCAGAGCCATCCAAGCCCAGCAGGAGGACAAAAGTCAGCATGACTGAGGATGGCCTGGTTTGCAGATGATGACCTCAGTGTCTTCCATGTTGGACCCTTCTAAGTGCTCCTCAGTTCCTGTATCCTCCACTTTCAGGACTGTTCAAACAAATTGTTTTTATCTACCCTCCTCTGAGGGAAGTCTTTCCATGTCTGGGGTGGCACCCCCTATCTCGCCAAGAGGTCTGAGCCTGTTGGTTATCCTCAACTTGGCTTACTCTGTCCATTTCGATGGTTTTACCAGAATTTGGTCACTGCGTTCTACAACTTCTTGGAGCCACAAGTGAGAGAGCTGAATGAAAGTTAGATGCCAACAATGGATAAACAGTCCTGAAAAGGGCCCGACAAGCTCTCTCGTCAGAGGGGCTAGTCTTCCCTGAACACCCTCTAACTGGCCCTTTAGTAAAGCCACTGCCTCTTCCTGGACTGGCTTATGTACTTAGGCCACCATGAGCCAATATTCATAGTCCAAGCCTGAGCTCCCTGAACGTTGTAGAGATTAAAATTAATATCCAATATTCTAAGTATTATATTTAATAAGATTTATTAATAATAACGAAGAAAAAAGGAAATAAAAAGACAAAGTAAAAGCCTGAGCAAAGCTAGCCTTCCCAGCCACGCATGCAGGAAAAGAGAGGGAAAGAGGCAGAGTTACAGAACTATATACATTATGTGAAGATGCTAATGTGGGGGGAAGGAAAAGGATGCTGGGAAATGAAGTCCAAGGGTACAAGATTTCTAACTATACAATGTATAACATCTCAAAGGTGGTTTCAATACCTTTTATTTTTTTATTCTTTTTAAAAACCTACTTTCCACTTTAGAATCAATATTGTACATTGGTTCCAAGGCAGAAGAGCAGTAAGGGCTAGGCAATGAGGGTCAAATGACTTGCCCAGGGCCACACAGCCAGGAAGTGTCTGAGTTCAGATTTAGATCAAGGACCTCCCATCTCTAGACCCGGCTCTCAATCCACTGAGCCACCCAGTTGCCCCCTTTCAATAAATTTTAATGAAAAAAATAGTCTTAGTACATGATTTTTATCACCATAGAGCAAACTATACCAAATGACTACAAAAGCATAAAAAGCAAGAACATAAATATTTTAAAGTGATATAATACTGCATAACGAAAATAACTAAGTCTTCCCTGAAGACAAGAGATGAAGATATACTTCCTTCTCTGCTTTGTGGAAGTGGGGGGGAAACTATAGACTTGGAACATTGCAAATACTATCAGACTTAATTGATATGTTGGCTTTGCTAAACTCTGGGGGATTTTTCCTTTCTCTCTCTCTCTTTAAAAAACAACTTTGTTGCAAGAGAGAGCTCTTTTGGCAAGACAGGGATAGATTTGGAAATGAAGGTGATGTAAAAATAAAAAAGTAATTGTTAAAATTTAGAAACAAATCTATGATCAGAGAATTGATGAGTCAGAGGAGACTTTAACTTATGGAGGCGGCTCCACCATGGCTGGATCTTTAGATCTGGAGTCAGGAAGATCTGAGCTCAAATTATGCCTCAGGTTTTACTCGCTGGGTCTTCAAACCTCTCTCACCTACAATTTCTGCTTTTGTCAACTGCAGTTAATAATTACACTGACCTAAGACTAAGTCAAATGATATGTGCAAAGTCCTTTGCAAATCTGAAATATAAATGTAATAAATACAAATGCTAGGAGTAGTAGATAGCCTTGCCATCCGAATACCCCAAAAGGGGAGGAACCCACTACCAACCAATAGCACATTATTTTGAAGAGGGAATTTGGGAAAATACATACAAATAGGTAAATAAATGCAAAGTCAATGTAAAGTCAATTCAAAGTAATTTCAAGGGTCTGGAGCAGACAACACTAACCCACCAGGGAGTTAGAAGAACTTCCTGTGTTCATTTGCTTTTCAGTCATATCTTTGTGACCCAATTTGGGGTTTTCTTGGCAGTGATACTGGGCTGGTTTGTAGTTTCATTCTACAGATGAGTAAACTGAGGCAAACAGGTTTAAGTGACTTGCCCAGGGTCACATGGCTAGTAAGTGTCTAAGGCCAGATTTGAACTCAGGAAAAGGAGTCTTTCTGATTCCAGGCCTGGCACTCTAGTCACTGCAGAGCCTTGAGGGCAGTCAGGAATTTTGAAGCTAATATGAAGAAGGAAAATATTCTAAGCAAAATATAGAAGGTGGAACGTTAGATATGAAGAACAGGAAGCAAGAAAGGTAGATGGGTATGTCTAGTTTATGATGGGAAGTGTAGGAACTCATTTGGGAAAGATAGTCTTGAGGCAGATTGTAAAGGGCTTTAGATGACAAACAGGAGTTTGGATCTGATCCTTGATGAAGCAGTAGGGAATCACTTCTTGAGCAGGAGAATAATCTGGTCAGACCTCCATTTTTGGAACATTATATTGGCAGCTTTGTAGAAGATAGACTAGAGGGAGATTGAAGCAGAGATTTCAATATAGTGGTTATTGCAATTCTCAGGTAAGAGATGATGAGGTTTGAAACTGGGCTGGCGACCATGTGAGTGATAAAATGAGGAAGGATGGGAGGGGTGTTGTGAAGGAAGAATTGGCAAGTCCTGGCAAATATTCAAATATAGGATGTGCTGAAGAGTAATGAATCAAGAGAGACTTGGAAGTTATGAACCGGAGTGATTGGGAATAGATGGGATGCCCTCAACTGAAATAAAATGTCAGGAAGAGAGATGGTTTGGAAAAGAATAACAATGAGCTTCATTTTGGATGGGCTAAGTTTGAGGTGTCTAATGGGCATTTATTTGGTAGATACCCAGGAGGCAGCTAGTGTTGGGAATCTGGAACTCAGAAGAGAGATGAAGGCTAGATTTGGAAAGCATTTCTATAGAGATGAATGTGAAGCCAATGGGAGATGATAAGATTGGCAAGTGAAGGACTATGGGAAGAAAATATTAGAGGGCCCAGGATTGAACCTTGGAGAATTCCCACGCTTAGTGAATGATGAGTTAGAAAAGGATCAGTCAAAGAGGTAGGTAGGAGGAAACCAAGAATGAGGAATCATCCCCCCTCCCCCTACCCCAAAAATAGGAGGAAATATCCAGGGAAAGAAGGTAGTCCAAAGTGGGAAGGCAGAAAAAAGGGCTTGGTGAGAGGTAGAGAACTGAGCACAGGGCCATTATGAGTCTGGATGAATACTAAAGTTTCTTTATATGTCTATTCCAATGGCATACAAATACAACAATGTTGGGTACCTTTCCAGATGGCTCTTCCAATACCATAGTCTTTTTCAGCATATATCCTGAATCATTCACCTTTCTTCTGTCTCCTGGGCATCTTTTCTGAATCTGAGTTAATTCATAATTTTTTATATATCCTCATCAGTGTCTTTAAGTGGGTCTCATTATTATTATTAATTATTGATGATGATGCCATCATCATGTCATTATGATGACTATTTATTAATGTATTTTAAGGCTTGAAAAGAACCATACCAGCATTCTCTCATTTTTTTCTTAAAATAACCCCGGAAGGTTGGTGCTATTAATTATAAAGAAACTGAAGCTAAGAGGTTAACATCCTTTACTTGGGATCAAAGGGTTAGTGTCTGAAGCAAAATTTGAACTCAGGTCTTTTTTTAATTAGATTGAAAATTTTTATTTAATTAATTTAGAATATTTTTTCCATGTTTACATGATTCATGTTTTCCCCTCCCCTCCTCCCGTAGCCAACAAGCAATACCACTGGGTTTTACATGTGTCATTGACCAAGATCTATTTCCATATTATTAATATTTGCATTAGGATCACTTAGAGTCTACATCCCCAATAGTGTCCCTAACGAACCATGTGATCAAGTAGTTGTTTTTCTTCTGCATTTCTGCTCCCACAGTTCTTTCTCTAGATGTGGATAGTTTTCTTTCTCATAAGTCCCTCAGAATTGTCCTGGATCAGTCCATGGCTACTAGTAGAGAAGTCAATAACATTCAATTGTGCTACAATGTATCCATCTCTGTGTACAATTTTCTCCTGGTTCTACTCCTTTCACTCTGCATCAATTCCTGGAGATCTTTCCAGTTCACATGGAATTCCTCCAGTTTATTATTCCTTTGAGCATAACAGTATTCCCTCACAAACAGATACCACAATTTGTTCAGCCATTCCCCAATCAAAGAGCATCCCCTCATTTTCCAATTTTTTGACACCACAAAGAGCGCAGCTATGAATATTTTTGTACAAGTCTTTTTATCTATGATCTCTTTAGGGTACAAACCCAGCAATGCTTTGGTTGGCTCGAAGGGCAGGCAGTCTTTTAGAGCTCTTTGGATATACAAACTCAGGTCTTCTTAACTCAAGGTCAATACTCTAATTCGCCACTTAGTTATTGACTCATTAAAGTATATATAGAGATAGATATATAGCTAGATTGAAATAGCAAGGTGGAAATCATGCCAGACTCTGCCAAGAAAACTCTAAATGGGGTCACAGAGTCAGACATGACTGAAATGACTGAACAGCCAAATACACACACACACACACACACACACACACACACACACACGCACTTCTATAGGTATTTTTATACAAACTATATGTATTTTTCATATATGTATGTATATGTCTATATTCTTATATATATATTTACATATACTTACATCTACATTCAAGTAATCTATCAGCTGTCACCTAGTTGCCTCATTAAAATATTTATTTTTATATATTTATGTTATCCAAATTTGTTCTTTTTTTAAACTCTTATCTTGTGTCTTAGTATCTATTATAAGAGCAGCAAGGGCTGGTCAATCAAGGTTAAGTGACTTACCCAAGGTCATATAACTGTGAGGTATCTGAGGCTGAATTTGAACCCACAAATTTGTTCTTAAGACATTCTTTCCCTATTGAGCCTATTCTTCTTGTGTAAGTTGAGTTTACATCCTTCTTTGAGCTCTTTAAAATTTGTTCCCCTAAAACTTAAGGTGCATATCAAACCATGGCTGGATTTCCCTCTGTTGTCATATCAGGAACTCCAACATAAGTAAGTAACCACTCTCTTAAAATTTAATTTATGAATACCAGTTTTGGGGGGAGAGGCAAAATGAGTTCTAGAATTACTATCTTCCTTTTGTTGCTTCTTCTTTCTCTTCTAAACAATCAAAAATATATCAACCTTCCTACTTTTAGCAGAGCTAGAACTCTACCAAATACCCAGATGGTTCAACCTCAATGATACTTTGTGCTCCATATTGGTAACCTATCATCCATGTCCTCCTGCTGGAAGGGCTGCCTGTAGTATATACCTATGACCTCCATGAACCCTTACTCCCATGCTATCCACCACGTTTCCCTCTTCTTGTTTCTAAATTTCCTCATGAATCAATCTTCCTAATAGCCAATTGCTAAGATTTCTCCATTTAATTTTTTTTTTACTTTTGAAAAAGGAATATGTTTCCATTGCTATTATCTAGTGCCGAGTCACTTCACACTCACCCTCAGTGATGCCCCTCTACAGGGTCTGAAATTCTCTAATAATTCCCAAGTTTTTTTTTAATTCAAAAAGGAAAATGGCTGCAATTATGCTGAGAACTGTCTGCCAAGTTTCAGCCTGAAAGGATTATTTTGGCCAAGATATAAACCCCTGAGAATTGAGGCTTATAATGGAAGCATCAAATCACACTTAACTATGGCAGAACAAGTGGTTGTTTTGTAATACAATCAGTCAATGATAATTTCTTATGTTAGCATTTTAATTAAAATAAAGAATACTCTCTCTGTTTCCCTGCTACAGTGCTCTCCTCGATGCTGTTAGCACACACAATACTTGGACTAGCAAAAGAGCCCTGTGGAGGCAATAGGAAAATTAAGAATGTCTGTAGATCTTCACACCCTTCATTATTCCAACAGAGAGGTCAGCTGGTGTGGTATCGCTGCTACCATCAAGCAGTATTTTATGGCTCTTCCAAAAAAGGACCCAAGTCTGCTCATTCTCTTGGTGAAGCTTCTTAGGGGGTCTTCAAGAATTTTCTTGACTCAAAAAAAATCTCCCTTCTGATAATAAAGGCTTTATCATAGTCCAGAATCAAGATATTGGTGTTCTTAGTTTGGGATCTATGAACTTAAAAAATAGTTAGATAGATAGATAGATAGATAGATAGATAGATAGATAGATAGATAGATAGATAGATAGATAGATAGATAGATAGATGGATGGAGAGAGATACGGATGGATAGATAGATGGATTGGTGGGTGGGTGGATGGATGGTTGGAGAGAGAAAGAGACAGAGAGATGGCAGATATTCTTAATGCCATTGTTTCCTTTGCCATTCTATGTATTTAATTTATTTTAAGGACTTAAAAACCCTATTTGGAGGAGTTCAAAGACCATACTGAACTGCTGCCAAAGGACTCTGTGACACAAACAGATAAGAACCTGAACTCCTTCAAATAGGGTTTTTAAATCTATAAAATAAATGAAATTCATGTAGAACTTGGAAAATTTTCATCTCTGCTACTTCTTAGCAATGTAGTAAGTTGCATGATTCCTCCAAAGTCCAGTTTCTCTGTCTGTCAAAATGGTGATGATAAAGAGAATCCCTATTTTATAGGGTCACTGTGAGAATTGAGTGAGATAGCCCATGAATAATAGATCATGCAAATGTGAAGGTACCTGCGAATTATAGCCATTTTAACAAAATGTCAGCCCAGTGAATAAATGGAGAGGTCACTCTAGAGCCAATAATTGAGCATTTCCTCCCTTTGAAGGTCTGCAGAATTTGTTGGCTGAGCCTTTTGAGACATTTGTACAATAAACTCTTAATTTAATGAAACATCAACAAGTGTGACCACACAAAAGTCCTAAGGTCCTCTGTATGTTTGTATGTGTGTGTGCGTGAATATGTCTGTAAGTTTATTTCCTTTAACCTGGAGAAGAAAATAACTTCAGGATCACCATGAAAATGTCTTCAAGTATCTGAAGGGCTGTCAGATGACTTGCCTTGCTTCAACCCAGGGGACAGACCCAGAAGTATTAATAGAAGCTTCCAAGCGACCAATATAGGCTCAATGTAAGAAGTATTTTCTAATAATTAGAGAGCTATTCCAGAGTGGAATGTGCTGCCCTGGAGGGAGTGGGTTCCCCTTCACATCTTTGAACAAATGATGTGTGATGACTTAATGGTAAGTTGCAGGGGGGATTTTTGCTCTTTGGTATGTTGGACCAGGTGAAGGTCCTTCCAAATCTGAGATTCTGAGAATCTTCAATTCTGGGATTATAGGAAGGAGTGAGAAGTGCATCCATTTCTCAGGATACTTGAGCAATGTTTAATTCATATGTGTGACTCTCCCCTGCTGTCTATGACCCTAAAGGTGTAAAAGAAGGTCTCTATACCAGGGTCCTTGATGGTTCTCACTGGGTGTAAATGGCACAATCTGCATGTATGGGTCAGGAAACAGATTATTCAATGGAATTAGTCAATACAAAAGAAAATACTAAAAGAGAAAACATTTCAGTATTTGCTCTAATGAAGGGAAGGACTAGTTTTTTGTTTATTTGTTTTGTCTGCTGTGACTTAATCAAACCTTTCCAACCATACTCCTCTGCTCTCAACATAGGCCTAGATTCTGACTAGGATCAAGACATATAAAGATTTATAAGCCAAACATTATGTTTTTACAGGAAGAAAAAAATTAAAGAAAAAAGAAATGTCCTCCTTCCTACCACCCCTATACTTTACTGAGAATTGCATTCTGTACGAGTTCTGTCCCTGAATATCCCAGGATAAAATTCTCACATAAGAGCCCTGGCCTCAGGCTTACCAGGAACTCTGTGGCATGGAACCCCAAATGGTCCAATGTAGAAAGGTCAGTTAGTCAATAGGGGTCCTTCTCAAAGAACTAAGATCATTTTCAAGATGTTTTCAGCAGGGGCTAGAAGTACACAAGAGATCTCTAAAAGAGAGCACCCCTCCATGTGACACAGGAATGGGGTACCCAGTTTGTGGCTAAGTACAGCATACACGGTCACATGAACAGACATACACCAACACACATACCCAAGAAATGTGCCTAAGTCAGCCAAGCATTTATTAAACACTTGCTATGTGCTAACATTGTGCTAGGTGTTGCAAAAGCCTAAAAAAGAAGTCAGCCTACCTGTGTACCAACGAATGATAAAACCAGCTTCTCAGTCAATGGCTAATGACACTCTAACAACTCAATAGGAAACAAGCAAGTGTAGAAAATAAAATAAACTGAAAGAACTCATGCTATGAGAAGGAAACCCAGAAAGTCTTAAGAGAGCAGGCAAGGCAGGCTCTCTCTACATTGTCCATGTGGATATCCCTAAATATCCTGATGGTTAGTGTGGATAGGCCCTGAGGTCTCTTCTTACTCTAAAGAGCTGGGGATTTCTGTTGCCTTTGGATTTTTTAATTGTTTTTATTTTATTTTTCTCAGTTGCAGGTCAAATACTAAAGCTGAAGCTTAAATACTTTGGCTACATAATGAGAAGACAGAACTCATTGGAAAAGACTCTGTTTTGGGAAAGACTGAAGGCAAAGAGGAAAAGGGACAGCAGAGGAGGCGATGGATAGATAGTGTCATGGAAGTAATGAACATGAGCTTGGACATACTTTGACAGATGGAGGAGGTATGAAAGCCTTAGCATCCTCTAGTCTGTGAGGTCACCAGGCACAACTAAGTGACTGAACAACAATCAAAATGATCCATTTACATCCCATAATGCTCTCTACCACATTTGGTTATAAATTCCTCTTATTTGCTTAGTATATCACCCTTTTTGTAAAAAGCATGTACCTATTTTGAACTTGGTATATAGTGTGAGATGTTGGTCCACTTCTAGTTCCTGCCAAACTGCTTTCCAATTTTCCTAGAAATTTTTGTCAACTAGAGAATTCTTTTCCCCAAAGCTTGCTATTTGCATTTATCAAACACCAAATTACTAGGGTCATTTACCACTGTGAACTGTTTGCCTAATTACTTTTGTCTTTAATATGATTCTCATGTTCTTTCCTAGTCTGGTTGCTATAGGATCAAAGGAAAAAATTAGTTGGGAGTTTTGGACTCTACATCAACCTTAACATTCTCTCACCATTGCTTTTCTGCCCCATTTGCACACCAAGAAGTGTGTGCCTGGTTTGGAGTAGCCCACCGTAAGGGGGTGAAGGGAGGGAGGTAGGAAGGTTAGATAGAATGGGAGAAAGGAGAGAGGAAAGTAGAGGAAGGGAAAAGAAGGTAGTGGTCCCAAGCCCTGGCAGGGGAAATTGACCAGAGCCCTTCAGGGCTCAAATAAAAGATAAGCAAGCAACTTAGGGTTTAGAATAGCTAGGTTTTATTTAGATTAAGAAAGGGAAAAGGCTAGGTAGGGGAAAAGGGTCTCTGGGGTAGAGAGAGTCCAGGATCAGAGAGAGTCAGCCAGCCTCCAGGATCCAGAGAGCAGAGCCGAGAGGCTAAAAAGGCACCAAACTTTCTCTTTTATACTTTCTTCAACAGGTCCCACAAAGGAAGTGAGAGGTGTCAGTGGAAATTGTAGCAGAGAGCCCTGGGAGTTGTAATCTTCCAGGGCTTAAAACAATTCCAAATGACACATTACCCACTGTAATCCTTTGGGAGACCAATCTCCCCAATGGATCATAACAAATATAAATAAATTTACAATTACAATAAAATAAAGGGTATATACATCAATATAAGGGGAGATTAGCAACACTTTTTTTTTACAATATAATAAAATCAAATACTTGGTGCTTCTTTTACAAAAAAAAAATTCAGTCCCCTTCTTTCACAACAAAACATAAAGACGCGTAAAACAAATGCATTTGAACAAAGCAGATGAATTTAACAAAATAAATGAATTTTTAAGACAAATAAATTTAAACCAGACAAATGAATTTAAAACCCCCCAAAGTTCAAAATTTTGCACATCCGGATGCTCTTTTAGGCTCCTGGATTAGCATGTGTTCTCCATGTGGTCTCCACGGGCATCTCCATTTGGACAGGAGGTAGTAAGGTAGTAAATCTCTTTTCCTAAAATAACTTAAAGTCTCCATATGAAATAAAGCACATTCCCCCCTGAGGAGGGTAGAGAGAAACACTGAAATCACAGAGGGATATATGGCTGAGGCAGGAGGCATATGAATCACTGCCAATCAAATTCATCAGAAAAATTAGCACAAAAAGGCCAAATGACTATTGAATGAAAATTCTAGACATCCAATCCTAAATTTTATATGGAAAAAAATTCTAAATAAGAAAAAACAAAATAACACTAGACCTTTGAATAATGCCCAGAGTAATTCATGTCCAATATCATGCACATACCCACTTAGCAGCCAGGACCACAGTCAACAACCATAGTAAAAAAATTATAAAAAGGACTAGCTTTGTATTTATTGGTCTGATATTATGTTGTTTCTTCTTTTCTTCTTTCATCATTTCTTCTAAGGGCTAGGATATGGAGCCAGAACAGCCAATTGTTAGGTACTTGATATATAAATTGATTATCACACTAGGTTCAAGTCATTTTTATTGGCATAGAAGTCTCAGCAATCCTAGTAGAATTGGTTTCTCTTTTTGACCTGTGTACTCTTTTGGCATCACTTAGGGTAAGTACGTGCTGCTTTGGCACTGTGTTGGTATCTGTGCTTCTCTGGCACTGTATAGATGAACTCTGTGCTCCTTTGTTGATCCCATTTCATTGAATCAGACATATGTGAAACATCCCATATTAGTTAAATACCAATAACAGTTTCAGTAGTCCAAGGCTTTTTTTCTATTAACCCTTAACTTCTGTGTATTGGCTCCTTAGAGGAAGAGTGGTAAGGGTGGGTAATGGGGGTCAAGTGACTTGTCCAGGGTAAC
Source organism: Gracilinanus agilis (assembly GCF_016433145.1). NCBI lineage: Eukaryota > Metazoa > Chordata > Mammalia > Didelphimorphia > Didelphidae > Gracilinanus > Gracilinanus agilis. The sequence continues at coordinate 15,828,182 of NC_058130.1, read as the reverse complement.
ACAGCTGGGAAGTTTCTGAGGTTGGATTTGAACCTAGGACCTCCTGTCTCTAGGCTTGACTCTCAATCCACTGAGCTACCCAGCTGCCCCCCTGTCTAAGGCTTTTTGCAAAAGCCCCATGATTCTGGAGCTGCTGTTCAGGCAGGCCCCATAGATTTCTTACTTCACGATCTAAACCCAGGTGATAGCATGTACGTAAAGAACTTCAAACGCACTTGGTCAACTGAACCTGCTCATGATGGACCATTGCAGGTCCTATTGACTACACCAACAGCTATTAAAATGGGGAGAAGGACACATGGATTCATTGTAGCCATGTAAAATGAGTACCTTCTGTTGATACTGAATAATTGACCTGTATTGAAATTGACTATTGATTTTATTTGTGACTTCCTTATTGATAAGTCCGTACTTTGTATTTTTTGTTATTGTTGTTGTTTCACTGTATATGAACATATATTACCTTGAAGGAAATCTGTATTGAATTGATTTGCATTTCATCCTTTTTGTGAAATTTTTGTATTTTCTTAAACCTATTATTGCTTTTATAACTTCATTGTTTTACCTCATTTGCACTCACACTGTGGATCATGGCTAAGCTAAGAGGAAATGCATCTAAATTCTTGGGTAAGATCCTTTATATTCTACCCCTCCTTAAGTGACACAAAATGTAATAGATAAATTTTTTTCTCATTGTCACTGATTATAGGAGATCTATATTTTGAATTTTAGCACATTCAATTTTTGAATTTGAAGCACATGTTTCCTAAATTGAAAGAGTTTTTGATTATCAGATTAGTGTAGATTTAGTATATCCATTTGTTCTAACTATACATGCTACACCATCCATCATCCTTTTCTACAATGAAAGGAAGATATAATTAAAGCCATTCAATATGCTGATCAAGAAGCCAAGACATGAATGGCTAGATATGAAATCACATCTAACACCTCCCAGGCCTGAAGAGAAACCAGCAAAAGAATCCCCCATTCCCAGTTTGGAAACTGTCATCATGAGTGAGATCCTTAGGGGACACCTGGCTAATTCCCAGGTCTTGCTTCAAGCTGTGTGTAAAGATTAAAATGAACATATAATTGTAACTTTAAAAATATTATGATTTTATAATATTTATTAGTAGCCACTAGGAGTAAAGAAATAAAAAGGTAACAAAATAAAACCATGTTCCATGCTAATCTACCTGTTCAAACAGTCTGCGTTCCCAGCTCCAAGCCACCTTAGGAAGAAAAGAGGGCTGGCCACACCAGACCCCACAATTTTATCCCCCTGTCTACATCAGCGTGTAATGACAAGAAGTCAATGGGCTCTTGGGAAATGTAGTTCAAAGGCCCAAAATTTCCAATAACACATGTGTGACCCTGTACCAATCACATATCCTCTCAGCAATCCAGACTCGTCTAGAAGACTCTTTAGTGCAGCGGGCACTATTCTGTAGAGGTAGAGAAAGTTTCCTCACTACAGGTTCCTTTTGCCAGTGTAGTCACAGGTTTGGAACACTCACACACACATATGTACACATACCACATATGTGATGAAAACACTCCTTTGTGCATATGGGCAATATGTGTTTGTATGTGTGTATGTAGACATAGAAATGTGTATATGTACAGAATATATTTATATCTGTACACATTGTCTCCTCCATTAAATATAAACTCTTTAAAAGAAAGGACTATTGAATTTCCCTCTTCCTAACCCAAGCACTGAGTAGAGTACTTAGTATATTTTTAGATGCCGAGGAAAATGAATGCTGAATTATATTATTTAATAGTGATATTTCTATGGAAAACCATTTATTTCCTTAAACTGGAGTTTTGAAAGTTAGGCAGAAGCAGTTCAGTCTCTAAGACTAAAGTCATTTACTCTCAGGCTTCAAGGTGTATAACTGTGCTGGGACCTCTTGTCTTTTGTTAAAGGCTTTGAGAGAATAAAGACTCTTTTAAAAACCAGAACACATTCACTAATTGAAAGCAGGCCAGGTTGGTTGCATTTCGCTAGCTGGGTGAACTTTCAGACCTCCCTACTCTCCTCCCCTGTGATGGAGAAATGGCAGAGGAGTTGGGATCTCTAAGTCTACCTCTTCTTTCTAAATATTCAGCATTTGAGATTTCCAGGAGAGGTCCAAAGGATAAATAGTCAGGCCAATCAGAAAGATGGCATATATTCATATGAATACATGTAAATGTATACATGTAAATATGTGTATTTACATAGAGTAAAAATGAAAGGGTGGAGCAAAATCTATTGGGCTTCAAATGAGAAAAAGAAGGCAGGGGTTGCCATCATGATTGCTGACAGAGCCAAAGTAAAAATAGATCTGGTTAAAAGAGATAGGGAAGGTAATTATAGCCTAATAAAGCACAGTATAAACGATGAAGAAATATCAGTACTCAACATGTATGCACTAAATGGTATAACATCCAAATTTCTAAAGAAGATAGTGGAGCTCAAAGACAAAATAGATAACAAAACTATATTAGTGGGGGACCTCAACCTTCCCCTATAAGATCTAGATAAATCAAACCAAAAAATAAATAACAAATATATAAGAGAGGGGAATGAAATCCTAGAAAATTAGAGTTAATAGCTTTATGGATAAAAATAAATAGAAACAAAAAGGAATAAATCTTCTTTTCAACAGCACATGGAACATTCACAAAGATAGACGATGTAATAGGGCATAGAAACATGGCAAACAAGTGCAAAAAAGCAGAAATAATAAATGCAATCTTATCAGATCATAATGCAATAAAAATAGTTATTAGTAAAAATTCATGGAGAGGCAAACCAAAAAGTAATTGCAAATTAAATGATATGATTCTCCAAAATAATTTAGTGAAAGAACAAATCATAGAAACAATTAATAATTTCACTGAAGAAAATGACAATGATAAGATTTCTTACCAAAACCTATGGGATGCAGCCAAAGCAATTCTAAGGGGAAAATTTATATCAATGAGTGCATATATTAACAAATTAGGGAGAGCAGAGATTAATGAATTGGGCATGCAACTTAAAAAATAGAAAATGAACAAATTAAAAATCCCCAGATGAAAACTAAATTAGAAATACTACAAATCAAAAGACAAATTAATAAAATCGAAAATAAAAGAATTATTGAATTAATAAATTAAGACTAGAAGCTGGTATTTTGAAAAAAAGAGATAAAATAGACAAAGTATTGGTAAATCTAATAAAAAGGAAAGAAGAAAACCAAATTATCAGTATCAAAGTTGAAAAGGGAGACCTCACCTCTAATGAAGAGGAAATTAAGGCAATTGTTAAAAACTATTTTGTTCAATTATATGGCAATAAATATAGCAATCTAGGAGATATGGATGAATATTTACAAAAATATAAATTGCCTAGATTAACAGCAGAAGAAATAGAATACCTAAATAATCCCATATCAGAAAAAGAAACTGAACAAGACATCAAAGAACTCTGTAAGAAAAAATCCCCAGGAGCAGATGGATTCACAAGTGAATTCTATCAAACATTCAAAGAACAACTAATCCCAATACTATACAAATTATTTGATATAATAAGCAAAGAAAAAGTCCTACCAAATTCCTTTTATGACACAAATATGGTACTGATTCCAAAGCCAGGTAGATCAAAAACAGAGAAAGAAAACTACAGACCAGTCTTCCTAATAAACATAGATGCAAAATTCTTAAACAGAATGCTAGCAAAAAGACTCCAGCAAGTGATCAAGAGGGTTATCCATCATGATCAAGTGGGATTTATACCAGGAATGGAAGGATGGTTCAACATTAGAAAAACCATCCATATAATTGACTATATAAACAAGCTAACAAAAAAAATCACATAATTATCTCAATAGATGCTGAAAAAGCCTTTGACAAAATACAGCACCCATTCCTATTGAAAACACTAGAAAGTATAGTAATAGAAGGACATTTCCTAAAAATAACGAACAGTATATATCTAAAACCATCAACAAGCATCATATGCAATGAGGATAAATTAGAAACCTTTCCAATAAAATCAGGCATGAAATAAGGATGCCCATTATCACCTCTATCATTTAACTTTGTACTAGAAACACTAGCAGTAGCAATTAGAAAAGAAAAGGAAATTGAAGGTATCAAAATAGGCAATGAGAAGACTAAGCTATCACTCTTTGCAGATTAATATGATGGTCTACTTAAAAAATCTTAGAGAATCAACTAAAAAGCTAGTAGAAATAATCAACAACGTTAGCAAAGTTGCAGGATACAAAATAAATACACATCAGTCATTAGCATTTCTATATATTTCCAACACAGCACAACAACAAGAGTTAGAAAGAAAAACACCACTTAAAATCAACCTAGACAATATGAAATACTTAGGAATCTATCTGCCAAGACAAACACAGGAATTACAAGAATAAAACTACAAAACACTTTCCAAACAATTAAGACTAAAAACAATTGGAAAAACACTGACTATTCATGGGTAGGATGAGCTAACATAATAAAAATGACCATTCTATCCAAATTAATTTAATTATTTAGTGCCATGCCTATCAAACTACCAAAAACAGGTTTACTGAATTAGAAAAAACTATAACAATGTTCATTTGGAAGAACAAAAGATCAAGAATATCAAGGGAAATAATGAAAAAAAAACATGAAGGAAGGTGGCCTAGCAGTACCAGATATTAAACTGTATTATAAAGCAGCCATCATCAAAAGAATATGGTACTGGCAAAGAGACAGAAGGGAGGATCAGTGGAATAGACTTGGGGTAAGTGATGTCAGCAAGACAGTGTATGATAAACCCAAAGAGCCCAACTTTTGGGACAAAAATCCACTATTTGACAAAAACTGCTGGGAAAATTGGAAAACAATGAGAGAGATTAGGTTTAGATCAACATCTCACATTTTACACCAAGATAAATTCAGAATGGGTGAATGATGTGAATATAAAGAAGGAAACAGTAAGTAAATTAAGTGAACACAGAATAGTATACTTGTCAGATCTCTGGGAAAGGAAAGATTTTAAAACCAAGCAATAGATAGAAAAAAATGTAAAATAAATAATTTTGATCATATTAAATTAAAATTTTTTTTGTACAAACAAAAACAATGCAACCAAAAACAGAAGGGAAACAACAACCTGGGGAAAATCTTTATAACAAAAAACTGTGACAGAGGTCTAATTACTCAAATATACAAGGAGCTAAATCAATTATATAAAAAAATCAAGCCATCCCCAATTAATAAATGGGCAAGGGACATGAATAGGCAATTTTCAGATAAAGAAATCAAAAGTATCAATAAGCACATGAGAAAGTGTTCTAAATCTCTAATTATTAGAGAAATGCGAATCAAAACAACTCTGAGGTATCACCTCACACCTAGTAGATTGGCTAAAATGATAGCAGGGGACAGTCATAAATGTTGGAGGGGATGTGGTAAAATTGGGACATTAATGCATTGCTGGTGGAGTTATGAACTGCTCCAACCATTCTGGATGGCAATTTGGAACTATGCCCAAAGAGTTCTTTCTAAAAGACTGACTGCCCTTTGATTCAGCCATAGCATTGCTTGGTTTGTACCCCAAAGAGATCATCGATAAAAAGACTTGTACAAAAATATTTATAGCCGCACTTTTTGTGGTGGCAAAAAAACTGGAAAACAAGGGTCTGCCCTTCTATTGGGGAATGGCTGAACAAATTGTGGTATATGCTGGTGATGGAATACTATTGTGCTCAAAGGAATAAAGAACTGGAGGAATTCCATGTGAACTGGAATAACCTCCAGGAATTGATGCAGAGTGAAAGGAGCAGATCCAGGAGAACATTATGCACAGAGACAGATACACTGTGGTAAAATTGAAAGTAATGGATTTCTGTACTAGCAGCAATGCAAGGACCCAGGACAATTCTGAGGGACCTATGAGGAAGAACGCTCTCCACATTCAGAGGAACTACAGGAGCAGAAACACAGAAGAAAAACAACTGCTTGAACACATGGGTTTATGTGGACATGTTTGGGGATGTAGACTCAAAACAACCACACCAATGCAACTATCAATAATATGGAAATAGGTCTTGATCGATGACACATGTTAAAACCAGTGGAAATGCACATTGGCTATGTTGGGGGGGGGGTGCGGTTAATGGGAGGTGAAGGAGAAAGTAAGAACTTGAATCATGTGACCATGGAAAATTTTTCTAAAAACGAAAAAAGAAAAAGAACTACGGCATATCTCCCTAGAAAAGAGAGGATCCAGGCTGCCTGGGCATTTTTCTGGAAGAGGCAGATGGGATGGATCCATCATTGATTCATAGATTTCATGCCTCTAGTAATAAATGATGTTATTCTTGGGGAAATCACTTTATAGCATTTGTTGGATAAAATTCTTGGTGTTACGGTGCTTAATGAAGGCTTGTACTATATCTCTATATATGTATATGTGTGAATATATGTATATAGAGAATATATATACTCAATTCATGTAGATGAGATAGGTGTCTGAGACATGTGCAAATAACACCAGAGGCCCCACGCCATTAGTGACATACCAAAAGGAAAATAACAAGTAGTAGTTATGAAAAGGAGTAAAGCCCTGTAAATCTTCTGGGACTCAAATAACAGTAATATTTATATGCTACCTTGAAATGCCTTAAAATACTCTCTCATTTTGCTTTCATAATGTCCCTAGGATGGTAGGGGTTAAATGACTTGCCTAGGGTCACACAGTAAGTGTCTGAGGCTTGATTTCAACTCCAGTCTTTCTGGCTGCTGTCCCCATACTCACTTAGATAATTCTTTCTCTATTAAGAGCCTATACCCTGATATTGGAAGTCCCTTCTGTCACATTGCTTTTAGGTTTGAAGTGAACCTACCAATCAATCCTTACTAAATGCATCCATAGCAGCCTCTGCTTATTTAACCCAGGAAAGTGTTGTCCATTTGGAATTGGCCACTGTGAGCCTTTGGTCCCAACCAGTGAGGCTTTAGTAGAGTCAGTCTTCTACACCTATGAATGATTAGATTGCTCCAGTCAGTCAGCCACCCTCACCTTCTATCTTGGAATCAATACTAGGTATTGGTTCCAAGGCAGAAAAGCAGTAAGGGCTAGGCAATGGGGTTAAGTGACTTGCCCAGGGTCACACACCTAGGAAATGTCTGAGGACAGATTTGAACCTAGGACCTCCCATCTCTAGGTCTGGTTCTCCATCTACTGAGCCACCCAGCTGCCCCCACCATAAAGCATTTTTTTAGTGCTAGCCAAGGACCAGGCCCTGATCTAAGTACTAAGGATAGAAAGAAAGACCAAAATACCCCCTTGCCCTCAAGGAACTTCCATTCTACTGGGAGACACAACATATAAGAAGGGAAGCAGATAGAAAATCCACTTAGGAGAAAGAGACAGAGAGAAAGGAAGAGAGAAGGAGTGGGGAATAGAGGGGGAAGAGAATTTGGGAGGGAGAGAGAAAGAGCAAGAATGAGGGAGGAAGAGAGGGAGGGAGAGACAGAGACAGAGTCTGAGAGCAGAGAGAGACAAAGAGAGAACTAACAACTGAAGAGCAGCATCAGATGATCATGTCTCTAGAACAGGAAAGGACCAGAGAAGCCAATATTATTGTCCGACCCCTTCATTCTATAAGTAAAGAAATGTGGGCAGATGTGAAATGGGATGACGTGTGCCTTATTAATATTATCCCAGGTGGGATTTGTAGCCAGATCCCATGACTCAAAAGCCAGTATTCCAAATGCACCATGCATATGCCAGGGGCTCATTTATATTCCCTTTTTTCATGAAAGTGTGAGGAACTTCTGACATACAAAAAGTCGCATCTCTCTGTCCAACCAGCAAGCAGTGCCTAAAGGCTCCCAGCCTGAACCCTTATGCATTATTCTCATTTTTCCCTTTTGCTTTATCTGCTCAATGATTTATTATCCACCTGACCTTTGCTTTCTTTCTGCTTTTGACCCAACAGAGTTCTAGAACAAGTCTGGTGGACCCAGGAACTAGCCCACGATTTAGGGCTCTCTTCTTCCTATTTATTAAAAGAGGAGATGCTCTACCAATAGATGGCCATCTCAGGCCTCGCCTCCGGTGCTGCTTAACATGGGGAAGGTGTTTCACGTTCCTGATGCCGTCCAGCTGCAACTCTGGAATTTGACTCGTAATTGCCACTCTGGGAATTCAAATGGATCAGAGCGGGGCTTTTATGTTCACTCCTGTTTTGCTAGAATCACTCTTTCAGGTCTAGGAAGTACAGCTGGCTCAATAAAAGTTTGATCAATGCAGAACCAGCACCACATCGATTTCTTCCAGAAATGTGCCAGCTGGTGACAAAGGCTGACGGACAAAGATTGTCTTTGTTTCGGACAAGGGTTTCCAGAACCGAAACAGCTTCTGGCCTTGATTCCGTCATTGTGAGTTGTTCATCACTAGACATTCCCAATGAGGGTTTCTGGATGTAAAGTCTCAATTATCAGGGGAAATGATTTCAAGGGTTATTTTTTTAATTGACTTTTAAATACTTGAGTAATTTAGAATTCACTTACATCTGAAGCCGATGTGGTTTTGGTAGAGGGAGGGAAGGGAAGACATTTGTGCTTTCCCCAAGATATAAATAATGAAGTATGAACAAGGATAAATGGGGCAGCAAGGAGGCATAGTGGATAGAGTGCTGGGCCTGGAGTCATGAAGACTCATCTCTGTGAGTTCAAATCTGGCCTCAAGCATTAATTAGATGTGTGACCATGGTCAAGTCACTTCACCTGTTAGCCTTAGTTTTTTCATCTGTCATGAGCTGGAGAAAGAGATAGCAAACCATTCCAGTATCTTTGCCAAGAGAACTCCAAATGTGGTCACAAAGAGTGAGACACAATTGAAAAAAATTATTGAACCACAAAAGATAAATGATAAGTAGCATAGGATAGTAGATAAAAGGCCATGTATTGGATGCAGGAAGAATAGGATTCAAATCCCACTTTTAACAAATGTGACCGTTACATTGTCATTAATCTTTCAGTATCCAGTGCAACTTTTTTAAACATTTATTAATATTTATTTTTTAGAAAAGTTAACATGGTTACATGATTCATGCTCTTACTTTCCCCTTCAACCCCCAAATGCACCCCCATGGCTGATGCACATTTCCACTGGTTTTAACGTGAGTTAAACCTATTTCCAAGATCAAGAGATCAAGACCTATTTCCATATTATTGATAGTTGCATTGGTGTGGTTGTTTGGTGTCTACAACCCCAATTATGTCCTCCTCAACCCATGTGTTCAAGCACTTGCTTTTCTTTTGTGTTTCCACTCTTGCAGTTCTTCCTCTGAATGTGGGTAGCGTTCTTTACCATAATTCCCTCAGAATTGTCCTGGGTCATTGCATTACTGCTAGTACATAAAGTCCATTACATTCTATTTTACCACAGTGAATTGGTGTCTGTATAAAAGGCTCTCCTGGCTCTGCTCCTTTCACTCTGCATCAATTCCTGGAGGTCTTTTCATTTCACATGGAATTCCTCCAATTTATTATTCCTTTGAGCACAATACTATTCCATCACCAGCATATACCACAATTTGTTCAGCCATTCCCCAATTGAAGGACATACCCTCATTTTCCAGTTTTTTGCCACCACAAAAAGCACAGCTATAAATATTTTTGTACAAGTCTATTTATCTATGATCTCTTTGGGGTACAAACCCAACAATGGTATGGCTGGATCAAAGGGCAGGAAATCTTTCATAGCCCTTTGACGATAGTTCCAGATTGCCATTCAGAATCGTTGGATCATTTCACAACTTCACCAGCAATGCAATAATGTCTCAATTTTGCCACATCCCCTTCAACATTCATTACTCTCCCCTTCTATATTTTTGCCAATCTGCTAGGTGTGAGGTGATACCTCAGAGTTGTTTTGATTTGCATTTCTCTAATTATTAGAGATTTAGAACACTTTCTCATGTGTTTATTGATACTTTTGATTTCTTTATCTGAAAATTGCCTATTTGTGTCTCTTGCCCATTTATCAATTGGGGAATGGCAAGATTTTTTTATACAATTGACTTAACTCCTTGTATATTTGAGTAATTAGACCACTGTCAGAGTTTTTTGTTATAAACCTTTTTTTCCCAATTTGTTGTTTCCCTTCTGATTTTGGCTACATTGTTTTTGATTTTACAAAAGCTTTTTAGTTTAACATAATCAAAATCATTTATTTTACATTTTGTAATTTTCTCTAACTCTTGCTTGGTTTTAAAATCTTCCCTTTCCCAGAGATCTGACTAGTATACTATACTGTGTTCACTTAACTTATTTAAAGTTTCCCTCTTTATATTCAAGTCATTCACCCATTCTGAATTTATCTTAGTGTAAGATGTGAGATGTTGATCTCAACCTAATCTCTCTCATTGTTTTCCAATTTTCCCAGCAGTATTTCTCAAATAGTGGATTTTTGTCCCAAAAGTTGGGCTCTTTGGGTTTATCATACACTGGCTTGCTGACATCACTTACCCCAAATCTATTCCACTGATCCTCCCTTCTGTCTCTTAGCCATTACCATACCATTTTGATGACCACTGCTTTATAGTATAGTTTAATATCTGGTACTGCTAGGCCAAGTTCCTCCACATTTTTTTTCATTATTTCCCTTGATATTCTTGATCTTGTGTTATTCCAAATGAACTTTCTTATAGTTTTTCCTAACTCAGTAAAAAAAGTGTTTTCCTTAAGTTTGATAGGTATGGCACTAAATAGGTAAATTAATTTGGGTAGAATGGTCATTTTTATTATGTTAGCTTGTCCTACCCATGAGCAATCAATATTTTTCCAATTGTTTAGATCTAGTTTTAATTGTTTGGAAAGTGTTTTGTAGTTGTTTTTATATAATTCCTGTGTTTGTTTTGGTAGATAGATTCCTAAGTATTTTCTATTATCTAGGGTGATTTCAAATGGTGTTTCTCTTTCTACCTCATGCTGCTGTGATGTGTTGGAGATATATAGAAATGCTGATGATTTATGTGCATTTATTTTGTATCCTGCAACTTTGTTAAAGTTGTTGATTATTTTTACAAGCTTCTTAGTTGATTCTCTAGGACTTTTTAAGTAGACCATCATACCATCTGCAAGGAATGATAGCTTAGTCTCCTCATTACCTATTTTGATACCTTCAATTTCTTTTTCTTCTCTAATTGCTACTGCTAGTGTTTCTAGTACAATGTTAAATAATAGAGGTGATAATGGGCATCCTTGTTTCACTCCTGATCTTATTGGGAAGGCTTCTAATTTATCCCCATTGCATAGGATGCTTGTTTATGGTTTTAGGTATATACTGTTTATTATTTTTAGGAAAGGTCCTGCTATTCCTATACTTCCCAGTGTTTTCAATAGGAATGGATGCTGTATTTTGTCAAAGGCTTTTTCAGCATCTATTGAGATAATCATGTGATTTTTCTTTGTTAGATTGTCGATATGGTCAATTATGTGGATGGTTTTCCTAATGTTGAACCATCCTTGCATTCCTGGTATAAATCCCACTTGATCATGGTGAATGATTTTCTTAATTACTTGCTGGAGTCTCTTTCCTAGTATTCTATTTAAGATTTTTGCATCAATGTTCATTAGGGAAATTGGTCTGTAGTTTTCTTTCTCTGTTTTTGATCTCCCTGGCTTTGGAATCAGTACCATATTTGTGTCATAAAAGGAATTTGGTAGGACTTTTTCTTTGCTTATTATATCAAACAATTTGTATAGTATTGGGATTAGTTGCTCTTTGAATGTCTGATAGAATTCACTTGTGAATCCATCAGGCCCTGGCGTTTTTTTCTTAGGGAGTTCTTTGATGGCTTGTTCAGTTTCTTTTTTTGATATGGGATTATTTAGGTATTCTATTTCTTCTGCTGTTAATCTAGGCAGTTTATATTTTTCTGAATATTCACCATATCTCCTAGATTGATATATTTATTGCCATATAATTGGGCAAAATAATTTTTGATTGCCTTAATTTCCCCTTCATTAAAGGTGAGGTCTCCCTTTTCATCTTTGATACTGTCAATTTGGTTTTCTTTTTTCCTTTTTTTAATTAGATTGACTAGTACTTTTTTCTATTTTATCTGTTTTTTTCAAAATACCAGCTTCTAGTCTTATTTATTAATTCAATAGTTCTTTTACTTCTGATTTTTTAAATTTCTCCCTTGATTTTTAGTATTTCTAATTTAGTTTTCATCTGGGGATTTTTGATTTGCTCTCTTTCTAATTTTTTAATTAATCTCTGCCCTCCATAATTTGTTAATATATGCACTCAAGGATATAAATTTCCCCCTGAGTACTGACTGGCTGCATCCCACAGAGTTTGGTAGGATGTCTCATCATTGTCATTCTCTTCAATGAAATTGTTGATTGTTTCTATGATTTCTTCTTTGACTAGCTGGTTTTGGAGAATCCTATTATTTAATTTCTAATTAGTTTTCCATTTGCCTGTCCAGGTGCCCTTACTAATTATTATTTTCATTGCATTATGATCTAAGGTTACATTTATTATTTCTGCTCTTTTGCATTTGTTTGCCATGATTCTATCCCCTATTACATGGTCAATCTTTGTGAATGTAGCATGTGCAGCTGAAAAAAGAATTCCTTTTTGTCTCTATATTTCTCCACATATCTATTAAATCTAATTTTTCTAGGACTTCATTCACCTCTCTTATCTCTTTCTTATTTATTTTTCGATTTGATTTATCTAGATCTGAAAGAGGAATATTTAGATCTCCCACTAGTATGGTTTTACTATCTATTTCCTTCTTGAGCTCTGCCAGTTTCTCCTTTACGAATCTGGATGCTATGCCATTTGGTGCATACATATCGAGCACTTTTATTTCCTCATTGTCTATATTGCCTTTTATCAGGATGTAATGACCTCCCCTGTCTTTTTTAATCATATCTATTTTTACTTTAGCTTTGTCAGAAATCATGATAGCCACTCCTGCCTTCTTTTTCTAATTTGAAGCCCAAAAGATTTTGCTCAAGCCCTTCACCTTAAACTTGTGTATGTCCACCCACCTCATGTGTGTTTCTTGTAGACAACATATGGTAGAATTTTGGTTTCTAATCCACTCTGCTATTTCCTTCAGTTTTATGGGCAAGTTCATCCCATTCACATTCAGAGTAATAATTATCAGTTGTGTATTCAGTTATAATCTTTTGGTTTTCCTTTTCAATCTCCTCATTTCTGCTCTTTGATTTACTTGCCTCACTTTCCAATTGCAAAATTCTGCCTTAATTTTAAGCTGTTATTTTCTTGCCAGATCTTTTCCATCTTTCTCATAATCTCAGATTTGAACTCTTCAAGACCTTGTGACCCATTTTCATTTTTTTGGGAAGGTTTGGATATGGCTACTTGTTTGTTCTCCTCTGCTGTTTGCTCTGTTATCTGGATTTTTTCTCTGTAAAATTTGTCGAATGTTAATGGTTTCTTCTTGATCTTTCTCTTCTGGAGTTCCTGAGTCTGGCTTGCCATTCTTAGCCCAGCGCCCTCTCAGGTTTATCCTCACTCCCAGGGTCTGTCTGTGCTCTTTGGGCTCCTGGTCTCAGGTCTAGTTTTTCTCAGGGTCAAGCCTCCTGGTGGTCCCCTTGCTTGTTCTTCTGCCTGAAGCTCCTTTAACAGTCTCAGGGTGCTGCTTCCACAGTCATGCACCCCTCTGCACTGGGTCACCACTCAAGGTCCTTGCTTGTGCTCAGGATCCTTGTCCCCACCTGCACTCAGGATCCTTGTACATACCTAGGATCCAAGGCTGTGCCTGTGCTCTGAGTCTGTGTTCAAAGTCCACATTCTTTAGCCTCTTGAGGTCTTAAGTCTTGCTGCTCTCAGGAACAGGCCCTGGTGATGCCAGGTAGCTGCGAAGGTCTTAATGGGTACCCCAAACTTGCTCTAAGTCTTTTGCTCTGGCTTTGGCTCTGTAGATGGTGGGGAAGGGGGTTGCTCAGCTCGCGTTTTAGTGAGAGCTGTTTCACCCCTTTATAACATGGAAATAGCCCCATTCTTGTACCTTCAATGCTGTGCTCTGTTGTAGGGTCCCTTCGTTCATCTGGATTTGTTTTATGTCTTCTTGAGGAGTCCTATATGCATGGGTTAGGAGAGGTCAGGCAGCTGCTTTTTACTCTGCCACCATCTTAACCCGGAACCTAAATAATCCCCAGTGCAACTTTTAAGGCAATATGTTGCAAATAAGATGAGGTGTTTCTTCCCAACAGAGAAGAGCCCCAAGTCAAACTAAACCATGAGCTGCTGTCTGTAACTTAGAGGCAACTAGGATGCTAAACTTGGTATCATCAAGACCTGAATTCAAATCCTGCATCTGACATGTATTAGCTGTGTAGTCATGACATTTCTCAGCCTCAGTTTTCTTACTTATAAAATGGGGGGTGACAATTATAGTGACTCCCTCACAAGACTGTCTTGAATTTCAACCAAGATAATGAATATAAATAGCTTCAGGAATGATAGGTGACTTTGGGCAAGTCACCTTCCTTACCCAACTGGAAGATCACAGAGTTATACTAGCTAACCTTAGAAATCCTTTCCCTATTGAAATTTGTGAGCTTTGGGGGCAGTTGGGTAGCTCAGTGGGTTGAGAGCCAGGCCTAGAGAGGGGAGGTCCTGAATTCAAATCTGGCCTCAGAAATTTCCTAGCTGTGTGACCCTGGGCAAGTCATTTAATCTCCATTGCCTAGCCCTTACCGCTCTTCTGCCTTGGAACCAATACATGGCATTGATTCTAAGGTGGAAGGTGAGGGGTTAAAAAAAGACATCTGTGATCTAATGACGCTTAAAACATTTTATAAATGTAAGTAATTGTTAACAAAGTCATGGCAGAATATTGATCAGTGTTTAGGAAACTTCTTTTACATTATCACCTCAATTTTCAGTCTGGATGTGTGGTTTTATTGGAGTGGAGAATACAATGTAGAAACTCCCTCCACCGATGCCAGGGAAACCCATTTCTAAGCTAAAGCAGTAAGCTTTGTCTGTATTATCATGTCATCACCCACCTTAGAGTAGAAGCTTCTTGAGGGCAGGGACCCTGTTTTGGCTCCAGGATTTTTTCCTTCTAGGTTATCCTGACATATTATGTGAAACATGCCACTGCCCTAATCCATCTGCCCAGTAACCTTGTCAAAGAAGAGAGTGACAATGTGGCTTTTGTGGATGATGTTTGGTAATTTATTGTGGAGGTTCCTAAGTTCTTATTGATCGCTGCCTCCATTTCTAAATGTCCATAAAACTACCACTTCATTTTGACACATTTTCAAATTTGGCTAAGCACCACTATCACGTTCAATGACCCATAGGCGTCCAGGGTCAGATTCTTTCCCTTGAAGACTCTGGCTGATCCACAATCTTGCAGCCCTTTCTAACCACCACCATTTCTCTACGAAAATCATCAGGCTTCAGACATCACACCTCTAAGTGCATTGAGTCTCTATGAAGATGTGCCAGGCCAGGCAACTTCAACCCTTTGAGAATGGATAGGAAGGGGGGCTCCAACCATTTCTTCACTTGGATTTTAGTGCTCTGCTAAGAAGGAAAATATTTCCTTGGTAGATGAAACAGCTGTAAAGTAGAACTGAGGAGTTATTCTTGCTCTCTAGTATTGATTATTGTCTTTCAATTCATTCCAAACAGGGGTTCTAGCCCTTCCTTTACTCAAAGCTTTAATTCGAATATTAAGGGGCAGGGTGAATGGTGTGCAGTCCCAAGAGTTTGGTGAAGGAGGTAGGGAAAGAAGATGCTTCCCTTATTACTCTTAAGCTCTAAATTCCCTTGTTTTAGGAAGAAAACAACTTTCCACAATCCCACTAGAAAATCCCCACTTCCTCTGATACCCAGCTGTGCTAACAAATCACTTAAATTTCATATCACCAGTAAAGGACAAAGACAATTTATTTTAAATGGCAGGCATTTTAATATAAAGGAAATACACCAGTGGTCATACTCCTGCAGCTAGTGATCTAAGCAAGCCACTTTGTATATCTTCATCCACCAGATATGGAAGGTCATGAGTCTTATCTCTCTCCACTCTTTGGGAAAGTTCTATAGCAAGACAAACAAAAACTTAGTAGTCAATGCTTCTTCAGAAACCCATCAGTCTTTCAATTGTGTAAATGGAATTAGCTCATCCTCATTCATTGTTAGACTCTAGCCATCAGAAATGTTACCCCACCCAACTTAGAATTAAGTGGGGAGGGGAAGATCAGTTACCCACACGTGACAATAAGTAACAAATCAAAAACAAGGGACTGCCCTTTGGGCAGTCCAAAACCAGTGTTGAGGCTGCCATTCGTCTACCTGAAATTGGAGATGGATGCAAGAAGTGATGAAAGCTGCTATATTTTAAGTATGATGGTAACTTCCTGTGGAGGCAGTTGACGTTTTGAACTTGGTGTTGAAGGATCTCTGGTGAGACCTCAGACTGCTTCCCTCTGGATTGTCACATGGGTGAGTTAGGCTGACTCTCCTTTTCTTCCCTTGGCATTTCTGGAGGCTCTACCTTCAAGGAGGCCTCTCTTGCCTCTCTAATTGTAAAAGGCCTTGTGGCTAGAAGCCTTGTTTAATTAACCTCTATGCTCCTCTGCTGGGCCTCTAAATTCTTGTCTGGGCCAGAGTTCCTCTCTCTCAATTTCCCTACTTTCAACATTCCTAATTGTAAATAAACTTCCATAAAAGTCATGCTTACTTGGCTCTATTTTAATCTGAAATCGAGTTAATCCGATGTCTAGTGACCATACCTTAAATATCTAGTTTCCCCTGTTACACAATGGAAACTTCTTGCACTTTCTAAGGAGGCTTCAGGGTGTGATCAATATGATTTGCTTGGTTATTTTTAGACATATCCAACTCCTAGTGACCCCATTTGGGATTTTCTTGGCAAAAATACTGAAGTGGCTTGCCATTTCCTTCTCTAGTTTATTTGACAGATGAGAAAACTGAAGCAAACAGAGTGAAATGATTTGCCCAGGGTCACACACCTAGTAAGTGTGTGAGCTGAGATTTGGACTCAGGAAGATGAATCTCTCTGACTTCAGGCATCTGGCACATGCATCCTATAATCTAGCTGCCTAGATTTGACTTGGAAGTCAAATAATTCCTGAAAATCTCTGTCATAGATTTATCATCTTTGGTTGAGTGGTGGGTGAGTGCGCATCTTTGAAATCTCAGCCTCCCTTCTTGGTCTTAAATCAAGAATACAAATCAAGCACAAAGAAGAGGAAAGAAAGGAGCACAGCCAATAGGATAGACTCTTCTCCTCAGTTTTCCCATATCCTTCTCTATTCTCCCACTTTACCTTGGCATCAGACTTCTCTGTCATTGGCATTCCAACAAATCGTCCCCCCAATCAAAGTATGCATTCCCACCAACCATGCTTGGATTCAACTGGTCTGGAAATATTCTACTAGAGCATGATCTGGAGAGAGAATGTGAGAACTTGCAAACCCACATTCCTAACACTCATCAAGTGAAAGTCAATGCACATGGTGCCTAAGATATGAAGACAAAATTAAAACAATTCAAATTTGCTTAAAATTCACAATCATTTGGAAACATAGCCTGTTACTTTGATTTGCTATCCTGGGGATAGGGCTTGGCCTCCTCTAATACAGTGAGATGGGGCCTGAAATTGGGCAACAATTTCAAATACTGCAGAGTACCGTTGAGCTTAAGATCAGAAAAGATCTGGGAGGTGACTTCTGAATTCTCATGTCACAAGCTGAGTTTAGGCTTTAATATGGTCATTCACAAATGGAATGATGTGTAGTTCCTTCCAAATGCTTTGGAAATGGGATAGCTTCCCTCCTTATAAATATTTTGGAAGTATCCTAATAGACCCAAAAGGAGTCCCAAAGGTCAGATAGTCCATCGTCCTTATTTCAGGATGAAGAAATGAGGCATATGGAGGTTAAGTGAGTTGTCTAAGTTTGCAGAGGTGGTAAACATCATTGGCCTTTTCCACTGGACTATTCCTCTTTTCAACATCCTACAATCAAAATTAAGAAAAAAAATTAACCATTCTGATTAGAATAGTGGACCAGTCATTGGGCCTTGACTCAGAAAGTCCTGCATTCAAATCCTGTCTGAGACATCTGTGAGTTGTGCAATCTGAGACAAGTCACTTAATCTGGTCTCAGTCCCCTCCTCTATAAAATGGGGTTAATAATAACCCCTGTCTTCTAGACTTATTGTGAGAACAAAATGAGCTATTTGTAAAGTACTTTGTAAACATTAAAGCACTATATAAATGCTATCCATTCTTTTTCTTCTCAGCATTAGTAAGACTACAACAATCAAGAGAAGAGATAGAAAGCCTTTGGGACAAGAAAATCATAATGACTATGACAACAATGAAGACAATGAAGGTGAAGATGACAGAAATGCTAATGATGCTGATGACATGGGCCTGGGCCGCTTTGGTTTTAGGCTCTTAAAACCATCCTGGGTTCAAAGCAAACTTGAGTCAGCACCCAATTGAAATTGCAACTCATAAGCCCCCACTCATGTTTCTTTCGCCAGACCAACCAGAAGACACACAAGTACAAAACATGAGGCACGTACTTCATAGCAGTAAAGCAAAATAAACATCAGGGAAAACTTCCTATCCCCATCCCCACTCCTTTCATACAGGGATCATTGTCCCACTAGTTATCATTCACCATCAGGAGAAAATAAAATAGAAGTAAAGAAGTGCAGGTTTCTGAGGAACACACAATCTACCCTTCAAAGAAGGCAGCCTCTGCTCTTTGTTAAGCATCCCTACAGAAATACTTCTCTGCCATCTACCCAAAGGTGGAACATGTAATGCAAAGTTTGTGACCTAAAAAGCAGGCCCATGTTCCTGGATCATGAAGCATGTGGAGGGAAGTAATATAAGTCTGGACAAGCAGGTTAGGGCCAGACAGTGAGAGACTTTAACTTCCAGGCTGAGAAGTCTGCATCTTATCCTGGAGACAATGGGGCATCACTGGAGTGTGATATGTTAAGACCCATCCACTGGAAAAGTAAGGAAGTTGAAAGCTTTATACCTTTCCTTCTTTCCTTTTTCTCTAATTTAGTACTGGTTAGATGGTGTAGTATTAAAGGGGGACATAGGCTGGCCATCAGAATACTTTCATTCTAGCTTTTGGCTTTGCCATTTATCTGCCGGTTATGAGTCTTCAGATATGATGACCTTTTCTTAATTTCCCCTTAAATAAAATGAAGATGATAATGCTTGCCCTACCCTCCTCATGGTATGACTCTGAGACTCCAATGACATAAGATGTGTGAAAGTGCTTTGAAATCATAAATTACTATGGAAGTATAATAAGAAGATGCCCTAAGTGTAGGACCTGGCACATGCAGCTGCATCACACTCCCCAATAATGACCCAGCTCCTTCTATGGCTCCAAGACATAAAGGTATAAAGAAAAATACATGTGATAGAAAGACCAAATAGAAAGCCGATTTTCCCCGGATCCAAACAACTGTAAGTCTTATCATAGAATAAATTCCATATAGAAGCCACAGGCTGGGAATAAACAGAGCATCTGAAGCTCCAATTGTCAGTGGGTCACTGTGTTGAATATAAAAATAATTTTTTTAAAAACCATTCATATCCTCACCAAATAATAGGCAGTAAAAACAAAACAAATCAAGAAAGGGCAAAAGAAGATAATCAGTAAGTGTCGGGCACCAATATTTGCAGGGACAGCTTCAAAAATCCCCTGTCAATTTGCTACAAAAGCACAGGCCCCCACCCCTTTCTAATCTACGTCCAACAGCAAAAAGGTTAAAGAGACTTGGCTGAATTTGTCTTAAGATCTCTCCCTTGTTCCAATGCAGCCACATATTTGAATTTAATATTTTAAAGGACACTTCAAACAGACCACACAAAGCCCTGGTACCATCCAGTCCACATTTAATTATTTAATATTTAACTGGGGAGATTTGTCAAAAACCCTCAAGTATTCTTGGCTGCCAACCAGGTTTGCAGAGGGAACTATTCACTAACAATGAAGAGAAAGAATCCCCCCCACCCCAAAACCACAGTCAGAGACTCCAATATATGAAGAAGTTGTCAGGAGCCCTGATGATCCAGGCAGAAATCTGGGCCAATGAGTAAGAACAGAAGAGTTTTGTTGCCCTTAAAAGATATTTGGGTGAAAATTAATGTAGCCATATAAACTTTGGAGTTCCTTATCTGAACTCCCACTCTTATAAAGCGGGTCCCCAAATAAGAGTCATCATGGATTCTGGAGTCATCATTCCAACATCTACTCTCACTGCAAAGTTGAGTCCTTTAAAGACAGTTAGCTACAGACTCTGGGTGTCCTTATACCACTTACCATTCTCATTGGTCAGTAATGTTCTCAGAGCAAGACTCCTTTTCTGCTTCCCCTAAGTTTGTAATGATATTAGCTGAAGCCCCCATTCCACTGTTTTCTCCAATATCAATCATCAGTGATGAATACCCCAGTATAGTTTAACCAGTTATCATCCATTAGCTTTTATGACAGAGGTATCTACTGAAGCTATATAGAAAAAACACAAGTAGAAACACATTCCACCCCATCCCTAACCAGGAGACACGATCTCTCCTATACTACTTTGGTCCCTGGGGATAGTGGGCTCAAACTTAGTGGTTATTGCAAATCATCTACCCCACCAAGCTCAGTTCTTAATGAATAATAGACAGTTGGTATTTCTCCTTCCTTAGAGAATTCAGGTTCCCAATATTGATTCACTGCTTGGCTAGGTCAAATAGGTTGCTCAAAGCTTTACCCCTCAGTGGAGTCAGCTGCCCACAAATTCTAGCAGGCTCTTCACTTCTTGTATTCCTGATGCTCTTTCAACCTTTCCTTTTTTCCTTTCTCTTTTCCTTTCTTTCATTTAATTTCTTTTTTAATTTAATTCATTCTTTTCAATGAACACAAATCTATTTTTTCTCCATCCCACCTCATCCACTATTGGAAAAAAAAGAAAAAGAAAACCTTCATAATAAATATGTGTAGTCGGGCAAGACAAAACAAAACAAAAAGAAAAAACCCTGCACTGATCATTTAGAAAAAAATATATTCATCTCGAGACTACACATGGACTATACATTTTCCTAACCGTTTGAAGGTTCCAAGGTCATAGTCCAGTCCACTCATCTTCAATACTCCCTTACCTAAGCCAGAAAAAAGATAGACACCACAGGAACAGAAGCAACAACAGGACTATGTATTCATTATTTCATGTCAACTTGAGTAGGGAAATTAAAAGGCTCTCATTGTCCCCCACCTGAAAGCTTATAGTAGTAATAACCTCCTCACTTAAAGGCAAGTAAGAAAGAAACTGAGACTTTTCATGCACATTCAATTCTAGTTGAGACACCAATCACAAGATCGACAGTAAGCAGTAAAGAAACATGAAAGATGTCAGGAGGGTATGATCTGAAGAGGAGAGCCAGATCTCTTCCTTCCAAATTATCAATCACTTCCAGAAACAAACTCCCCAAACCCTCATGCTCCTAAGACTCATCTGTCATTGATTAGTCCCCTGCTATATCATTCTTACAGGTAAAGAACTGGTTGAGACAGTAAAATGAATCAAATATAGAGAAGTGAAATGATCTCTCTAAACTCATTTGGGTTAGAAATGTCCAACTTGGATTTAAACCTGAGTTTGGTGCACTTATTTGAAAAACACTTATTTGTCCCTAATAACTCAGAATGCAGGGAAGCAAACCTCAAGTCTCCTTACCTTCTCTCCTAAGATGGAGACAATCTTCAATTAATATTTGAAGAATAGTCACTTGGACTATGACACAAAAATAAACATCCTGCAGGCAGTGCCAATCAAAGCAAATAGTTTCCTGCTCTCCATATTGCTTGACATGATGAGCCTTGTTTTCTTTTAAGGACTTGTAGACAATTAAGCCTCACACCTAAAGTACCTCATGAAATTTTTAACAGCCTATTAGTACCTCTTAGAACCTTGGCATCCATACTCAATTTCCTTTCCTAGTCTCATTCTAAGGACTTATTCCACCCCAAAACTCCTCCTTGCCCCAACCTATTTACTATGGAACTGCTTTGCTTTCAATCCACATGCATCAATGCATTCTACCAATTTATTTTACCCATTAATTTAAGCTATTTGAGTCTTTTTTTAACTTGCCTCCCTGCCTGCCTCCCTCCCTGCCTCCTTCTATTTAAGTATTTCTCTTTAAATTCTTAAAGTCCCTCTTCTTTAATCTTCCTCAATCTTTAATTTTCCATGATCCTAGAACCTTCTTCTTTAACTTTCTAAAACAGAAGAAGGAAAATCTTGAGTTGGACATTATTTTTCTTCAAATACAAGTCAGTTTCTCCAAATTTCTCCTCCACATATTCAATGTCTGTCCTTGTTCACATTATCAAACTGCTAGACATCTGGGTTAAGAAGGCTGCAGAGTCAAAACAGGGAGCTTTACTCTCCTTACCAACCCATAAAGCATACCTCCAAAGGACAGAAAAACAAAATGCAAATGAAAGAAGGGACCCTACAATAGGGCGCAGTATCAAAGGTATGTGAGATTTGGGTACTTCCATGCTATAATGGGGGAAATAGCTCCCATCAAAAGGTGAGCTGATCAACCCTCCCCCACCTAGTACCAGAGTCAGAGGTTGTGCACAAGAGTTAGAGCAAGTGGGGGCACAAAATCTAGCTCCTTGGCAGCTAACTGGGACCCCTAGGAGGTTGCCCCTGAGAGCAACAAGATGTGAGACCCCAGGAGGCTGGAGAGTGCAGACCTTGGGTGCAGGAGTGGGGCTGAGAGAGGCAGTGGACAGTGAAAGCAGCTCAGCTTGCTAAGACTCAGGGGAAAACTACAGGTGGAGGAGCAAGCGTGGGCCAATTTCCAGGCTTTGGGCAGCTGACTAAGACTATGGGGGCTTGACCCTAAAATCAGCTGGAGCAGAGACCCCAGAGTCTGGGGAGCTCAGACCTTGGGAGCAGGAGTGAGGCTGAGAGGGGCTGCAGACAGCAGAGGCCTAGAAGACAGTGGAAGCCAGGAGACTCACAAAGTAGCCTCAAGCAAAAACTGCTCCTTAGCTACATACAAAGAGAGTCTTCCTGCCTTACTCAGACTTCTGGCTGAGAAAGCATAATGATGCCAAGCAAGGCCCAAGAAATAACCACCAAAAAGACCAAGAAAAAAGGTCTAACACTTGATAACTTCTGCACAGAAAAAAACCAGAAAACAGAGGAGGACAAACAATTAAAAACATCCAAAACTTCCCCAAAAAATGAAAATTGGTCACAAGCTCTTGAAGAGTTCAAATCTAAGATCATGAGAAAGATGGAAGAGATCTGGCAAGAAAATAACAGTTTAAAAGGCAGAATTTCATAATTGGAAATTGAGGTTCAGAAATCAAATGAAATGATAAGCAAATTGAAGACCAGAAATGACCAGCTGAAAGCCATGAAGAGCCAGATAGACCAGATTGAAAAGGAAAACCAAAAGATTATAGCTGAAAACCAGTCTTTAAAGACTAGAACTGGGCAAGTAGAAGCCAATGATCTCACAAGACAGCAAGAATTAATAAGGCAAAGTCAAAAGACTAACAAAATAGAAGGAAACATGAAATATCTCAATGAGAAGATAATAGATCAAGAAAACAGGTCTAGAAGAGAAAAGTCGAGAATTATTGGTCTTCTGGGAAAATCAGAGACAAACAGAAATCTAGATATCATACTACAAGAAACTAAGAAAACTGCCCCGTGTCCTTGAACAAGAGGGCAAAATAGACATTGAAAGAACCCATACAGCACCTTCTACACTAAATCCTCAGAAGACAACCCCCTGGAATATAATAGCCAAATTCAAAAGCTTCCAAGTTAAAGAGAAAGTATTACAAGAAGCCAGAAAGAGACAATTCAGATATCAAGGAACACCATGACACAGGATCTGACAGCCTCCATACTACAAGACTGCAACTCTTGCAACATGATATTCAGAAAGGCAAGAGAATTGAGTCTACAAACAAGGATCGCCTAACCATCAAAACAGAATATATACTTCCAGGGGAAAGTATTGGCATTAAACAAGATAGAAGAATTCCAAGTATTTGCACAGAAAAGACCAGGACTAAATGCAAGGTTTGATATCCAGCCACAAAAAACAAGAGAAACATGAAAAGGTAAATAAGAAAGAGAGGGAAAAGAAAGAAAACTCTTATCTTTAAATTGCCTTCTTAGCAATCTAGGTGATATAGATGAATATTCACAAAAATATAAATTGCCTAAATTAATAGCAGAAGAAATAGAATACTTAAATAATTCCATCTCAGAGAAAGAAATTAAAGAAGCCATCAAAGAACTACCTAAGAAAAAATCCCCAGGACCAGATGGATTCACCAGTGAATTCTATCAAACCTTCAAAGAACAACTAATTCCAATACTATACAAACTATTTGACATAACAAGCAAAGAAGGAGTTCTACCAAACTCCTTTTATGACACAAATGTGGTACTGATCCCAAAGCCAGGTAGATCAAAAACAGAGAAAGAAAACCACAGACCAATCTCCTTAATGGACATAGATGCAAAAATCTTAAACAGAACACTAGCAAAAGGATTCCAGCAAGTGATCACAAGAATTATTCATTATGATCAGGTGGGATTTATACCAAGAATGCAAGGATGGTTCACCATCAGGAAAACCATTCACATAATTGACCATATCAACAAGCAAACCAATAAAAATTACATGAATATCTCAATAGATGCTGAAAAAGCCTTTGACAAAATACAACATCCATTCCTATTGAAAACACTAGAAAGTATAGGAATAGAAGATCTTTCCTAAAAATAATAAATGGTATATATCTAAAACCATCAACAAACATCATCTGCAATGGGGATAAATGAGAAGCCTTTCCAATAAGATCAGGCGTGAAACAAGGATGCCCATTATCACCTCTATTATTAAACATTGAACTGTAAACACTAGCAGTAGCAATTAGAGAAGAAAAAGAAATTGAAGGTATTAAAATAGGCAATAAGGAGACCAAGCTATCGCTCTTTGCAGATAATATGATGGTATACTTAAAAAATTCTAGAGAATCAACTAAAAAGTTAGTGGAAATAACAACTTTAGCAAAGTTGCAGAATACAAAATGAATGCACATAAATCATCAGCATTTCTATATATTTCCAACCCATCACAGCAGCAAGAACTAGAAAGAGAAAATTCCATTTAAAATCACCCTAGACAATATAAAATACTTAGGACTCTATCTGCCAAGACAAACACAGGAATTTTATGAACACAACTATGAAACCCTTTCCACACAATTAAAATTAGATCTAAACAATTGGAAAAACATTGAGTACTCATGAGTAGGATGAGCTAACATAATAAAAATGACCATTCTACCCAAATTAATTTACCTACTTAATGCTATACTTATCAAACTACCAAAAAACTTTTTTTTTACTGAATTAGAAAAAACTATAACAAAGTTCATTTGGAAGAACAAAAGATCAAGAATATAAAGGGAAATAATGAAAAAAATATGAAGGAAGGTAGCCTAGCAGTACCAGATTTTAAACTGTACTATAAAGCAGTATTCATCAAAGCACTATGGTATTAGTGAAGAGACAGAAGGAAGGATCAGTGGAATAGATAGTGGGGTAAGTGACCTCAGCAAGACAGTCTATGATAAACCCAAAGAACTCAGCTTTTGGGACAAAACCCCACTATTTGACAAAAACTGCTGGGAAAATTAAAAACAATATTGGAGAGATTGGGTCTAGATCATCATCTCACACCCTATACCAAGATAAACTCAGAATGGGTGAATGACTTGAATATAAAGAAGGAAACTATAAGTAAATTAGGTGAGCACAGAATAGTATACCTGTCAGATCTCTGGGAAGGGAAGGATTTTTTTAAAACCCTTGTACTTCGGTGTATTGTCTCATAGGTGGAAGAGTGGTAAGGGTGGGCAATGGGGGTCAAGTGACTTGCCCAGGGTCACACAGCTGGGAAGTGGCTGAGGCCGGGTTTGAACCTAGGACCTCCTGTCTCTAGGCCTGACTCTCACTCCACTGAGCTACCCAGCTGCCCCCATAAGGGAAGGATTTTAAAACCAAGAAAGAGATAGAAAAAATTACAAAAATGTAAAATAAATAATTTTGACCTACATTAAACTAAAAGGGTTTTGTACAGACAAAACCAATGCTACAAAAATTAGAAGGGAAGCAACAAATTGGAAAAAAATCTTTATAACAAAAAACTCAGACAAAGGTCTAATTACTCAAATATACAAAGAGCTAAATCGATTGTACAAAAAAAATCAAGCCATTCCCCAACCAATAAATGGGCAAGGGACATGAATAGGTAATTCTCAGATAAAGAAATCAAAACTATCCATAAGCACATAAGAAAGTGTTCTAAATCTCTAATAATTAGAGAAATGCAAATCAAAACAACTCTGAGGTATCACCTCACACCTAGCAGATTGGCTAAAATGATAGCAGGGAAGAGTAATAAATGTTGGAGGGCATGTGGCAAAATTGGGATATTAATGCATTGCTGGTGGAGTTGAGAATTCATCCAACCATTCTGGATGGCAATTTGGAACTATGCCCAAAGGGCTTTAAAAGACTGCCTGCCCTTCAATCCAGCCATAGCACTACTTGGTTTATACCCCAAAGAGATAATAAGGAAAAAGACTTGTACAAAAATATTTATAGCCACACTCTTTGTGGTTGCAAAAAATTGGAAAATGAGAGAATGTCCTTCAATTGGGGAATGGCTGAACAAATGGTGGTATCTGTTGGTGATGGAATACTATTATGCTCAAAGGAATAATGAACTGGAGGAATTCCATGTGAACTGTAACAACCTCCAGGAATTGATGCAGAGTGAAAGGAGCAGAACCAGGAGAGCATTGTACACAGAGGCTGATACACTGTGGTACAATTGAACATAATGGGCTTCGCTACTAGAAGCAATGCAAGAATCCAAAGCAAGGCTGAGGGACTTAAGAGAAAGAAAACTAGCCACATTCAGAGGAAGAAATGTGGGAGGAGAAACACAGAGGAAAAACAATTGCTTGGATGAAGACACTAAATGATAACTCTAATCCAAATATCAATAATATGGAATGAGGTCTTAATCAGTGATACATGTAAAACCCAGTGAAATTGTGCATTGGCTAAGGCAGGATAGGAGGGTTTGGGGAGAGGTAAAGAACATGAAATATATAACTATGGGGAAATATTCAAAACAAAAATTTTAAAAATTAAAGACTAAAAATCAATAAAAATCAATAAACAAAAAGTAAATAAAATATAGTACAACATTTCTTAGGTTAAAGAAATAAAAAAAAAACCCACAATATCAAACTGCTCCAAATCACTTAGAGACCCTTTCTCCTCTCTAATCCAGCTTGAGTCCCTCTGTTCTTCCCCAATGTTAGTGTAGCAGAGAAGGTCCTAAATCTGGAGTCAGTACACTTAGTTTCAAGTTACTACTATTTATTAACTATTCGACTTTGATAAAATCACTTAACCTAACTCCATGGGCCAGGGTTTCCTTATCTATTAAATGATGGCTTGTAAATTCTCTGCCAGATATAATTCTTTTAGGCATTTGAGTGGTTCAGTGGATAGAGCACTAGACTTGGAATCACAAATATATAAATCAAATCTAGCTTCAGATGCATTAGCTAAGAGACCCTGAGTAAGTCATTTAAATTCTGCCTTAATTTCTTCATCTGTAAAAATGGTGATGATAATATTACCTACCTCATAGAGTCATTGTGAAGATAAAATGAAGTAATATTTGTGAAGTTCTTTACAAACCTTAAAGAAGTATGTAAATACTAGAAAATATTTTCTTCTTTATGTAGATTTCAATTCCCTCACTTACCATTCTTTAATTAAAACATTCTCACTGGGAGAGGAAACAGAAACAAAATAAAAGATCAATAGTTTTACCTTCTCTCCATTTATTGTTATCACTTTCTCATCAACCTCAAATAGAGGTCTTTTCCTTTTCTTATTCCCCCTCTAGAATCCAATGAAATTATATATGTATACTATTTTTATCATCTTATCATGTATACAAATAAGTGATATAGTAGACAGATTGTTGAACTTGGAGGCAGGAAGACAAGTTCAAATCCTAACCCAAACATTTAATAACTGTGTGACCCTAAGCAAGTCCCATTACTTCCCTTTGCTTCAGTTTCAGCAACTGTAAAAGGAGAATAATAACAATGTCTCCCTTTCAGGGTTGTTTTCAGGATAAAATAAGATAATATTTTAAATCATTATACAAATGCTAGGTGTTATGATAAGCTCCTTCTCTTTCTGGCCTTTATCCATCACTTTCAATTCTATTTTTATGGCACCCATGCCATCTTCTTCTTGCTAATTTTCTATATTCAGTTTTATTTTTGCATTTTTCTTTAAAATTAAAAAAAGGAATCTTCCTTTTGTGGAATCTTTTCCCATGAGATTATGAGTTCCTTGAGGTCAGGAACTTAGTTTATTGAATTGAAATATGTACTGCTCAATGAGTTCCCTATGCAGCCACATCAGTTGAACACATTCTTTTTCTTTCTCTGTTCCATCTTGAGGCAAGTTCTATTGTAAAATTTCAAGATATGGAATTCAAACTCTCCTTTCTCTGAACTCCTCAAAATCAATCCTCTCCACATTCAGATTAAAGGTCAGATGATGTTTAGGCTTTTTTCTCCTTTTGGGTGATGCAAAATCAAAAAAGAGCAAATTCACTTCCTCCCAAGATTCTCATTATATCCACTTCTTTTATCAATGAATCTGCTCAAAGATGAGATGACATCAAAGATAAGAATTGAGTGGGGTCTGGAGCCTCTGCCTTAAGGAAGGAATGTATGAGAATTTCTTATAAATAATTCCTTAATGAAGAGAATCAGTAGAGTGCTGGATCTCCATCTCAATGATATAGTCTAGGCACAGCAAGATTCTTTTTATTAAACCAGTGGAAAGGCATGTTGGCTATTGGGGGGAGGGAGTTTGAGGGGGTGAAGAAGAAAGTAAAAACATGAATCATGTAACCATGGAAAATTTTTCTAAAAATAAAAAAAATTTCTATTAAAAAATGATTCTTTTTTAGTACAAGAAGAAATCCAAGAATCTTTGCAGGGTTGTCACCCAAAACAGAGGAAGGGAAGGGAAAAGCAAACCACTCCAGTATCTTTGCCAAGAAAACTCCAAATGGGATCATGAAGAGTTGGATATGACTGAAATGTATGAACAGGAATAACACCCAAAAGAATTATTGCCCAGTTTAGATCTAGAAAATGGAGCTAATATCAATGGAAGTAAATTGCAGAGAGGCATTTTTAAGTTTGATGTCAGTAAAGACTTTTTTTTAATCATTTAAGGTGTTCCAAAGTGGAATGGGGAGCTAGGTGGAATAGTGGATAAAGTACTGGGTCTGGAGACAAGGAGACCTGAGTTCAAATCCACTCTCAGACACTTACTGGCTGTTTCCTTGGGCAAGTCGGTTAAGTCTGTTTGCCTTAGTTTCCTCATCTAAAAATGAGCTGGAGAAGAAAATAGCAAACTACTTCAGAACCTTTGCCAATATAACCCCAAATGGAATTATGAAGAGTCAGATACAACTGAAAAACAATGAAAGAGTAAGAATGGGCTGCCTCAGGAGGTAGTAGGTTCTCTCTGACTGGAGGTCTTCAGACAAAAATTGGAAGCCCACTTACCAGATCTACTGTGGAGGGGATTCTTGCTCAGTTACAGATTGTGATTAATGACCTTCCAATTTTGAAATTCTGCCTTTCTGTGAATATTCAGTATTTATACTAGTAAATACATTCTCTCAAACTGTAGGTATAATAAGGTTTGAAAAATTAAAGGAAAAAAAACTGGCACATCTGCTAATACCAGAAAAATATGTCTCCAATGCCCATTAATTTAATTACCTGGGGGAAATAAACACATTTATTAAATTTCAGCTTCAGAAAGCAGTATTTCCTAATGACTTTTTTTTTTGTTTTTTCTAGGTGAAATGTTGAAGGTTTGGTCCTTATTAATTAAATCAAAAATATTTTTGGTATTTAAAAATCTTTGTATTGGTCTAGTTCCATAAGTCTAATGTTTCCATTAGCCTATGCTAAAGATGACAATATGCATCTCTTCTGTGCTCTACTAGAACCTAGCAGTGGATCTGCCAGTTGATAAATTGTGGTTACAAATTGTTGATCTCACAACACTTGGCCTGGCACTCTCAAAAGAAGACTTTCTCCATATTTTCCTATTGTGATAAAACTATAAAACCTACTACTTCACCATCAAAACAAAGAAGGGGAAGGAAAAAGATGGAGGGGGGAAAACTCAGGTGATATTTGTCCCAAATATCATCCAATCCCAAAAGCATTCAATCTCCTTCAAAGTTTCAATACATTTCTTTTCACCCTATGTGCTTCCTTAAAATCCTTAATGACTTTGATACATATATATGTACATATACATGCATATGTGTATATATATATATGTGTATTGTGTGCATATTTACAGTTATTCCAACAGCTGTGGGTGATGAAAAGATCAAAGTTTTGACCTACTCTATGGGTACTTGTCACTCAAGGACTATGGAAGGAAAAGGAAATCAAGGAAAGGGAAACTTTGGGAAAGGGTGGCCAAAGATGCTATGTCATTGGGAGGAAGTCGGTCTCAGTGAGAGCCAGATCAAAGGAGAGAAGTGAGGAAAAAACTTTCAACAAGAAAAGTTCTATAGAGTATATTAGAAGAGATGAGCAGATCTGGAATGAGAGTTCAATGGGGGAAGAAAATAGATATGAATGGGGGAGCTAATGGCTAGGGCTGTGGAGAAGGATATGCTCTTCAATAGTGGGATGGCATTCAGTTTCACAGAGATGAGAGTAAGAAGTGGGATTATTCCTTATCCCTAATTATTCATTAGGGAATGAGTCTAGGCAGAACATCAGTAAGTGCATCTGAGAAAGGCAAATGAGAAGTTTTGGTTTCATGGTATATGGCATTGCTGTGTCCTGTGAGGGTCACAAGCAAGAGCAATTATGTTCTGGGTTATCTGAAAGCTTAGCCAAGAAGCAAGAACTCGAGGTTCCTAGAAGCTGAGTGAAGTCTTGTTCTGTTGTGGCTCAGAAGCCTTTGCAAAAGGCTGAGATGGAGAAGGAGAAAGCAGAAAAAGAGAATAAGAATGAGGAGAAAATAAGAAGACAAAGCGAAGAGGGAGAAGGAAATAAAAAGAGGAAGAAAAAGATGTGGAGCAGAAAGATGAGGAAGAGAAAGAGGGTATTTATTCATTTCAATAAGCATGAATTAAACACCCCTTCCATATCAGGCAATGAGCTAGATGCCAAAGATACAGAATATACAAAAATAAATAAATGAAATGGTCTCTGCCCTCAAGAAACTGTCATCGTTTGTGTTCCTCTAAGGCTTCTTGTAACCTCCCGGTCAATTTGCAAACAACTGTATCCCACTTTGATCTTTCCTCTTCTGTATATGTTATCTCTCCCTATCTTGAGCTCATCCTTGTATTTATTCTTCTAGAACTTAGCACCTACTGAATATAATACGTATTTATTAAATGATTCTTCTTTCTTCTTTCCTTCTTTCCTACCCACCTTCTTTCTTTTCTTGATGAAAAATTTCCTTCCCTCATCTTTCCCTTCCTTTCTTTTTCTTCCTTTCTTCCTTTCTTCCTCTCTTCCTTTTTTCCTCTCTTCCTTCCTTCTTTTCCTTCTTTCTTCCTTCCTTCCTTTCTTCCTTCCTTCCTTCCTTCCTTCCTTCCTTCCTTTCTTTCTTTCTTTCTTTCTTTCTTTCTTT
>NC_058130.1:15761908-15796028 GCF_016433145.1 Gracilinanus agilis | reverse complement strand
AATTTCTCTTTCTTTCTTTCTTTCTTTCTTTCTTTCTTTCTTTCTTTCTTTCTTTCTTTCTTTCTTTCTTCCTTTCTTTCTCCAGTGCAAATCCCAAGCTCTGCCTTTCAAACTACTCTCCCCTTCACCCCTTTCATTTTATTCCCACCTTAGCTAACTCCCTCATTTTCTTTATTCCAAAATACTAGTCCTTTGCTCCCTATACTTCTCCACTCTGAACTTTTTGCAAAATATCAATTTGCAAAAAGAAATAAGGTATATCCATCCAAGATATAATCTATACATCGACATGGAAAGGTCTGCAGTTTGACAAATTTTTGTTTGTGAAAACATTATTATTCATTTTTAATGTTTGTTTGTTTATTTTGAGTTCCATATTCTCACCCCCCCTTTTGCTCTTCCCATTGAGAAGGCAAATGATACAATTATACACGTGAAACCACGTGAATATATTTTCATCATGAATCCTTCATAATTTTCTTGGATCATTGTTTTGATCAGAAAAACTGTCTTTTATAGTTGATCTTTATTACAAAATTGCTGTTATTTTCTTTGTATAATTTTCTCCAGGTTTTACTCACTTTACTTTGCATCAGTTAATATGGCTTCCTAGATTTTTCTAAAACTATTTACCTCATCATTTCTTATAGAACAAGAGTATCCTATCATTATTATTAACTACAACTTGTTTAACTATTACTCAATTTATGGGCATCCCCTCAATTTCCAATTCTTTGCCACCATAATAAGAGTTGGTATAAATATTTTTGTACAAGTAGGACCCTTTGATCTCTTTGGGATACAGATTAGTAGCAGTATTACTAGATCAAAGGTTATATATAGTTTTATAGTCTTTTTAGTTTAGTTCCAAATTGCTCTCCAGAATGGTTAGATTAGTTCAAAAGTCTGCCAACAATGCATTAGTGTCCCAAGTTTTTTACATCCCCTCTAGCATTTGTCATTTTCCTTTTCTTTGACAAATATTTCTTATTTGTTACCCAAGAAATACACTCAGAAAGAATCAGGACCTTAAAAGATGTAGAGCTTTGCAGAGTCAAGTCACCAAACAGGGCTTCTCAAGATATCTCTTGAAAAGTGTTCAATTGACAGATATGCTGCATAGGTTTAAAAACACAATGGAATCAACTGACCTTACAGTGTATAAAGAGAAGATGTTGAGTTGAAAGTGTGGCTGCCCTTACCAACTGAATGTATGTGCTGTGAGACTGGGCTAAGAAAGAGGAGCGTTGTGGTGGCAAAGACTAAGGATAGAAAGTGACGATAGATGAATAGAGAGGAAAAGAGAAAACTTATAGATATGCTCCAAGAATGACCTGCATGTTGAGTTTACAGACAAAAAGGAAACCATACTCCTTTTTTTCCTCTTTCTCCCAATTTAACACAGCTTTTGAAACCAAGTTCAAGTCCAATCCATCCATGAGACAGCATTAAGCTAGTCCATCTCATTTGTAATCAAGATTTTAAGAAACAAATGTTAAATGTTTTTACATGTAATTTGAAAAAAAGAAAATATTAAGAAAAGAAAGAAAAAAAGACCAGTCCATATCATGTCCTTTTCTGAGCTCTGCTAACTACATCTGAAACATTGATGGAACTGTGATTTTCTTTTTTTCTTTTTTAAACCTTTACCTTTCCTCTTAGAATCAAGATTGGTTCTAAGGCAGAAGAGTGGTAAGGGTTAGGCAATGGGGGTTAAGTGACTTGCCCAGGGTCACACAACTAGGAAGTGTCTAAGGTCACATTTGAACCCAGGACCTCCCATCTCAAGGCCTGGGAACTGTGATTTTCTAATTGGGATGCTGTCTCCTTCCCTCCACAATTCTCTATGCCTCCTTGTCTCATATGTTTTTCTATGTATCCTTCATTGTGCTTCCCAATGGACTAGGGATCTTCCTCTTATTTTTTGGCTATCTCAGGTACTAGTGTACCTCTCTTGCTACCCATATAATGCTTGTCATCTTTGCCACATGACCTCCTCACCTCCTTTTCCTTAATCATCTCCACCCTTTTTATTATTATTTCACATTTCATGAATTTAGATTGTATTTCTTTAATTCAGTTATAAGTTCTTTGGAGGCTAGGAACATACCTTAATTTTAATGATAACTTTCCCGGTGCCTGGAAATGTGCTGCAAGTGGGCTGGTTCGCCAAAAATATTAAATAAATCTACCATTCCTGATGATTTAAGAAGGGCATTTCCTTCTACCTGCCACCATGAATGAATGTTTGCATGCATGCTTGCATGTATATGAAAACACAAGCACATACAAGTCTCTTTGATGCAAATCCTTTGAAAAAAAATGAAGGATAGTCCTAAGCATGTTTAACTTGAAGATAAGAGCCTCCCAGGTTCAAATCTGGTCTCTGACATGTGCTAACTGGGTGACTTTGGGCAAGTCATTTATATCTCTCAGCCTGTTTCCTGATCTATCTAATAGTTAAAGAATCTTCCCAAGGCCCACCCAGCAGAGTTTTTGAGTGGCTCTGGTACCCTCCAAGGGCCCCAGGAATGGGCACAGATTGGGAATATACCTGTATCCAAAGTGAAATGGGATAACAGCCTTTGCTAGCTGGAGCTTTGCAGGTTCAGCCAAGTGCTTCTTTTTGGTTTTCTCTGCTCTCCTTTCCTTCATAAGAAAGAAGTATTCTGCAGCAAAGTGGGTGAACTTTGGAGCTTGGAGTCATAGCCCGCCTGGAGCACCATAGACTGTTTTTTTTTTCTTTCTGAAGCTCATAATGTGATAATTAAATTGCTAACAGGCACCTTAGTGATGGCATTTGCTGGAGATGCAAAAGCCTCCCCACGATTGCACCTTTCTGCTGGGGCCTCATCCCCGCAAGCACAGGGATCAACCCTCCATTCCATCTTTTTTTTTCTTTCCTCCCTTATATTTTTTTTTCTTCAATGAGTACATTAAATTTTTATGTGGAGTGAAATGGGACAGGACTTGTTTCCCATCCACTGCACAATGATTTATTACCCCAAAAAGACCGCAGAACTAATTAGCAGAGTAATTAATTAATATAAATTTGCATATTTGCATTTGCAATTAGCGCAGCCGACTGATTAGTTTGAAAATGGGAAGTTTGACTCATTAGATGTTAGTGTCTGCTGGACTGGAAAGCAGCTGCCAGATGAGGCGAGGAAGGGTGGAATCAGCCTGTGTGTTTCTTTTGTTAGGAGAGCAGACGATGTGCTAGGATATCCAAGGCAAGACAGCAGAGTTGGCTATTTTAAAAAATAATCAAAATAAATTATTTTCCATCTTTCCTGATAGTCATTGTCCCTTGGCCTTTATTTTTTGGTTTAATTTGGGCCTACGGCAAGCCCCTCCAACCAAACCCTGAAGTCTGCTCCGACTCCTTAAACTGTGGCTCCCTCGGTTCCCTTTAATGGCAGAGGTATCATTCACACAACCCCTGTTGTTTATGAGGAAAGCAGCAAGAGTCCCCTGGTTTTACATCCCAAAGATTTTCTTACAACCCCGACACAACTGCTGCGTCAAAATGGGCCATGAGAATCTTAGTGGCCCCAAAGGGACGTAGGGGCAAGAGTATCTTTGAGCCCTTCTCTTTTTCTCCCAGCTGACTAGTGAAGCCGACATTTGGGGCCCCAGAACATGGTGGAGTCGTGGGGGTTTTGCAGAGAGGCCCCTCCCATCTTTGGGGCAAAGATGATGCCAATAGACGTGAAACTGTGCAAGGTCTATAGGAAAATGAGAGAATCGCCTCATTGTTCTGCAAATAGTCTGGAAGAAGGGGATGAATGGAAAACAACCTTCCCAGAAAGCTTTCACTGCCTTCCCTTCACATTGGTGACAACAGAAGGAACTACTCCGGTTGAAAGTTCTAATTAGTATTAAACCAAACAAGAACCCTGGTTTTTGCCTTTCTCTGTATCATCAGGCTTAGCACAATGCCTGGCACATGGTAAGCACTTGACATGTGCTCTTCGTTTGACTGAATTATAAAAACAAGGCTTTTAAAATCACAGACAGAAAGCTGGAAACCCATCTTGGAAAATATCATTTTATCAAAAAGTAATCTGAAGCCCAGAGAGGTTTAGTAACTGACCCAGAGACCCACAGAGGATCCCAGCTCTAGAGCTGATAGGGACTAAAAGGTTATATAGCCATTTTATAGAAAAGAAAACTGAGGTTCAGAGACTTTTAGTCACTTGCCTAAGGTTGTCCAAGAGGGACTTGTTTATATATGTCATGATTTTTCAGTAGAAAGTATGCTCTTAGAAGGATGGTTTCACCTGCATCTTTGTTTCTCCCACATTTAACAAAGAGGTTTGCACCTTTTTCATCCTTTTTTACCTTGTGCAGACCTTTGATCTCTTCATACTGGGCCACTCTTAATGAGGAAGCTCTTTCAAACAATACGAATCATATAACCTATAACTCCTAGTCTTAGAAAACTGCCTGAGACAAGAGGCCTTGGCCAAGGTCACAACGATGGCATGGGTGGGTCATGGGAACTGAATATAAGTCTCCCAAGCTCCAAGAAAATCTGACTCTTCAGACAATAACTCAAAAAGCATTTGTTGAGAACCTTCTATGTGCCAGGAAATGTGCTAAGTGCTGGAGACAGAAAGAAAGGCAAAAAGAGAGTCACTGCACTCCAGGAACTCCCAGTCTGATGAGGGAGACAACAACATGCAAAAGGCTGTGTACAAACCAAAGGAATACAGATAACTTGGATATCATTAACAGAGGAAAGTGACTGACATTCAGTGGGGCTGAATAAAAGGCTTTTTTGCTATCCACAATCAGAGAAAGAACTGTGGGAGTAGAAACACAGAAAAACAGCTACTTGATCACATGGGTTGATGGGGATATGATTGGAGATATAAACTCTAAACGAGCATCCTAGTGCAAATATCAATAATATGGAAATGGGTCTTGATCAATGACACATGTAAAACCCAGTGGAATTGCACTTTGGCTATGGGAGGAGGGGAGGGAAAGAATATGAATCATGTAACTATAGGAAAATATCAAAAAATAATTAAATAAATAAAAATTTTCAGATAATTTTTTAAAAAGAGGAAAAAAAGAAAAGGCTTCTTTTAGAAGAGGGATTATAGCTTTGACTTGAAGGAAGTCAGAGAAGCTTGGAGGCAGACAAGAAGGGGGACAGAGTCTTAGGCATGGAGGTCAATCAGTGGAAATGTCTAGAGTTGAGAGATGGAGCAGCAAGGAAGCTCCTATCACTGGACCATAGACTATGTGGGGAGGATTAAGATTCAGAAAGAATAGAAAGGTAAGAGAGGATGAGTCATGAAGGACTTTGAATGCAAAACAGAGTATTTCCTATTTGATCCTTGGGGTGTCAGGGGCCACCAGAGTTCACTGAGTAGGGCAGTGACAGTGTCAAACTTCTGCTCCAGAAAGTTCATTCTTAAGACTGAGTGAAGGGTAGACTGACGGAGAAGGATCTGTGACAAGGACAACAACCATAGCCTATTGCAATAAAACAGGCATGAAGTAATGAGGGTCCTGCACTAGGGTGGTGGCACTGTGAGAGGAGAGAATGGAGCATGTTACCAAGGTAGAATCTCAGGGATTTGGCAACAGCTTGGCTATGAAGAATGAGAGGGTGAGAAATCAGAGTGATTACAAAATATTGGCAGAATGGAATGGCAAGTGGAAATGCATTTGTTTAAGTTTTTAATGCTGTTTCTGAAAACAAATGGAAGCGTTCGCTCTTCTCTCGATATGGTTTACATATGGCCCATTTGTGCTAACAGAGCAGTCTTCCAAAGCCTGTGATGCCAATCCTTCAACCTCTGGGGTGGGGCAGAATTTCTACTTAATGTACTCAGCCATTTCTTATACATAGGAAATAGAGATTCTCAAAGAAATACTGAACTACAAAAGAGATTTCACTGTGGATCAGCTCATGGTCCCCCTCTGCTTGGAGACCCACTCTATACTTCTTTCTCTATTTCATCGAAGTATTTTGGCAAAGGTAATTCATTTGCCTCTTGAGAGGGTGTTTCCTATATGTACTGAGGTGTGAGTCTTGCATGGGCTTGGTTTTAAATTATCAGCTAGAGATTTGCCGTCAAAGGACAGTTAGCTACTAGGAAAACCCTATTCTTGAAAAGATCAGGTATGAATTAGAGAAGGATTGATGTCAGAAGCTTATTAATATTATGAGAGGAAGAGAAAAAAGGATATCCAATCAAGCCTCAAGTGTTACTAATCGCATACTATGTGCCAGGCCCTGAGGTAGATACTGGGAATACATGGATAAAAAGAATCTGGAAAAGATCCTGCTCTCAAGGAGCTAACATTCTATCTGGGAAGACAACATGTACATAGATAAATAAATATATAATAAATTCAAAATTAATTCAATGTGGCTAAGAAGAGAGGACTATAGGCTGAGGGTAGGGGCAGGGGATCCAAAAAGACTTCATGTAGAATGTGGTGCTGAGTATTGAAAGCAGTAAAAGATCTACAATCAGAGGGGAAGAGGGAGTATATTCCAGATGTGGTGGACGTCCAGGGATAATGCATGAGTTAGAATATGGAATGCTTCCTATGTGGAATAGCAAGACAGATTTGGCTGTAGACCATAGACTAGAAGTTATAATGGGGTTGGAAAAGTAGCTTGAAGAAAGATTGTGAAGTTCGTTAAAAGCCAAACAAAGTTATGTTTACTTTGCCCTAGAGACAACAAGGGGCATTTGGATTTTCTTGAGTAAGAAAGTAATACAGTCAGACCTGGACCTACAGAAAATCCCCTTGACAGTCATGTGATGGATGGAATAAGGAAAGACTTAAATTAAGGAGATCAATTAGAAGTCAACTCATGCAATGTTATGCTCAGAATTTTTCAAGAAAAATGGGTTAACCTTTATAACTAAAGAAAAATAAGATTAGAAACAAAATATATCTGCATCTTTTTTTTCAACTCTCTGAATCATACCTTTAATTGGTTATTTTGGCTTGCTTAAAGGAACTGGAAATAATAGAGATATAGAAGAACTTAAAAATGGAGCCACAACAAAATTGGGACATTAATGCATTGCTGGTGGAGTTGTGAACTAATCCAACCATTCTGGATTTCAATTTGGAACTATGCTCAAAGGGCTTTAAAGGACTATTTGTCTTTTGATCTAGCCATAGCACTGCTTGGATTATACCCCAAAGAGATAATAAGGAAAAAGACTTGTACAAAAATATTTATAGCCATGCTCTTTGTGGTGGCAAAAAATTGGAAAATGAGAGAATGTCCTTTGATTGGGGAATGGCTGAACAAATTGTTGTATCTGCTGGTGATGGAATACTATTGTGCTCAAAGGAATAAAGAACTGGAATGACCTCCAGGAATTGATGCAGTGTGAAAGGAGCAGAACCAAGAGAACATAATATAGAGAGACAGATACAAAGTGGTACATTGAACATAAGGGACTTCTCTACTAGCAGCAATGCAAGGATCCAGAGCAAGGCTGAGGGACTTATGAGAAAGAAAACTAGCCACATTCAGAGGAAGAACTGTGGGAGGAGAAACACAGAAGAAAAACAACTGCTTTAACACATGGGCTGATGGGGATATTATTGGGGATGTAGACACTAAATGATAACTCTAGTCCAACTATCAATAATATGGAATTAGGTCTTGATCAATGATACATGTAAAACCCAGTGGAATTGTGCATTGGCTCTGGGGGAAGTAGGGAGGGGTTTGGGGGAGAGGGAAAGAACATGAAATATGTAACTATGGGAAAATATTCAAAATAAAATTTTAAAAAATAAAAAAAATGGAGAAACAAAATGGCTCAATATTTTGTTATTTCTACATACAAATTAGATATATGACTACTCAATCTACAAAGAAATAAGGTCTAGGTCAATCAGTTAATCATCTTACAAAGGAAGTGGGGGCATAGTTGAGGAGTTTGAGATTTGGAGACAAAGAAGACCTGAGTTCAAGCTGCCACCCAGTTTCAATTTGAAGACATCCAATGTTAGGAAACCCGTTACCTCAAAGCAGCTAGTCATTGTTTTGGACAGCTTTCATTGTTAGGAGTTTTTGTTTTATTTTGTTTCCTGACCAAACCTAAATCTGCCACTCATACCCAAACAAGAGGCAAGGAGATCAATTAGAAATCAACCCAAACAATGTCTTACTCATAATTTTTCAACCCCTCCCTCCTAGTTTCCTTCACTTTCCTTTTGGATCAGATAGGAGGAAAAGTAAAATTCTTCAATATGGTTCCTCTTCAGTTATTTGAAGATAACTAGTA
This sequence comes from Gracilinanus agilis, assembly GCF_016433145.1. NCBI lineage: Eukaryota > Metazoa > Chordata > Mammalia > Didelphimorphia > Didelphidae > Gracilinanus > Gracilinanus agilis. Next base: position 15,787,743 of record NC_058130.1, on the reverse strand, counting down.
TGTATCCTTAGGATTTCCCTGTCTCTGAGTTAAGCATCTGTACTTCTTCAACTGATTCCACATAGTAAATGTTCTACAAGCTCTTGGCACTCTTTCTCCAAGACCTTTCTAGTTTATTGAAATCTTTACTCGAATGACATTTGCCTAAGTAGCATAACATGGGGACTGGATCTGCAATTGATTGGTATGAACTCCCAAAGGAGGAAATTCTCTCTGCCTAGAGCTGCCTGGATCACAAAGAGATTCTGTTTGGTCCAGGTTCGTGTTGGGACTTCCTAGTTCTTGAGGCTAATTATCTAGCCAGCATTACCTTTATCTAAGTAATCTTCTTATTTTTTAAAAAATCTGATGTTTTTCTTTTGAACCCACCCTAATAGTGCTAAGCCAAAACATCACTACATTTCACCTAAATCAAATGCAAATACAAATACAAGTTGTGGATCTTTCTCCCTGCCACACTTTCCCTCACTCAATATTCCTGGCCCCAAGATATTATATACCAAAATCCAGACAGATTTTTGGATTAGGAATCAGAGTACCTTGAGTTCATTCTGTTGTAATAGTTATGTGACCCTGGACAATTCACTTCATTTCTAAAGATTTCATCAGCTCCCTCATTTAGAATGAGAGTTGAACTATATGACCTCTAAAGCCTCTCCCAGCAATTATTCTCTAATCCTAAGATTATCTACGTACATCAGACATTCATGATCACAAAACCATTTTTATCGATGAATGACATTTGGTTCATTTTACAACCATAAACAGTTGGGCAATCTCATTCTTCTCATTTGAAGTCAGAAAGAAGAGAGTTTCTCAGTTCCTCATGGCAACTGAGGCAGGTAAACCTGAATCAAATGCACCCAATGGGAAAACTTTGTGGTTCTCAGAGCATTAATCCAAGAAACTACGTTATAAGTACAGCATCGTCAGCACTCTGTAGTGTTACTGGTGGAGGGATATGAAATGAATTTTCCCCAAAACTGGCATCAGCTGAACCTCAAGCTTATTATCAGAAAAGATTTCCCAGCTATGTTAGATTTGAGGAGTAAAAAACAGGAAGCTCTCATTTAGTTCTAGCATTGGGTACTCACTTAATCTGGGTTTTCATGGAAGTCAATGCTCAACACCAAATACCCATGTCCACCCATGTTATATGAATCATGACTTTGCTGTAGCTCTGATGAACTAATTGATAAGAGAAAATGGTTCATTTATTTCTGCTTTTTTTGAGAAAAAAAAGTGAGGAATATCACTTGGGGCTTCTCATAATATGTTTGTCCCTTTGCTAATCCATATTATATTTCTAAATCTGAGATGTGAAACATAAAGGATCATGAAAGTTCCAAAGAATGTCTCCTAAATACATCACTTCTGCCATAGGCAACTAGGTGCCAGAGTAGATAGATCACAGGACCTTGAGTCAGAGAGACTTGAGTTCAAATTCAGTCACAGAGATAGTTACGGTATCCTAGGCAAGTCGCTAAACCCTGGTCTGCCTTGCTGTCTACATACTTAAATAGCTATAATAAAATTAGCTACTTCCCAGGGTCATTGTAAGGCTACAATGACAAAATATTTATACAGTATTTTGCATGCCTGAAATCACTATATAAATACTAGCGTTGACTATTTTTACTAGAATCTTTCCTATTCTCACCTCTTGCCACGTTCAGAAATGGAAAAGTATTTGTCTGCTTGTTTTTTGTTTTGATTCATATAATTCTAATCCAGATGGGCAATATTATTCCTAGTCTTCCACTATCTTCCAATAAGATTTTACCAATGAGTTTATATTCTACCTCATTGTTCTGCTTGGCTGCCATCTTTCTCTGCTCAGCAAGTCCAGTGTTTGCTGACGAGGTGTTTTTGGGCTCTTTTCCTCTCCTCATTATGACAATTGATCCACATCCATTAAACTTCTGTATGAAAGCATTGTAATTGGTGTTAATTTATTTTCTTCCATCCAAAGCCCATTTTCAGCATCAATAACTTATTTTAAAAGGTCAAGAGGGAGTTATTTTAATCACATGTGATCTTTTCCTCATTTTTATTCCTTCTTCTAGCACTGCATTAATTTTTATTTTCTCTCTAACAAGTCAGTGGTCAGACCACACAAAAACAGCTTATTTTAAAATGACTACCATATTAATAATAATTCATTTCCTGGCTATTAAAATATAATCATTTCAAGATATAACTGGCAAGAGGATAGCAAAGATATGAAAGATAGAAAAGATCTGTAAAGATTTTTGTGACTATGAATGTCATTCCTTGTGTTCTTCTTCTAGAGAGAGATTTGGTGCTGAGCAAAATAATGAAGGAAATGGTAGATGGAATAGACCAAGTGTATCCAGTGAAGGTCCATCTGGGGGCAACACAATTGTGAGGAAGTGATTATCAAGGTATTTGAAAGACAGAAAGATGCTTAGGACATTGAAAAAATATTAATCCTCATTAATACAAAAAATGACACAATAATAATCTATATGCTTATTTTTCCATAGATGTACATGTATATATATATATGTATGTATGTATGTATGTATGTGCCTGTATTAGTGAGAATCGTTTTGATTTTTGCTTTCAAAAGGTTGACTTGAATTTAAGTGAGATAGAGTTGCACAGTCATCAGCCTTACTCTCTCTTCCAGAATCATCAAAGTTTAGTAGCAAGATAAAGTCAGAATGACCAGATAGGTGGGACAGTGGATGGAGTACTAGATCTAGAAACAGGAATTCAGAGTTCAAATCTGGTCTCACTTACTAGTTGTATGACCTTGGGCAAATCACATAACCTCTGTTGGCCTCAATTTCCTCAATTTTTAAAATGGGGATATTAATAGCACCTACCTCCCAGGGTTGTTGTGAAGATCAAAGGAGCACAGTGCCTGTCATATAGTAAATGTGAATGTAAATGTTAGCTATTATCATTATTGTTACCTGGAGGAAATCCTGGATGAGGATATTATTAGAGATACCCAATGTGTCTTCTTGCAGTGTCTTCTTGAATGCAACATTACACAACAGAGCACTTATTTACCATGACACAATTGACTGAAAAGTGGAAAGAACACAAAATCCCAGTGTGCTTGTTGTTTGTCGACTATGAGAAAGTTTTTAATTTAGTAGAGAAAAATGTCATCCTTATTACCTCTCCTCCAGCAAAGTATTTCCCATACACACATCAAAATTATACAAGACTTATTGGATTATATAACAACAGATATAACCTTGTTTGATGACTCACTAATCATTAATATCAGGTAAGACATAAAACAGGGAGACATCTGTTCATCACAGGTGTTCACCACTATCATGGAGATGCAGGACAGAATCCAAGCCAAGAAGGATTCCTTATCGATGCTGAGACCCTTCAGATGCTCCTGTTTGGAGATGACTTTGCTCTGGTTGAATATAGCTCCCATGATACTGTAGAGTCTCCTGAATGAGATTCATGCAACTTGAAATAATTTGGCTTAAACCAATCCTGTTGTAAAAAAAAAATTAAGTGGAGGAAGAATAGCTATTTTCTGGAATATGATATACAGTTGGATTCACATTTTGGATGAATCTAACAAACAGACAATGAATTAGAAGAAAAATTAAAGAGGTTCAGGAAAGTGGGCTAGATTGCATTTGGGAAACTAACAAGTTTTTTTTAATGACTCCAGACTAGTTTTCTGCCAGTGTGGTTGTATGTTCCTGAGACATGGAATGCTAATCTGTGTGTATATGTCTTTCTTTTATGTCTGTGTGTCTGTGTCTCACTTTCTTTCTCTCTCTGTCTTTCTTTTGAATAATTAAATATAAATACCACTCAGATGACAATGGAAACATATACAGTGAAGAAATTCAGACTGCTACTAAAACAAGGAATTAGAAAGAAGAACCAGAATAAACAATGTTGTTGAAGAAATCCAGGAGTAAAAGCTAGGAAGGGTCTGTCATGTAGTAAGAATGGAAGGTTTATCATTTTACAGTGAATGTATTCTACTGGAATCATCATAAATGTCAAGAGAAAGTAAGGAAAGTCCCCATTACATCTTGTCATTCCCTTTGTTGTAAAATTATGAGATGATGTGAACAAGAGCCACACAGGATAGGTAAACAGGAATGGACTTCAACCTGAAACACTGGAGGAATTATATATGTTGATGAGATCATGGCCAATTTGGTTTTTCAAAGAGCCAGAAGGATCATATAGTGGTAGCAATATAGGACACTTTTATGTGGACTTCTAGTGAGATGGTAGAGCAACATATAGCAGGACAGCCAACTCTTTTAAAACTTTTTCAATAACTGAAGGTAATTCAGAATTTCAGAGACCTATGTAGGACTTATAGCCATATCTTCCTGACTCCAAATTTCATACCATGTATCATATGAAATTTCTACTGAATGATGAATTTAAAGAAGAGAAATATGCCAATGAAAAGAGACGAGAATAATTTACATATCTCAATTGTTCTTGGAACACATGTTTTCATTTACTTAATGAATGGAAGAAATTGTGGATAATAATATGGAAGCACTTAATCATAAAAATTTAGAATTTCTAAATAAGAAAATAATTAGGGTTAAATAAAACTGGATTGGGAAAATATTTATGGTAAATATGACATAAAAACTTAAGATCTAAAATTCATAAGGAACTTAGCAAAATACTGAAGGGCATATCTTAACCCTTGATGGAGCAAATGGTCAACACTTATGAATGGAAAATTTATAAATGAAGAAACCCAGATTAAAAATAATTATTGAAGAAATGTTCAGTGTCTCTACAAATCAAAGAAATGCAAATTAAATAAATGTGGCATACCAGCCCATTCCATCAAAATGGTAAAAATAGTTTAAAATTTAAAAACCCAGTGTTGGCAGGATTGTAAAGAGACTGTGTACTCATATATTGCTGACTGAATTTCAAATTGGTATAATCTTCTGAACAACCATCTATCAGTATACTGCAAAATTATTTTTTAAAGTATGGCCTTTGATTCAATATTGGCAAAATGTCTCACAGAGAATATACTTTAAAGGGGGAGGGAGGACTGCAAGATCAAAGATAATAGCAGCATTATTTATAATTCAAAAAAAATTCAAACCATCAAAAGGTCCAATATTGGAAACAAATTGTGGTTTATCAATGTAATGGAATCTGATAAAAATTCACAATCTTGAGTAATAAAAAAAATGAGAGAGGACTTCTATGAAATAGTGTGAGGCATAGAAAACAGTAGGGAAAAAATGTACTGACCATGATCCTACAAAAGGGGAAACTTGTGTATATGAATCCAAAGAGAAAAATAGATTTTTAAAAAAGTAACGGACCCTGATCAGTGACATATGTAAGACCCAGTGGAATTATTCGTTGGCTATGGGGGTCGGGGTGGAAGGAAGGGAAAGAACATGAATCGTGTAACCATGGAAAAATATTCTAAATCAATTAATTAAATAAAAATTTTCAATTAAAAATAAATATTGACAAATAATAATAATAATAATAATAAAGTAACAGACCTGCTGCTGCTGAATTCAAGTTATCATAATGAGTTAAGCAATCAATAGGTCATTATTAAGCACCTCACCTCTATATTCAAGTTAATATATTCAAGTGCCAATGACTTAAGGTGTTTTTGTTTAAAATTCACATAATAAAATAGCATCCCCCCCAAAAAGTGCTATATTAATTAAAAAACTCTTTTTATTGTTGTTTTGTGTTTTATTTCTTTTTTTCTTTTCAAAGATTCCTTCCAGATAATTAGTCCATTAGGTGAATTAAACCCTTTGCTATTTTAGTAAAATCCATTCCAGGCTTTTAGTATATTAAAATGGAAGACATTCTGGAATGTGCAGCTCCTAACTTTCCAGTCATCCCACATCTCTATGGAATATATTTCTTCTAAATATGCCCCAATAGGAGAGCCCATTATGGCCATGTCTATGGAACTTTAGCATTGAAAATTGTGTTTTGTGTGCTCATCCCCTCTCCATCTTTCACAAACTATAAGGCTTAATAGCGATTAACACCAGACCACAGCACTTTCAAATTAGCGATAGCCCTGCCAATTCTAATTGGTATTCTAATTAGCCCGACCAATTCGACTAATTAAGAACATTAAACTTTTTAACAAAGGCGATCTTGCTTTGTGTGTTGTGTAATGGAATTTAAAAAGGGGTTTGGGGGGAGCTAGTGTAGAAAAATAAGTCTAAATTCCTAATACAGAGATGGATTGGGAAGAAAGATCAGAGGTACACAAACTCGGGGAGCTTCACAAGGTGAACTTTTAATGCGTGGCTGCCAATTATTCGATATATTATGGACTGTGGCCTTTTTTTACATTCCAGGGAATTGAAACAAATTGGTCATCATTCTCGGCCAGCAATGATCCAACTTCTACCACTTTCTACCCCATAATCTTACAATCTGTAGCTTCCTTCGAAATTTACCTCCATTGCAACTTTCAACAAAAGCCTTAGGTGTTATCTCCCCAGTTATTACTCCCCATTATTTAAAAAAAATTGCCATTTTCACATATATAATATATATGTAGATGTGTGTGTTTTACTATTGTTGTTTAATTATTTCAGTCATGTCCAATTCTTCATGACATCATTTGGGGTTTTCTTGTCCAAGATATTGGAGTGGTTTGTCACTTCCTTCTCCAAGCATCTACATATGTGTGTAGATACATACTTATACATACATGTGTGTAATATTCAGGCACTTTGAGAGCAGAAAGTATCTCTGTTGTATACCCAACTCCAAGGTTAATGCTTGGCTGCTAGTAAGCACTAAATACATCCTTGTAAAAGGAATGAATGTCCCTGTACCTGGAAACAATTTGTGAGATGCCGTTGGAGGGCAAGTCCATGCTCTCAGATTTTCAAATACTGAATGCCACCAGTCACGTAGACATATTTACAGCATGTCATGACAGTTACAAAGAGATTCTATTGTCTAGCTGCAATTCTCTACAGGTCATCCCTCCATGGAAAGTAGTACAGAGAAAAGAACCCTTGATTTGGAGCCAAGAGATCTGAGTTCAAATCTTGGTTCGTCTATTTTCTTCCCTCACGACCTCACATGTGACTTTGAGCAAATTCCTTTAAGCACTCCAAGTCTCCATTTCCTCATATATAAAATGAAGGAAATGGGATAACCAATTTCTAAGGTCCCTTCCAGTCTTGAACAGAGGACCCAGTGCTTAACACAGAGCTCACAAAGCAGGAGCTTGATGAAGAATTATTGATCTGATCTAATCAATTATAGTTTTATAAGGTAATAAATCCAGACACCAACTTGTGTGTAGTAATATGCATACTCTTTTCTCTGGAATCCTAGAAAGCAGTTCTAGAAAGGAGATGACCACCATATTTCAAAAATGGATTGTTTCTATTGTCCACAAGAGGTTATTTACTTCTCATTCACATTCTACCAGTGATTGTATGTAGCTGAGTCACAGATATATGTCTCAAGAGAAAGAAACCTACGGATCACTGACTCAAAGAGCAATGGGATTAGAGTCAGAGACAGTATGTAGAATGGAAAAATGACTACTTTGGGAGGCAAAAGACTTGGTTTTTAAGTGATTGACTTAGAACTCAATTAAATGGAAGTTACTTGAGGTCAGGACATGTTTTGTCTTTGCCTTTGTGTCCCCTGCACCTAGCACAGTGCCTGGCACAAAGTAGATGTTTTATAAACACAATTCATTGATCAATTCATTGGTTTGCTATAGATCTGCATGATCTTTGGCAAGTCATTTCTGCTCTGTGAAACTCAATTTCTTCATCCATAAAATGAAGTGATGGGGATAGAGGATCTCTGAGGTCCTGTCTAACTCTAAGTCTGTGACTTTAAAGATCCAGTGGTCTTTCATAGCAAGTCAGTACTCAAAGGGACAATGTCAGCAGAAACAAATTATTATAAGAACTATACATAAAAGACCACCCCCTATCCATTTTCCTTTCCAAATTAGGATTCTTGTGCCCTCACATCCTAATGTTTTGCTTAATTTCCTTTACCACTCATGTACACAAGTCAACCACATCACAACTGGGCACAATGACGTATTCATATAAAAAAGGAACCAAAGCAGTCCCATTTGTGTCCAGGTTCTTCATATCAAAGTCACTTCATATGGATCTTTAGGACTTTCATGAGTGAAGGCAGCATCATTTTGACAACTGGGAAGCTGAAAGAAACAGACCAGTTTTTGTTCACTTTCAATAAATTTGCAAAGTTCTTAGGATAGTTTAGACTCAAAGTAATTACCCTTCATTTTTGTTCATTCTGCAAGTGACACAAGATGACTCCTTAAGGAAGCAGAGAGGGACTGACCAAGAAAATGAGGGGATGAGGAAGGGGCCAAATATCTTCCTATTTAACAATTCTTACCATATAGATGAGAAGCCCAATTATTTATGTGCTGTTGAAAGACTGCAAATGCTTAATTATTCTATATATTTCAGTTCTTTGGTACAAAGCCCTGTTTGCCATGGCCTGGTTTTAGTTCTATTTGAACATACCTTTGAATAATTTAATAAATATTTATTGAAGGCCTACTATATATTAAGCAAAGTGCTCAGAACTAGGAATACAAAGGCAAAAAAAGAGAAAGAATCCCTAACCTCAAGAAGTAAAAAAGCAAAATTTCATAGTAGAATCATTCAGTTTCTAATGAAAGCTTCCAATCATGAAACTATTTGAGAAAAACCAAGAATACACAGAATTATACAAGAAAAATCTTAATATCACCAATAACCATGATGGTGTAATTATTGATCTTTAGCCAGATATCTTAAAGATTAAAATCAATTGGGTTGACTTTCTTAAAGGCAGAAGAATTAGAGGCCAAATTGTCCATGTTATTTGGATTATGGAGAAAGAAAGGGCAGTCCAGAAAAATACCAGTTCTGCTTCATTGGCTACACTGTGTAGTCAATGATTTTGATTGTGTAGATCATAACAAAATGTGGTGAATCCTCAGAGAAATGGAGTTGCAGATAATCTTACCTGTCTCCTTAGGTCCCTCCTATATGCATTTTTAAAAATTCAGTATAATGAAAAGAAATTTTTTTCCATTTACAAATGCTGGTGCAAAACTGTAAGGATAATTTTTCTCTCTTTGCTTGATGTTCCTCAGGGTAAGTAAAACAAGACAATATGTCAATTATTTGAACTCATATTTGCTTAGCTGTCTCTGTTTCTATGTTCTTGGCCATACATTCACCCTTTCCAAACTTTCCCAACCCAGATAATTCATTGTATTACTTCAGATCCAGAACTAAGCTACTTTTGAGATTTTTATGCTAATTCTCCTCCCATGCCATCACTGATTTACCCTGATCCTTTTTTTTTATTTTAAATTTTTATTTTTTAGAAAAATTTTCCATGGTTACATGATTCATGTTCTTACTTTCCCCTTTGCCCCCCCTCACCACCTCCATAGTCAATGTGCATTTCCACTGGTTTTAACATGTGTCATCAATCAAAACCTATTTCCATATTATTGATAGTTGCATTGGTGTGGTTGTTTCGAATCTACATCCCCAATCATGTCTGTATCAACCCATGTGTTCAAGCAGTTGTTTTTCTTCTGTGTTTCTGCTCCCACAGTTCTTTCTCTGGATGTGGGTAGCATTATTTTCCACAAATCCCTCAGAATTGTCCTGGATCATTGCATTGCTACTAGTAGAGAAGTCCATTACATTGGATTGTGCCACAGTGTATCCGTCTCTGTGTACAGTGTTCTCCTTGTTCTGCTCCTTTCACTCTGCATCAATTCCTGGAGGTTGTTCCAGTTCACATGGAATTCCTCCAGTTCTTTATTCCTTTGAGCACAATGGTATTCCATCACCAACAGATACCACAATGTGTTCAGCTATTCCCAATCGAAGGGCATCCCCTCATTTTCCAATTTTTTGCCACCACAAAGAGTGCAGCTATAAATATTTTTGTACAAGTCTTTTTCCTTATGATCTCTTTGGGGTACAAACCCAGCAATGGTATGGCTGGATCAAAGGGCAGGTAGTCTTTTAGAGCTCTTTGGGCATAGTTCCAAAATGCCATCCAGAATGGTTGGAGCTCTGATCCTTTTCTGAAATTATATGTCAATCTGTATATATATATATATACATACAAGGATGTCCCAAGTTCATATCATATATGCATGTCTTATGTGCATATCACAATCCATTTACAAAAATGGGTTTGAAACCACTTTGGCCCCATTTAACTAAGATACATCCATTCATTAGATGAGAACATATTTCCACTGAATCAATCAAATCGGAGGTATGAATATGGCCTGAACCTCTTTCCAGTGGAAGACTTTGTATGAAGCATGAAAAGTCCTTGGAAGAATTAGACATGGAAGAAGAGGAGATAGTAAAATGATTCATGATGGTTGGGATTTTCTTGACTTGATGGCCCAAGAAAGGCAGTCATTCAGGATATCAGTGTCTCAGTCTCAGGGCAGAAATCTAAGATAAAGGTTTTTGATTTCTTTTTCATGCCTCCCTTCTTAGCAATCAGAGGAAGTCTAATGACCCCTTCTCAGAATAACATTTTTAAATAATTAAAGAAAATTTAAAATTTTAGTTTTATGCGAATGAAAATATAAAGATATAGTCTTGTCTCATCCAAGTTCATGGTCCCCTGCAATCTATGCAGGGAACAAAGAACTGTAGATCTCAGATTGAGATCTCCTGCTGCTGATCAAGGCATGATTCCTGGGATGGGTAGCAGAACAAGTGACAACACTGTGGAAGTAGTGGTCTAAGAAAGCAAAGAGAATTGATGTGACTTAGAAGCCCTTCATTTTGGTGCCATCCAAACTGAGCCACTCCCTTTCATCATTCCCTTCTCATCTCCCCACTGCCATCCCCATTGCCTGGAATGTAAACCCTTTTCATCCATTTATTCTTATTGAACTACTTCTCTCTCACAAAGGCTCAGGTCGGGTCCCCCAGATGAACATATTATTTCCTTCCTTAAGCTTTCCTAAAACATTTTTTCCTCTTCTCTTATTTAATCCGTCACCCTCTATCTGTGGGATAGATGCTACACTTTAGGAGCAATTAGGAACACCAGACTTGGAGTAAGGAGCACCTGGATTAAAATCTGGCCTCCTAGCTGTGTCACCCTGGACAAGGCACTTAACATCAATTGCCTAGCTTTTTTCACTTAGAATGTTAGAACTAATACTTAGCTAAAACAGAAGGTAAGGGTTTAAAAGAAAATGCTGGGGGGGGGGGGCAACTGAGTAGCTCAGTGGATTGAGAGCCAAGCCTGGAGACAGGAGATCCTAGGTTCAAATCTGGCCCTGGTATGTTCTCATAGTTTAATCAAATCACAAAAATTCAGTCTCTTTCATCACCTCAGCCCTCCACTCTAGAGTAAACTGAAGAAATCTATTCTTATATAAGCTGGTTTTCTCTCTCAATCCCAAATCCCAAATTGATTGGATTAATCAAAGTCATTATTGGTAAAAACAGAATTTACCAACATTATCAAATAAAATAGAAACAAAAAGAAAAATTTAAGCAAGAGACATTAGGCTGCAGTGGTGCATATGCTCAATCTCACCTGTCAAGGGGAAAATAAGGAGCTGCTGACTGGACTTCTCATTGAGTATTAGCAGCTGTCACAACTGCTAACTCAGTCACCTCCTCTGATGCACATCTGTCCTCTCGTGTCTTGCTCATTAGTTTGCAAACTCATCTATTTGTACTTCACTCTCACCTCTCTGCCTTCTTCCAAAGGTTTCCAAAAATTTGGAGAAGAATCCCTTCCCCGAAGGCTCCTCATATCCCCAAACCTACTGAACTTTCCTGAATAAAATTGAGCTCTCTTTAGATACTTGTTGACAACCCAGTTCAAGAATTCTATTTCTTCCAGTAACGTCCTTCAGAATCTCTGAGATTCCATTAAAAGTACAGCATTAGGTGATGGAATACTATTGTGCTCAAAGGAATAATGAACTGGAGGAATTCCATGTGAACTGGAAAGACCTCCAGAAATGGATGCAGAGTGAAAGGAGAAGAACCAGGAGAACATTGTACACAGAGACTGATACATTGTGGTACAATCAAACGTAATGGACTTCTGTACTAGCAGCAATGCAATGACCCAGGATAATTCTGAGGGACTTGTGAGAAAGAAGCTCTCCACATCCAGAGAAAGAACTGTGGGAGCAGAAACACAGAAGAAAAACAACTGCTTGATCACGTGGGTAGATGGGGATATGATTGGGGATGTAGACTCTAAGCAATCACCCTAATGCAAATATCAATAATATGGAAATAGGTCCTGATCAATGACACATGTAAAACACAGTGGAATTGCATGTTGGCTATGGGAGAGGAGTGGGAGGAGAGGAGGGAAAGAACATGATTCATGTAACGACGGAAAAATTTTCTTAATCAATAAAAAAAATTTAAGTACAGCATTAGTAGTCAAAGCCTCTACGATGGTGGGCTTTGAAATCCCAGAGATACCCTGGTACTTCACTTAGTTGTATACATACTGGATCCTCTCTTATAAAACACAGGCATCTCCAAGGCAAGAACTATTGTCGGTCTATCTTTGTATGCCCCAAACCTCATGCCAGTAACTTGTACACAGAAGTCAGTTGAGAAACGAGGAGTTGAATGTATGACATAGCCAAGTTATGATATTAATAGAAGAAAACATAAATGTCTGCATATGATGACAAATGGCAGATTACATGTACTCGAAGCCATCGCCCTGCTTTTCAACAGGTGCATGTCATTACCAAAATGATAGCAAATAGAGATTACGAGGCATTTTGCATCTTTTAAGTCATCTCTAAGTCTATAAGTAGAATTTATGCCAACTATTTCTATGGAATCGTAAATATATTGAGATATGCCTGTCGGTGTATGTGAGTAGTGAAGCATGAAAAATGAATGTCACTATTCCCATTTTTAAAAAATGTATATTTTTTAGTCTTGAATCTATGATTTCTTTGTTGTACTGAATTCTAATTATGGAAACTCTTACCCTAGATGAGTTCAGGGACTCTTCTGTATCTTGGTCTTGAGAGAGTAGGGATTAAGTAGACACTTGCCCATAGCCATACAGTCTTCCTACCCTCTTGGTTAATGTCAAGGCAGTGAATAAGCACTGACTCTGAAGTTTAAAAGACCTGGGTTCAAATCTCATCTCTCATAAGTACCACCTATGTGACCTTCAGAAAGTATCCATGCAAAACTTAATATTGCTGGGTCTCAGTTTCCTCATCTGTAAAATGAAAGGATTGTGGTAGATAACTTCCATTCTTTCTTCTCATCTCTAAAACAATAGGATCACATATGACTTGGGCAATTCATGTTGACCTCCCTAAGCTTCAGTTTCCTCTTCTGTAAGATGAGGGATTAGACTCCATGGCCTCCAAAGTTCTCTCTCTCTCTCTCTCTCTCTCTCTCTCTCTCTCTCTCTCTCTCGGCACTAGGATCCTATTTGGACACACACATAGACTCTCTCTTCTTGGCCTCTAGCTGGAATAAGATAGGTACAAAGGAATGGCTTTGAAACAATGGAAAGGAAATACACGTTTTAAGAAAATCATTTTAAATGGACAAAATGACTATGAAGCTGAAAGTGGACTTCTTCTCCAGCATTCCTGGACCAGACTCACCAGAGCCTACTCTCTGAGACAAAGGAAGGCAGAATGTGCTGACATAATGGATGTGTAACTGATAAGTCCATGGTACTGGGACTCTAGAACCTGATAAGAACAAAGGGTTGTGAGTCTAGAACCTGATTAGAGCATGGGGCTGGGAGTCTAGAGCCCACTACCTGGATCCTGTGCAAACTAATGACCCTCTAAAGTGCAGTTTCCTTGCATGTAAAGTAAATAGTTTGGACTAGATAACCTGTCAGGTCTTTTTCTGGTACTCTGTAAGTGGCATCATTTTATTTTATTTTTTTGTAAAGATATTTGATCAAATATATGTAATAACAAATTTCCACATAAGTTTTCCAAAGTTATATGATCCAAATGATCTCCCTCCTTTCTTTCCCTCCCCCTTCCCAGAGCTGACAAAGCAATTCAATCTGGGTTATTGTAAGGGGGAAAAAGGGATTTTATGGGTTCAATATATAAGACCCCTTTTCCCCCCCTTACATTATATATGTATTATCCATGCAAAACGTTTTTCCACATTGTCCCTTTTTTGTAAGAGAACAATAGGCAAACAGGCCCCGGTTTGTATAAAGAAATATTTCGTGTGAGGCATTTGGACTCTGATTTCTCCCTTCAGTGTGTTCAGTGTATTGGTATGAGAGAAAGCCTTTTTTATGATATATCACATGAGAGAACATCTCACATCATTGCTTTTCAAAGAAACTAAATGGGGCGGGAGGGGGGGCTGTCAAGGAACACTTTTCCATTTGGAGAAGAGCCCTTCCGAGCTACAAGTCTGACCACCTGAATTCAGCTAATGCATCTGGTGCATGGGGAGGAGCCGAGAGGTCTATTTTCTCCTGAGTACACAAGGGATAGATGAACCCAACTCCCATTAGCATTAATGGGACTTACTCACCTACAGTAAATGACCTGTTGTTCACTGATGGGCCCCATAGTGTTTAGAAAATTGTTCATTTGCTGCATTGTCCTAACTTTTCTATTTGAGGAGTGACTAAAGTCATCGTCCTTTCGGTTTTTTTTCCCTTCGGGAAGCCTGAAGGGACAAAAGGGATGCTCCATTTAGTCGAGTTCCCAGCCTCAGTGAGCCTAAAAGAGGATGGGAGGAAAAGTGTTTTGTTTTTTAATGGACAAACGCCACAATAACTATAGTAATGTGGAACTAACAGTAAAAAGAAGTTGAACTCTTGGTCACTGTAACAACTGGTTATGGTCCTGGAAAAGAAGTAATGAGACACGCTCCTCTTGCTTTTGCCAGAGACCGAAGGTGAGGAGTCTGGGAGCAGAGGGATGCCTTTAAGTATCAGGTATAGTCATTGCTTCAATATTTCTTCTTTATAATGAAAGGCTTAATCCCAGGGTCCTATATTCAGGCAGGGAGACACATGTCCAGAAATGACGATGTTTTTTGTTTTGTTTTTTTTTTTTAACAGTCAATAAGCCATTTTTCTAAAGTGGGCCTTCACTTCATCTGAGCTGTGATGTTACTTTTGAATATTTCTCACTTAATGTGAACTAAAAAGAAAGTTAATCTCTACAACCTGGACCAGCCTCTTTTCCTGCTTGCTGCCCAAAATCCCTCCTTTACTTGGCAACAACTGGTTGTGCTGAGAAACATTTCCCTGAGAAACTTAATTGGATGGTTACGCATTGACATATCGAATTATTATCCTATAGAAAACTCTGCCTAAATCCTGAGGGACTTATGAGAAAGAAGCTCTCCACATCCAGAGAAAGAACTGTGGGAGCAGAAACACAGAAGAAAAACAACTTCTTGATCACATGGTTCGATGGGGACATGATTGGAAATGTAGACTCTAAACAATCACCCTAAAGCAAATATTAATAATATGGAAATAGGTCCTGATCAATGACACATGTAAAACCCAGTGGAATTACTCATTGGCTATGGGAGGGGTGGGAGGAGGGAAGAGAAAGAACATGATTCATGTAACCATGAAAAAATATTTTAAATTAATTAAATACAATTTTTCAATTAAAAAAAAGAAAACTCTAAGTTTCAGTGAGGTAAACTGTCATTGTGCTAAGTTTGTAAATCATCACTCACCATTGTCCATGTAAAAAGCTTACCTAATCCCTTAGTCTATGTCACTTTCTCTATAAAACACTAGCTGTGATCAATAAAGCTTGCCTCTGATTGCTACCAGCTTCATTGGTGTCATCCTTCTCCCCACATCTTATTCTCTTCACCCCTTGGAGATCCCCCAGTGTTTGTTAGTCACCTGATACCCTCCTGCTCTGAAGTATCTGCATAAAGAAAATTGTTCCAAGCTGCTCCCCAAAAATCTAACATGTAAGAAAATACAAACAATTGGGGAGGGGGGCACAAACATTAACAAATGGAGAGATGATGTATTTATCTGAAAGGCATTCCTTTTACAGAGAGAAGAATCATTTTTATTTGCATAGATTCCCCTTTCCTTAGCAATAGATCAACACATAGTTATAACCAGGGTGTGGCCAACAGAGCTATGCCCCAGAATGCCAATATTTAGGGGGAATGGAAAGCATTTTTACTCCTTCAACACGCTAAAACAACTGAACTTCTGACCTAAATTAACAAAAATAGTTCAATAGGAAGCTTCCAGATGGTGGGACTTTCTCATCCCTGAAGTTCTATAAACAAGGTTGGTCCCTGACCTTGCCCTGATCCCCCCAAAAGTGACCATGGCCTCTGCAGCAGAGGCTTTTGGATTTCTTACCTCTCAAGGATGGGGCAGTCTTCTGGGGTCTCTGCCCATATGGAACCAGAAGTGTTTCTCCCCATAAGCCCTCCTCCCATTCCTACTCCCCGAAAGTTTTCTAAAAGCTTTACTTGATAATTCCATCCCATGGTGCTTTCCCTTAGCAATGGGATGGCTCTTGGCAATCTTTGTACATACCAAAGAAGCACTGCCTGGAGTTGATATGTTATCCTGGAAATATTTAGAATGATTTTTCTATGACTATTGGTGTCATCCCTGCCAGGTAACCCCCAACCACCAGACAGGGAGAGATTAAGGAGCCAACCTTAAATCTGGTGGCGAATGAATGAATGGAAAAAACATTGATTAAGCTCTTACGATGTGCAAAATGAAGGTAGAATGATATGAGATGGGCTCCATAGGAGCAGAGACTTTTCTTTTTTATTTTGTATCCCCAGTGTATAGTAGGGGCAGCTCTGTGAGACAGTGGATAGAGCTCTGAGCCTGGAGTCAGGAAGACTCATCTTCCTGAGCTCCCATCTGACCTCAGACATTTACTAGCTATGTGGTCCTGGGCAACACATTTATCCCTCTTTGCCTCGGTTTCCTCATCTGTAAAATGAGCCAGAGAAGAAAATGGCGAACTACTCCAATATCTCTGCCAGAAAACCCCAAATGGGATTGCAAAGAGTCAGACACGACTGAACAACAAAAAGTATGTACAGTGGGACCTGGACACCCACGTTTAATTCATTCTATGGCCGAGCTCGTAACTCAATTTCATCATGTGTCAAATTTTTAAATGAATGGAAATGCAATGAATCCATTCCAGCCTCCCAAAACACACACCTGTTTCTTGCTTTATATGCTTTTAAATACAAAAATGTACTTCATAAATATCAAATACATATATTTATAGATAAGAAAGAATGCAAAGAAATAGACTTGCTTGTGAAATGTTATTTACCTTCAAGGTCAAGCGAAGATGCAGGCAGAGAAGGTTTTATCGCTTAATATAACTTGCTCTCTACACACGTAATGCCGCATTTAAATGCCAAATAGACCTTACACGTTACTTATGACATGTAACTTTATTGCTAAACTTAATTGCTATTTTTTACTTTAATTATTATCATTTTCTTCATTGAATTTTGGCTGTTTTGCCACACTTTCCTCGATTTCACTTAGAGGCTGTTTCAATAAAAACTTTGCCGTGGAAGTTTGTTTCTTCCTCCCTTTCAGAATGTTTCGATAATTTGTGAAACTCGTGTCGTCATGCAGCTCCAACGCAGGACGTGTTGCAACTTTTTCTGGGTGTGTCTTTTCAATAAACTATTTAATTTTTTTTCCCAAATCCTTGACATTTCCTTAATCTTGCTTGTACTGATTATCTCATCCACCTTGGAATCCTCCCACAGGGGGAAGCCCGTGACTCAAATATCAACTCATGATTCAAATATCCACTCGTGACTCAAATATCCACTCGTGACTTAAAGCAAAAATCCCTATCGTGATGGCTCATCTCTCAAATTGCTTGTGGGTCAAGGCACCACAGTAGTAGGTACTTATTAACTGATTGAAAAACTCACTCCAGAAAATGCTTTCAATTTAAATGTAAAGAAGGATGAACCATCCCATTTTCTGGACCCTTCCCCTCTCAAAAAAGGAGGGATCCTGGGAAAGAGAGCCGCCAAAGTCCTGTGCTCCTTGTTACTTGGTAGGTTCTTGTTACTTAGAAGAACTTTAACCATCATGAAATCCAATTTAAGGGAAAGCTAACTGAGATTTGGGTCACAATAATTTGGCACCAAAGAAGTCTCTGAGAAGAGGCTGAGAGGGAGCTGCTGGATTCAGTTTTCACATGTGAGCAGCAGAGAATAATTATACATCTTCATTACCAACATCTAGCATCTTTTCTCCCTGACTCCCCCACCACCACCACCACCACCAAAGGATGCTTCAGGGTCTAAGAAAGTCTACTGAGAACCCAGAGCTACTTTGAACAGGGCATAGAAACGTATTTAGTCTGGTTTTGATCTCATTCAATCCTCTACATTGCCCATCGAGGTCAGTGAAAACTATGTGTAGGAAGACAAAGTCATCCATGCTGAGGATACTATCATAGCTCCCATTTCTATCCTTTATTAAGGGAAGGAAGCAGCATGATGTAATGGGGACACATGCTAGATTTGGAGTCAAGAGATCTGGGTGTGAATTCCAACTTGGTCATCTGTGTGTCCTTAGACAAATCATTTCCCTTCTATGGGGTCTCAGATTAAGTGACTAATCAGGGTCATGTAGCAAATAAATAGATATAATAACAAGCACATATATAGCACTTTACCTGTGTTATCTCCATAACAACCCTGGGAGTAAGAACTATTTTTATCCCTGTATTATAGACAAGAAAATTGAGGCTCAAGTGACTTTTCCAGGGTCACACAGTGTCTGAAACAGAAATCAAATGCAAGATTTCCTGATACCAGTTTGGAAATTTACCCAATGTGCCATCTAACTGCTTGTCAGAGAAGATCTGTAAATTCAAGAGGTCTTCTTGACTTCATGTCTATCACTTCTTCTGCCATATTAAATTGCAGATTGATAAGCATCCATTAGACACCTACTACATGCCAGGTACTATGCTCTGACACCTGGGACACAAATACCAAAGTGAAAATGCCCCTGTTCTCAAGGACCTTCCATCCTTCAAGAAAGTGAGGGTGAAGCGATGGGGTCTTCTCAGATAAATAAACATGGACTGAATACAATTTAAATATAAATTATTGCTACAAAATTAAATACAAGATTCGATACAAAAGGATTTGGAAAAGTAGGAGAGCCCTAGCAAGTAGGAGAATCAAGAAAGGTCTCTTGTAGGAGGGTGAACTCCAGGCTTGCAGGGTTCACAGATGAAGAAGAAGCTCGCTGTCCCAGGGAGGGCTGCCTGAGCCCCAGTGACTCAGAAAGAACAGCAATACGCCGGAAGGCAAATCCCAGGTGCCAGCATATGCCGGATCCCTCCAGGGACACGGAACATCACCTGGTCGGGATTGAAATATGCATCTTTGGATATGAACATAACATCTGACAGTCTTGGTGGAAACCAATCATCCCTGACATCAAATGTTTTCAAGAATTTATTGACAATTCTGCAGATGTCTCTAAGGCAGCCCAATAATACTGCCACGATGCTCCAAGTAATTATGAAACTCCCCAAGGTGCACTGCAAAATGTATTGACTTTCAATTGATTAATCAATAACAATTTATCAAGGGGTTTAATCCCTACATGGCATTCATTATGCTGAGTGTGTGTGTGTGTGTGTGTGTGTGTGAGTGTGTGTGTGTGTGTGAGGGGGATCAGATACTCCTGTTGAAACCACTTTCTCACTCTTGAAATTACTTTGTGTAAATTTTTTATTTACTTATTGATATATTGTGTTCTCGCCGTAGAAGGCAGGGATGGTTCTGGAGGTGGTGGTCTTCTTTACATCCCAAACACGTAGCTCATGGCTAGGTGCTTTATAAATAGGTGTTGAGTTGAGAGTAGGATAGAATCAAATTGAATTGAATTGAGTTGAATTAAATTAAACTGAATAAATATAGGACCTGGTTTTTCCTCCATGAAACCCTAATTGCACATCTCCTTGTGGTATAATACGGAGGTGATCCTGGATCCTTGAAGGCTGTTTGAGTGGAGCCACAAGTTTTGGAGGATTCTACCAAACTAGAAAAACTTCAAAATATGGCCCTATTATAATATAATAAGCAACACTTATTAAGTACCTACTGTGTTCCAAGAACTGTGCTAGGAATTGTAGACTGAAAGACAATTATAGTAGATTGAGAGACAGGCCCAGACAAAAGGCTCTAGGTTCAAATTTGGCCTCAGTCATTTCCTAGCTATGTGATCCTGGGTAAGTCACTTAACCTCTTTTGTCTCATCCTTACTGCTCTTCTGTCTGGGAACCAACACCCAGTATTGTGAGATAGAAAGGAAGGGTTTATTTTTTTATTTTTAGACAATGGTCAAATACTTCCTGTTCTCAAGGAGTTTATATTCTCTAGGGGAGAAAACATATATATAAATAGATAGATTAGATAGATGGTGGGATAAATACATAGATATATAGACAAACAAACAGAAGGGAGGGAGGGGGAGGGAGGGAGGGAGGGAGAGAGAGAGAGAGAGAGAGAGAGAGAGAGAGAGAGAGAGAGAGAGAGAGAGAGAGAGAGAAAACAGACCTAAATATATATATATAGTCATTAGTCCCTCTTCGGTTGATTATCTCATCAGTTCCCATGGATTCATTCTTCATCTCCATTCAGACGATTCCTAGATCTATTCATCCAATATAAATTTCTCTCCTGCCCTCCAGTCACACACCTCAAATTTCTTATTAGAGATATCAAAACTGATGTCTTGGGGACAGCTGGGTGGCTCAGTAGATTGAGAGTCAAGCCCAGAGATGGGAGGTCCTGGGTTCAAATCTGGCCTTGGAAACTTCCTAGCTGTGTGACTCTGGGCAAGTCACTTAACCCTCATTGCCTGGCCCTTACCACTCTTCTGCCTTAAAGCCAATACCCAATATTGATTCTAAGATGGAAGGTAAGGGTTTAAAAAACAAACAAAACTGATGTTTTGTAAACATCTAAAACTGAACATATCCCAAACTGAGCCCATTATCTCTCTTCTTCCACAAGCCTTCATCTCTTCTTAATATTCTTATTTTTTTAACCCTTACTTTCCATCTTGGAATCAATACTCTGTTTTGGATTGAAGGCAGAAGAACAATAAGGGCTAGGCAATGGAGATTAAGTGAGTTGCCCCGGGTCACACAGCTAGGAAGTATCTAGATTTGAGGCTAGATTTGAACTCAGGACATCCCATGTCCAAGCCTTGCTTCTCTGTCCATTGAGCCATCTAGCTACCCCTTTAATTTTCTTATTACTGTAAAGGGCAAGACCAAGCTACCAATCTCCCAGGCTCGCCAACTAGGTGTCATTCTTGATTCCTCACTCTCTTTCTTTCAACCCTTTTATCTAATTAGGTATTCAGCCTTGTCATCTCCCTTTGTAAGATGTCTTGCTTATCCTTCTCTCCTCTGACACTGCTATCACTTTAGTACATAACCTAATCATCTCATGCCTGTACTATTGCCAAGTCTCCTTCTCTCAAGATTCTCTCTACTTCAATTCATTTTCTACTCAGTTGTCAAACTGACCCTCCTAAATACAAATACAAATAAAAATAAATAAATATATAAAAATAGATAGATATGACAATGGTGTTCCTCTTACTCAACTACCGTGGTTCATTATTGCTTTCAGGATCCAAAAGAAAACCTAATGTTTGGCCTTTAAAGCCCTCTCTGTCCTGACCTTTTTCCTACCTTTCCAGTCTTCTTATTCTTTAGTATTCTTTGATCCAAAGACAGTCCTCCTTGTTGTTCCTCAAACAAGATAATCATCTCCCAGTTGTGAGCATTTTGGCTTGCTGGTCCTGTGCCTGGAATGCTCTTCCTTCTCATTCATCTTCACCTCCTAGTTTCTCTAGCTTCTTTCAAGTCACAGCTAAAGTCCTGCCTTCTGCAAGAAATGTTTTCCAATACTCTTAAATCTTGGTATCTTCTTTCTGAGATAATCTTAAATTTAATTAGTCTATAGCTTGTTTGTAGGGCAGCTAGTGGTGAGAGAGAATAGACTGCTGGCCCTGGAGTCAGGAAGACTTGAGCTCAAATCTGGCCTCAGATACTTGTGGCCCTGGGCAAGTCACTTCACCCTGTTTGACTCAAGAACTAGAGAAGTCAATGTGTAAACTGCTCCTTTATCTTTGCCAAGAAAACTCCAAATGGGGTCACAAAGAATCAGATGTGACTAAAAAAATGACTAAACAACAAAAGAAGTTTGTACATCATTATTTTCATGATGATTTTCCCCCATTAAACTCTGAAGTCCTTGAGGACAGGGAGTGGGTTTTGTTTTGGTTTAGGTTTTTGCCTTTGTAGATTTAAGGATTAGTACAGTGTTTTGTAGTATAGATAACGTTTAATAAATGTTGGTTGACTGATGACTGATTACAAGGTGGATTTTATTTCAGTGAAGAAGTAGTCCCTTAGCTTATTTTTTAATGCAGCACAATATAAAAGTGAGAATTGGAAGGAAATGGGAATTGTTGGAGGACATTCCCTAAGTGCATATAATATTAATTTCTATTGTTATGTGCTCTAGACCCCATCAAAGCCCCCATGAGGAAGCAGGTAGATGTCAGGTATTATGAGGTCAATGAAACTATTGATGCGGAAAATAAAGTAGCCCTGTGCATGGCATTTCCAGTATGTTGGTTCCAGGGAGATAAGCAGAGATGGTCTTCAAGACAAGAAATTTGTGAGAAAATATTTGTGCAGATTGTGGATATTTTGTTTAGGAACTAATCACTTCTAAGAGCTTATCCAGTTCCCTCTCTATCCAATATTATCTGAGGGATTTTTTCCTTGAAAAGGAATATGGTAGAATAAAACCATGTTCTGTCTCTGGCATCAGGGGAGCTCCAAGTTTGAACCTTCTTCTGACACTCAGTTCCTATGAGATACTGAACAAGTTATTTAATGTCTCTGAGTCTCATAGAATCATAAACTGAGGGCTTAAAGGGATCTGAGGCATCAAAACTAAGGTCCAGAGAGTTGATATGATTTGGTCAGGATCACATAGGCAATAACTACTAGGGTTGGGATTTGAACTCAAATTCAGTGACTCTAAACCCCCTGTTCTACCATACTGCCTCAGCTTTCTCATCTGTAAAACTAGATTAGCTAATTTTTTTTGAACTTGCTTTAGTTATAATTGTATTCTTCAAACTACAAAGGAACCAATAAGGGCAAACTCTGAACTAGATCTAATTCTCACTAATATGAGAAAACTGCTTGCTCAGGTGGAAATAATGATAACCTGGGGGAGGGGGAGCAGATCATGCCATGTTAGAGCTTTTAAAAGGAAGGAGAAGAAATCTAGTCAGTCTGACATGCACCTTTGATTTTGAGAAAGCAGATTTCAAATGGGGCAGAGGATGGAAAGGTCTAATGTTTGAAGCCATCACGGAAGGCATTGGAAATTACCCAGAAGGAAATTCTGAAGACCCAAAAGGGAAGCAATTCTAATTAAGGAAACAAGATGAGGAGGAAACAGTAAAGAAATGAACATGATGCATAGAGAACTCAATAACCAATTTAGATATTAAATGATCTAAAAAGAGTCAGAGGGGCATGGTCCAAAGATAGCTGGCATTACAGGCATAAAGACTTGAATTCAAGTCCTACCTTTCATGCATATTGACTCTGGGAACCTGGGCAACTGAAACCCTCAGTACTCTTAGCCAGATTCCCAAAGTGGGTGCTACCGCCTCCTGGTGGGTGCTACAGTGATCCAGGGAGACGGTGATGGCCACACTTTTTTTTGCATTACATTCTATTCTGAGTTCAATAAATAGTTTCATAATTTCCAGGGGGCACTTAGCCAGAATCCCCTCATTTATAGGATCCTAACCAGATAAAAATGTACTTGGAATATACTTAGCAAAAAAAAGTTAAAATATAACAGAATATATGTAATGATAATAAAGGGTTTTCCAAGTTATATGGGGCCTATAGGAATCCTTAAGCAACAGCAGATGGGGATCAGCATTGCATGGCCCTGTGAGAATAGTAAGTCCTATAATAATAGTGACAAGAGGGTGAACACACAGGATAAATTTGACGAGTTCAACAAGGGAAGCTGAGGAGAGCAAAAAGGAGCGCTCTTCAAGCTAAAGCTGGGCTTGGATTAGTGCAAACAACGAAGGAATCCTAGGAAGTGGAGATATTATTCAAGCTCTTCTTGTACATTTCTACTGGGTTGGAAGCAATGATGATAGTTTACATAATTACGACTTCAAATACAGCGAATTCAAATACCTACCATCACTTCAAAGGAACCATTCATTATTGGCACAAATTAGGACCCAGCAGTAGATTGTGGGGAGGATAGGACAGACGGGATGCTGATAAGTGACAATCTGAAGAAGGCAGATCTATTCAGTTCTGGTTGTGCTTCTCTTTTTTTGTTGTTGTTTTGTTTTTTGCTTTAGTTTTTTTTCTTTTTTTTTCTAGCAGGCAGTGTAGTCTTTGGCTGGAAAGCAGCAGAACAAAGATAACTAACCCAGGTTACTTCAGGTGATAGTAAGAAAACCCCTGACTAGCCTTGATGAATTCAAGTCACCTGCCCTGGGTGAGGATCCTTCATATGCAAAGCTTCTAAAGGAACCAGCAAATGTGGCTCCTGAGCCACTGGCTGTGATCTTTGAATAACGGTGGAGAACAGGAAACATAACAAAGATTAGAAAAAGGCAAATGTATTGATTTTCCAAAAGGAGAAGAGAAGAGAGTCTCTCTGAATATTACAGACCAAAGAAATTGGTTTTCACTCCTGATAAAATTTGAGAAGTAAAAAAGATATTTAAGATATTATTAAACATGTATCTGGAAAAGAAATAGTGATTACAAAGAGCCAGCCCCGATTCATCAAAAGTATACCATCCCAGTATCAAAATAGGGAATGAGGAGACTAAGCTATCGCTCTTTGCAGATGATATGATGGTCTACTTAAAAAATCCTAGAGAATCAACTAAGAAGCTGGTAGAAATAATCATCAACTTTAGCAAAGTTGCAGGATACAAAATAAATGCACATAAATCATCAGCATTTCTATACATTTCCAACACATTAGAGCAGCAAGAAGTAGAAAGAGAAACACCATTTAAAATCACCCTAGACAATATAAAATCCTTAGGAATCTATCTACCAAAACAAACACAGCAATTATATGAAAACAACTACAAAACGCTTTCCAAACAAATAAAACTGGATCTAAACAATTGGAAAGCCATTGATTGCTCATGGGTAGGTCGAGCTAACATAATAAAAATGACAATTCTACCCAAATTATTTTACCTATTTAGCGCCATATGTATCAAACTACCAAAAAACTTCTTTACTGAATTAGAAAAAACTATAACAAATTTCATTTGGAATAACAAAAGATCAAGAATATCAAGGGAAATAATGAAAAAAAATGTGAATGAAGGGGGCCTAGCAGTATCAGATATTAAACTATACTATAAAGCAGCAGTCATCAAAACAATATGGTACTGGCTAAGAGACAGAAGGGAGGATCACTGGAATAGACTTGGGGTAAATGACATCAGCAAGACAGTATATGATAAACCCAAAGAGCCAAACTTTTGGGACATGAATCCACTATTTGACAAAAACTGCTGGGAAATTTGGAAAACAATATGGGAGAGATTAGGTTTAGATCAACATCTCACACCCTACACCAAGATAAATTCAGAATGGGTGAATGACTTGAATATAAAGAGGGAAACTAAAAATAAGTTAAGTGAACACAGAATAGTATACTTGT
>NC_058130.1:15758255-15761809 GCF_016433145.1 Gracilinanus agilis | reverse complement strand
GAAAGACTTTAAAACCAAGCAAGAGTTAGAGAAAATTACAAAATCTAAATTAAATGGTTTTGATTGTATTAAACTAAAAAGCTTTTGTACAAACAAAAACAATGTAGTCAAAATCAGAAGGGAAACAACAAATTGGGAAAAAATCTTTATAACGAAAAACTCTGACAGGGGTCTAATTACTCAAATATACAAGGACTTAAATCAATTGTATAAAAAATCAAGCCATTCCCCAATTGATAAATGGGCAAGAGACATGAATAGGCAATTCTCAAGTAAAGAAATCAAAAGTATCAATAAGCACATGAGAAAGTGTTCTAAATCTCTAATAATTAGAGAAATGCAAATCAAAACAACTCTGAGGTATCACCTCACACATAGCAGATTGGCTAAAATGAAAGAAGGGGAGAGTAATGAATGCTGGAGGGGTTGTGGCAAAATTGGGACATTGATGACATTGATGCATTGCTGGTGGAGTTGTGAACTGATCCAACCATTCTGGCTGGAAATTTGGAATCATGCTCAAAGAGCTATAAAAAATGGCTGCCCTTTGATCCAGCTATACCACTGTTGGGTTTGTACCCCAAAGAGATCATAGATAAACAGACCTGTACGAAAATATTTATAGCTGCACTTTTTGTGGTGGCAAAAAAACTGGAAAAGGAGGGTATGTCCTTCAATTGGGGAATGGCTGAACAAACTGTGGTATATGCTGGTGATGGAATACTATTGTGATCAAAGGAATAATAAACTGGAGGAGTTCCAGGTGAACTGGAAAGACCTCCAGGAACTGATGCAGAGCGAAAGGAGCAGAGCCAGAAGAACATTGTACACAGAGACTGGTACACTGTGGTAAAATCGAATGTAATGGGCCCCTGTACCAGCAGCAATACAATGACACAGGACAGTTCTGAGGGATTTATGGTAAAGACGCTACCCACATTCAGAGGAAGAACTGTAGGAGAGGAAACATATAAGAAAAACAACTGCTTGAACCCATGGGTCCGGGTGGACATGATTGGGGATGTGGACTCGAAACTACCACACCAATGCAACTATCAACAATTTGGAAATAGGTCTTGATCAAGGACACATGATAAAATCAGTGGAAATGTGGGTCGGCTATAGGTGGGAGGAGTGCAGGGGGTGAAGGGGAAAGTAGGAGCATGAATCATGTAACCATGTTAAAAATGAATATTAGTAAATGTTTAAATTTTTTAAAAAAGACCAAAAAAAAAGTATACCATCCTAGACTAACATTCTTTCCTTTTCAGATAGGGTCACTATGCTGGGAGGGGAAGTGGATGTTTAATGACTGGTAGAGGTGACTTTCCCTTACATGAGCACATTCCAAAGCTATCTGAGAGTTAATTTGTTGGAGTTTGTGTATTTTTAAACAGTGGATAAGGAAAAGGATAGCTTTCATAGTATTTTTCAGGATGATAACTTAACAAACATTTATTAAGCACTTAGAGTATACCAAATGTTATACTAAAGCCCGTTGATACAAATACAATAAGAAAGAATGAGAAGTCTCTCTCCCTTGGAGATTATACTCTAAGGCAATGATTCCCAAAGTGGGTGCTACTGCCTCCTGGTGGGTGCTGCAGTGATCCAGGGAGACGGTGATGGCCACACTTTTTTTGTATTACATTCTATTCTGAGTTCAATAAATAGTTTCATAATTTCCAGGGGGCACTAAGTAATATTTTTTTGGAAAGGGGGTGGTAGGCCAAAAAAGTTTGGGAACCACTGCTCTAAGGGGAAGAGAGAACACATAAAAGAAAGATTTAAAAAGGTAGAATAATCAGGGGAGAAGGGAGATGGATCATTGTGAAGAAGTCCATAGTGTTTGGAACCGAGCTTAGAGAGGAATGAAGGAGAGAAATGTGGCTGACTTGGACCCTCCCTTAAAATGGAGGTTCTGGCCAATCTGTTCAAGAGATCACAAGGTTAAGAGATTTTCCTTGGTGAGAAGACATCTAGGTCATTGTGGGCAATGGTGGGGAAAAAATGGCAGAAGAATCAGAAAGGGAGCTCTGAGGAGAATGAAGGAGTGGGGTTTAAATGACAATTCATAATTCAGAATATTTTGGACATAAAAATAAGCAGATGAGAATTTCTAAATCATAAGACTTTTTCCTCTGCTAAAGCTAAAATGGGATACTCCACAGCAAATATTCTCCAAAAAAAATTGTAAGATATGTTAAGAATAGAGTTAGATAGAAGAAAGCCAATGTTGGAATGATAAAGACTTGGCTTTAGACGTATCCCTGACAAATACTCTTCGTGTGATCCTGTTCAAGTCAGTTAAACTTTCAGTACCCCCAGGGACCTCTCCAGGTTGATAACTTGCAGCTAATATATTTATCTGACTCACTGGAATTAATTTCCCAGACTGATGATATACGAGGTTTGGATTTGCCCAACCTTCCTCTTTCCTCTCAAAAAAATGGTGAAATACTGTGGCCAAGCAAAATCTATCACCTATGTAGTCTAAACTGAAAGATAATGCTTACTTTAAAATTATTTCAGGGCAACTACATTATTTCTTAGTATTCTTAAATTTTTATTTCTTTATTGTAATGAATTATTGAAAAAGAAAATATTTCAGTGTTCCAGAGAAATTTGATTGAAATTTGAAACTACATCATCTTTCTAAAGATATTATATAACTATTATGATACTGTACAACATATAATGGCATACCTTCATAAATTTAGTGAAGTAAAAAATTGCACATAGAGAAAATAGGAGAATGTAGTTCTAGGTCATGTGCAGAACCAGAGGGAAGAAGATATGGTTTGGAATCCTATTTCTGTTGACGATTTAAGGTCTGATGACTTCAGACACATCTTATAACTTTCTGAAACTGAGTTTCTCCTCTGAGGGGATCATACTTTCATCACCTTCTACAAGGGGTAGTCAAACCTAAGCCTCACATGCTTTAGAGCCACCACTGTAGATTCAACTTAAACTCAGAATATAATTGTATTGGGGGGAAACAGCCTGATATCCACCACCCAGGAGGCAGCAGAGCTGGGAAAGATGCTATAGGCTTTCTTGGTCAGACATGATTCTCTCATTATTCTCCTTTCTTCGGGACTTAGAAATAGATGTAAAATGCACAAGTCATGTTGCAATCAAAACTAACCCCCACCAAGAAGAATCTAATAAGGACTGATAGTCTATCTCCTTATTAAATGAAAAGATCACTTCAGAAAGAAGCTCACATTTTGATTTAGAGGGCTGGCTTCTGTTGGCTTACAAATGGCTTCAACTGTATGTCTGAGAATTGTTTTCATTTCCATTGCTTAGTTAAAGCATTTTCAGATTTTAGCCTTTTTGAAAGATAGGCAGACAAGTAGAAAGAAAGGGTGGTGAGGAGGAAAAGAGAAAGGGAGGGAAGAAAAAAGGATAGAAGGGAGCAAAGGAAGAAAAGGAAGGGAGGGAGGGAAACAAGGAAGAATGAAGGAAGGAAGGAAGGAAGGAAGGAAACAAGGAAGGAAGGAAGGAAGGAAGGAAGGAAAAAAGGAAGGAAAAAAGGAAAGAAGGAA
>NC_058130.1:15699564-15748266 GCF_016433145.1 Gracilinanus agilis | reverse complement strand
TATATATATATATATGTGGATATACTTATATATCCATATATATATATCATTTTTGGGGAGGTGGGAGAGTAGCTTTGGGTTACATTTCTAAATCCTGGCGAACAGAACCCGTTTCCTAGGACTCTGAAGGGAGTTCCCAGGTAGCCCAGTTAAATCTGGGAAGAACGGCTCCTCCCCTCCTTTCGCGAGGTTAATCGGGGCACTGGAGAAAGAAGGTTGGGGTCTCCGGACCCCCCAGCTCCAGGGGAAAGCGGGGGACCACTTAGAGAAAGCCCTGGGGTGGGGAACGAAGGAGAGGAGCCCGCCTTCTCCTCCCTCGGGTTTAAGTAAGTTGGCCAAACGAGGGGTTGTGGTTAAAAGTTTTCAGAAAGGCCAAATCCAAATGGGTTTTCCTCAGTCTCTGGGCCCAGTTTTCCCCTTCTACTCTGAGAAATATTGGCTGGAAATTAGCCGGCCCTTTGAATGGGCCGGCTAAATGGGAAGCGAGGGGGAGGCTGAGGCCACCTTACAACTGGAAAATGGGTGGATGGGCCCAGGGAGGGGAGGGGCGGGGAGGGGAGGGGAGAGGCGGGGAAGGGCGGACCCCATCCTAGTTGAAGGCTTCTCCAAGTCTAGCCAAGAGAGCCGCGGTAGCCCCCCCGCCGAAGTGTGAGGGGCGCGTATCCTGGGGAAACCAAGGCAAGCTCCCGCCTAGGGAGGAAGTCTAGCGAGAAGGGCTCTCCTTTTTGGCGGTCCGTGGCTGCGGGGTGAACAGACTAAAGAGCTGCGCTCTGGAAGGAGCACTGCCGCCCTCAGATCCCCGCTGGGGCAGCCACAGTTCCCATCCGGAGACTAGCCCCAGCTCGGTACTACCCAGGAGAAAGGGGAGCAAGGCTGCCGGGAGACGGGGGAGGGCTTTGGAGCATCATTTACTCCACCACCCCATTCCCCACCCCGGCCCAGCCTGGGCGGCGAAGCCTCCCCACCCGGGCTACTCCCGCAGTCAGAGACAACGCAGCCGCTGTCCAAGGTGCCTGTGGACATCCTGCCCGATGTCCCGGGCTGCCACCTGGATTCAGGGGCTCCGTGGTGGCGCTGGGGGCTGCCCCAGGGATACAGACCGCAAAGGGGACCTTCCGACCCTAGTGCGAGGGCCGACCGAATGGGGGAGGGGGCTTGGGGACAGGCATAGGCCCGCTCCGACGACGGAAGGACTGCAGCAGGGACCTCTCCATGGGCTACTCCCAGTGGGACACCGCAGTGGGGTCAGGGCCTCTAGCTACGCCGACGTGATGCCCACGGAGCAAGAGGTCCATGTCCAGAGGAATGCCTCCTCTCCCCGCCTGGTCCGACTGCCGCCAGGAGCAGAAGGGGAGGGCCCTCAGCCGGGAGCGCCCGGTGGTGAAACCTGGCCGCAGCTGGACTCTGGACTCAGCAGGTGAAAATGGACCGTCCAGAGGCAGCTTAGACTTAGCAGCTGTTTACACAAATTCCAGGAAGGTCGAAGCCAAGAATTAGAGTAAAAGAGAATCTCCGTTCTCTGGAGATGCCGGAGAGCCTCCCGGATCCGGGGGGCTGCTTTGCCTCTGTCCTCTCTCTGTGAAGGGCCTCGCCGTCACCCACAAGACCTTGGGTGCTGGGGGAGAACCGTGCGCAGAGAGGGGGGGCGCATTAGGGTCCCGGGAAGAGAAGGCTTGCACCAAGTCCCCTGGAAGTTCCCCCACCCCCACCCCCAGCTCTCAGGGCCTCCAGCTGCTCCTGTCAGCTAGAGAAGAGCAACAGGAGCACATAAAGATGAAGGCAGCGTGGCCGCCTCCCCCCCCACACACACACACGCACCCCACCCACTAAGCAGGTGCTGCCGAGATGGTTTTCCGTGCTGAGCACAGGTGTTAGCTCCCTCTCGCCTGCGCTGGTCCCTCGCCCTTATTCCAAGGTGACCAGCAGTTTCAGTGAGAACAGCACTTTCCCATGTGCCTGACCCCTAGTTCAGAGATTTGCCACCAAAAAAAAAACAGCGTCACCGTCTCACTGTGGAATGGAGGTCAGCCAAGAATTGCAAGTGGAGCCCTCGTCTTTCCTTCTCTGGGGGCCGCTGGTACAACCTCGGGAGAGCTGATTGTTAAATGTTCAATGTGAGCATTTACACCTTGGAAGCTGGCAGAAGCTAAAAAGCTTAGCTTAGAAGTCCAATTCCTTTCGCTGTTGGTCTAGATAAGAAATGGATGGAGAAAATGCTAATAATCCAGATTCAACTTAACAGTGTGTCCTGCTTCCAATATGGAGGCGGGTGGTTAAACATTTAGGAGGACTCCATTGCTCAGAGGTTCTTGTAGGCCAGCTCCCTTGTTCTGTAGCGGAGAGGAAGAGACTTGCCCAAGGTCATCCAGGTAATAAGTGGCACAGACAAGATTGGAATGTAAGTTCCCTCATCCTCTTGTACTCTGCTGCACCCCACTGACTCTCCTCCTTAGGATGACCCTAGCTGTAAAGAATTCAAGAATTAATGGGTTCTCTGGGCCAAAATTCATCTTCATCTTACTGATAATGAGTCTCTCTGGTCCTTACTCAGCAGACTCACTTGATGGCTGGGGTCAGACTCACAGTCTTTCAGGCTTACTAAAAACTTGGCAGAAGCTGAGCTCAGCTGGCATAGCCTTTGAGCACCCGGGCCCATCGCCACACCAGGGATATTATCACCTCCTTAGCCCTAGAAGTTCTGCTCTTCATGCAGCCCAAAATCATGTTAACTTTACATTACATTACGGCTGATTCATATTGAGCTAATGGTCCACTGAAACCTCCAGATCTTTTTTAGACCAACTGCTGTTTTGGACAAGTCACTTCCCCTTTCTGGGCCTCAGTTTACTCATCTGTAAAATATGGATGTTGGAACATTTAATTTCAAAAGAACTTTCCTGCTTTTAAATCTTTAAAACGAGCACATTTTGCTCCACTTAGCTGTAGCATGAATGACAACTGGCTAAAGGATATCTAATTGAACATCTTAAGATTATGTTAGCAAGGGGGGAAAGGGTTGAACCCATATATTCTTTTCTTTTTAAAAAAAATTTAATTTCCATCTTAGAATCAATTGATTCTAAGGCAGAAGAGCAGTAAGGGGCTTAAATGACTTGCTTAGGGTCACAAAGCTAGGAAGAGTCTGAGATCAGATTTGAACACAGCACCTTTGTATCCCCAGGCCTGGCTCTCAAACCACTGAGCCACCTACCTGCCCCCAACCTGTAGTGTCTTTGAAGAAAAGAACTCCCCAATGAAGAAACTCCCACTAACAGTAGGTCAATACCTGCTCTGAAACTTAGTCTTAAAGACTAAGTGCCCAGAGCACTGAGTAGTTGTGGAACTTTCCCGAGGATCACACAGCCAGTATGTGTCAAAGATTTGAAGCTGGAGATTTGTGGTTCAAAAGCTAACTCTCTAGGCTCTATGCCAAGCTGCCACTCCAGGGGGTGACCCAGAGAAAAAGCACTAACTTTGGGGTCAAAAGATCTAGATTCAAGCCCTGTTACTGACAGTTCCTGTTTTACCTTTGACAGGTACTTCATTTGCCCTTCCTGGGAGTCAGTTTCTTCATCTGTAAAGTGACTGTGATAGACTAGACCTAAGTTCCTTCTAGTTGTAAATCTCTGATCATCTGATCTTGTCCAACCTGGTAATTTCACAAATGAAGAAACTTGGGAGACAGAGACAGAAAGACAGAGACAGAGAATGATCAGCCATTCATTACATGTTGACTATGTGTCAGGCTCTGAACTAAGTAGTGGGAATACAAATGCAAGCAGAAAGAAAGGTACTACTCTCTCAAGAAGCTTACATTCTAATGCAGTAAGGAAGCACATAAAAGAGAGCTAAAAAGAGAAAGAGGAGGGTACGGAGTGGGACGTGGGAATAATGTGAAGACCAGAGAGTCAGGAGAAGAGCCAAGCAAGGAATGAGAATGGCTAGTTTGGGCATTTTCTCAAATGGTGTCTGGCTTTGAACTCACCAACTGGGAAAGGTGACTAGAAAAGTAGAAGTGTCTTCCAGGGTGATCAGGTAGCTTGGGTCGAGTTGGTGAAGTCCAAAGAGTCAGGAGTAGAGGCAAGAGAGGAGTATAAAACCCACTGTGTTGAGAAACTTGAATGCCCAGCTCATACAAAGCTGCCTTCTGGAGGTGTTCCCCTTTTCCCCAGCCCAAAACAACCATTCATTCTCACCAGAAATTCTCAAACAATCATAGCCTATGAAAATATCTTAGCAATTTATTATGTGGGGCTTCCTCTTTTGTGTCATTCATTCATTCATTCATCAAGCATCTAAGCACCTACTATGTGCTAGACACTCTGTTAGATCCTGAGAATAGATAGGCAAATAAGTTGTTTCCTTTACTCAGAGATTGCCCCTTTCTCTAGCATCTTCCCTCTGTCCTCTCCTCTTGTGATTAATAGTGCATGAGAAACCCCTCTTTAGAAAATAAACAACAAAAACCTTTCATTTGATTACTGTCCATTTCCCTGCCCCATCCTCTCTCTCTTCCTTTCACAGCCAAGTCAAAATTAATAGTCAAGACTTACAGCTTCTCAGACCTACTTTGCTCACACCCAGAATCACAGATTTAGAGTTGAAAGAGTCCTTAGAAGCCATAAGGTCTAGCCTGCCCATTTCAAAAATAAGGAAACCAGGGGCAGCTGGGTAGCTCAGTGGATTGAGAGTCAGGCCTACAGACGGGAGGTCCTGGGTTCAAATCTGGCCTCAGAAACTTCCCAGCTGTGTGACCCTGGGCAAGTCACTTGACCCCCATTGCCTACCCTTACCACTCTTCTGCCTTGGAGTCAATAAAGATGGAAGATAAGGGTTTTTTTTTTAATTTTTAAAAATGAGGAAACCTCAGCCCAGGAAGGTTAAGAATTTCCCAAGGTCACACAAGTAGCAATTGGCAGAGCTGGGATTCAAGGACATCTCCTCCAACTCCAGAACCAGGGTTCTTCCCTTTGTACCAACAACCCCACTAAACCTTTTCTATAATCCCTGAAAGTATGGCTGCTGAAATTAATCAAAGGTTCCCACTAACCTTCCCATCACCAAGTTAATCACCTTCTCCCAGTTCCCTGTTTTTGTGAAATGAATCTAGCTCATCTCAAATCCAATCAGTCCACAAGCAGTTCCTTCCACCTTTCTAATGTCTTCGCATCTTTGTTTCTATCACCTCTGATGTCATCCTAAGACAGGACCACATTACTATCTGCCTGGACTATTATAACTTCCTACCAGGCCTTCCAGAGAAGCTAAGCTTGTGCCCATTTTGGCTTGACTACAGCAAAAAAAAAAAAAAAGGTTCTCCACCAGGCAACATCTCACCATCCATAACTGGAACGATCACTTACAGCAAAAGGAGAAATTTTGGATGCTATGAATAGGTTCACTTACTTTGGCAGCACACCTTCCAGGGATGTCCACATAGATGATGAGGTTGGCCAGCACATTGCCAGAACTAGCTCAGTGTTTGGGAGGCTCCAAAAGAAAGTGCTGGAGAGAAGAGGCTGCCTCCCAAACTGAAGGTCTACAGCAGTGATTCCCAAAGTGGGCGCCACCGCCCCCTGGTGGGTGCTGCAGCGATCCAGGGGGGTGGTGACGGCCACATGTGCATTTATCTTTCCTATTAATTGCTATTAAAATTTTAAAAAATTAATTTCCAGTGGCGCTAAGTAATATTTTTTTTGGAAAGGGGGCAGTAGGCCAAAAAAATTTGGGAACCGCTGGTCTACAGAGTCGCTGTGCCAGCCTCATGGTGGTATGTCTGTGAAACCTGGACAATACATCAGTGCCACACCAGGACATTGAATCACTTCCATCTCAAAGGTCTCAGGAACTTTAGGATCAATTTTGAGATATGGGAGGGAGACATTGGAATGGGACCATACTACGCGAGGAGCCCACATCAAAGACAGAGCTGAGCTCTATGAGCAAAGCAGAATTGCAGTAACTCAGAAGAAACTTAGATATACAAATTTAGAGGCATGTGTGTCTGACTGACCCATGACAGTCTTCTGAGCTCATATTGGTGTGGCCAGTCACAGTTGGACATTGTAATTTGCCCCCACTATCTTTGAATAGAAAGGGCAAGAACCAACCAACTGGGCTTGGAATAAAGAAGATTCATCTTCATGAGTTCAAATCCAGCTTCAGGCACTTACTAGTTGTGTGACCCTGGGCAAGTCACAACCATGTTTGCCTCAGTTCCTCATGAGATGGAGAAAAAAATGGCAAACCTCTCCAATATTTCTGCCAAGAGAGCCCCCAAATGAGGTCACAAAGAATCAAACATGGCTGAAATAATTGACCACCAGGCCTTCCTACCTCCACTTGCTACTTTTTCCACCCCATCTTTCCCTCTAATGCTAGCCAAAATCACAGAATTTGACAGTGGAAAGTGGCATCAGAGGACCCAGTCCCAAAAGGAATCCTCACCATAACATGCCTGACAAATGATCAACCAGTCTCTGGTTACAGGCAAGAGGCAAGGAGCATTTATTTAAGCAACTACTATTTTGGGGGTATTGTGCTATGTACTTTGTATATGTGTTCTCCTTTGATCCTTTCAACAACCACGTGAGATAGATGTTATTATTATCTTCATTTTAAAGTTGAAGGAACTAAGGGAGGCAAAAATTAAATGGCTTGCCCAGAGTTATACAACTAGAACGGTCTGACACTGGATTTGAACTCAGTTCTTCTCACCTCAAAGTCCAGAGCTTTATTCACTGCACTATCTAGCTGCCTGGGGAAACCCCCTACTTTTTAGAAGCAGATCATTCTCCTTTGGGGCATTCCTATTTGTTACAAATTTTTCCTGCCATTATTCTTAAATTACCTATTTGCTATTTTCACTCACTGTTCCCAGTTCTACTCTCTTGAGCCAAATGAAAAAATACAGCCTGCGTTGGACATGCCAGGCCTTCATATATACTGACAGTTATAATATGCTGTCCCTCTTGGGTCTTCTCATCTCTATGGTGAATATTCCTACAATTTTTAATTGATCCTCATACAATATGGACTTAAGGCCCTTCACTATCCTGGTCACCGTCCTCTGGATTCTCCAGTTTATCAAACTCCTTCCTAAGCTGTGGTTCACAAAACTGAGTGCTTACTCTAGTCATAATCTAATCAGAGCAGAAGACAATGCTATTGCTACTGTTTTAGTCATGGAAGTTCTCCCCCACTTAATGCAGCCCAATACCATATTGGCTTTCTTGTTTATATA
Source organism: Gracilinanus agilis (assembly GCF_016433145.1). Lineage (NCBI taxonomy): Eukaryota > Metazoa > Chordata > Mammalia > Didelphimorphia > Didelphidae > Gracilinanus > Gracilinanus agilis. Next base: position 15,741,023 of record NC_058130.1, on the reverse strand, counting down.
TCATCAACTGACTTCTCCTCAATTTCTACTCCATGAAGACCTCTAGATCTTTTTCAAACATACTGTTGTGTAATTTGGCTCTCCCATCTGCTACTCTTGAGGCTTATCATTTTAAACCTGTGTCAGACTTCACGTTTACCCCCAGCTGAATTTAATCTCATTAACCTGGAAGTTTCTAAAGAGTAGGGGTTGTCTTCTATACTTCTTTATATTTCCAGCACTTAGCTCAGTACTAGGCATAGAACTAAATATCAAGACACTCAATAAATGCTAGTTGAATGATTATCTGACTTGTAACATTCCACCCAGATCTTTTGGGATCCTGACTTTGTCATTCAGCATGTCAACTATCCCTCCTAGTTCCCTGTCACCTGAAAATTTGATGCACATTTTATGCTTTTATCCAAGCTTTGAATAAAATGTAAAGTGATACAAGGTCCAGCAGAAAGACTTGCAGTTGCTGTGGGGACTTGCTTCCAAGTTCACATTGAACTACCAAAAATGATTCTCTGAGGCCAGCCAACCAACCAGGTCTGATTCCTTCTACATGCATTATGGTCAAGTCTACCTCCCTCTGTCCTTTCCCAGAATTGTAGGAGATATTTCATGACATGCCTTGCAAAAAATACAAAAACACAAAGTAATCTATATTTGCCACATTCCCCTGACCTGTTGGCTTACTATCTCTATCCAAAGTGTGGGCAGGGATCCTTTGGAGAATGGTTGAACAAGTTGTTCTATGTGATTGGGATGGAAGTATTAAAAGAAATGGCAAGAAGCAGGCATTATGCATAATAATTAGATGTTTGGTAGATTTGGGGGAGTGTAGGTTTAAGGGCACTTGAAAAGGGTCCTGTGAAATCTCTAAAGAGTTAGATTTGGAATGTAATAAAAAATTTTGAGCATTGGCTTTGGAGTCAAAGGACCTGAGTTCATATGCCAACTGTGTGAACTTGGGTAAGTTTCTATGCCTGTCTTGGACTCAAGTTTCTTTATTTCTATAATAAATAGATCAGATGAGACAACCTATACATTTTTTTAAAGAAAGAAATGGCATCAGGACTCTCAGAAATACCTGGAAAGATTTATGTGAACTGATGCAAAGTAAAGTGAACAGAAACAGAATATCTGTGTACATAATAAGAATAATATGGTAAGGGTGATCAGCTATGAAAGAATTAGCTCTTCTGATCAATACAGTAATCCAGGACAATTCCAAAGGAGCCATAATGAAAAATGTAATCCACCTTTAGGGCTGGTAAACTCTCATTGCAGATCAGAGTATCCTTTTTTTTTTACTTTTCTTGCTATTTGGGGTTTTTTTTTGCAATATGGCTAATATAGAAATATGTATCCCATGAATTCCCATGGATAATTGATATCCTTTTGCTTGCATTTTCAAGGATTATGGGAGGGGTTGGAAAGAGAATTTGAAAGGCAATTTTTTAATGAATGTCAAAGGAGTGGAGACAAGATGATGACTAAGGAGTAACAAAAGATGAAACCTCTCTGACTATCCTTCCATATCAATCTTTAAAAAGCACTTCAAAAAAGATAGAAATTCAAACCCCAAAACAAGACAGAGTCACGGGACTCTCCTTCTGAACAAAACTTGAAAGGTAGGCAGAGAGAGAATCAATTTCCACAATATAAGGGAAAGACTGGAAATAAGACTGGGATAGCCAAGCCCCCTTCACCCACCTACTGAGTTGAGACCTGAGATTAGACACAGGCTGACTATGGGATTCTGGGATGAAGGCTGCAACCATGATGGAACACATAAGCTCTAACATGTGAGGTGCAAGGCTCTGACAGTAGCTAGCAGGAAGGAATTTGTGGGGATGAAACAACTGGTTGGGCATGCCTCTGCAGAAGCTGGCTATGCTGAAGAATTGTCCTCAGGGAAGATTAAATCAGAAGGTCAGCTCAACTGATCTAATCCAGTATTCCATCAGAGGAGAGAGAAGACTGAAGATTCCCTCCAGAGCAGAGCAGCTCAAAACACCCAGGTCCAGTAAATGAGCAGAGGAAGAAGTTTACAATCTATATGGAGGAAAAGATATGAGTAAATAACAGGAGAAAAAGAAGGGAGTAATTATTGAAAGCTTCTTTTGGGATAAAGAACAAAGAACAGAACCAACAGAAGATGATAGGATCCAAAGCAAAACCTCAAAAAATCCAGGGAATTCGACTCAGGCTCTTGAATGGCTCAAAAAAGATTTGAAAAATCAAATAAAAGACATTGAAGAAAAATGGGAAAAGAAAAGTGATAGCTTAAAAAACAAAATAGGCCATCTGGAAACAGAGGCACATTATTAAAACAAGAAAATAGTATCTTGAAAGCCAGAATTGACCACCTGCAGAATGAGGCAAAAAAATTTAAAGGATGAAAAGAATAACTTGAAAAGAAGAATGGACCAAAAGGAAAAGGAGGATCAAAAAGTCATGGAAGAAATTCAGTCTTTAAAAATTAGAATTGGTTAATTAGAAGCTAATGACTTCATGAGACATCAAGAAACAATAAAATCAAGTCAAAAGAATGAAAAAATAAAAGAAAATATTAAATACCTCATTGAAAAAACAAATGACCAAGAAAACTGATCCAGGAGAGACAACTTATAAAGTATTGGGTTTACAACCAAGAATCAACTACCCAGAAAAACTTACTATATTCTTTCAGAGGAAAGTATGGTCATTTAATAAAATAGAAGATTTTAGGTATTCCTAAAAAAAAAAAAAAAAAAAAAAAAAAGACCAGATTTAAACAGAAATTTTGAGGCCCAAATACAAAATCGAAGAAAAGCATAAAAAGGTAAATAAGAAAGAGAAACATTATGGGCTTCAATAAGATCAAATAGCTTATATTCCTAAATGGAAAGATGATATCTGTAACTCTTAAAAGTTGTCATCATTTTCATAGTAGTTAGAAGAAGTATACATAGAGGATGGAGTAGTAAGCATTTTTAAGATGATATATCAAAAATATATAAAACTAGGGGTGAAAAAGAGGATAAATACTAAGAGAAATGGGACAAAAAAGTAAAATGGGGTAAAATATATCACATAAAGAATTACCAGGTGGGGGTGGAGGGGAGTAATTCAAGAGAGGGAGAGGTCAGGATGTGGGGGTGTGATCAAAAGACCCTATAGTAAGAGGGGAATAAGAAGGGAGGTGGTGGAAAGGTGAGAAATATAAAAGAGGGGAAAGGAGGGAGATTGACTAAACACAAAACACTGGATGGGAAGGAAAGAGGGAAAGGAGAAAGGTTAGAATTAAAAGAGGAAGTAAAAAAGGAGGGGAATACACAGGTAGTAATCATAACTATGAATGTAAATGGGGTGAACTCACCCATAAAATGGAAGAAGATAGCAGAGTGGATTAAAAACCAGAATCCTACCATATGTTGTTTACAAGAAACACACTTGAGGTAGGTAGACACACACAGGGTAAAGGTAAGAGGCAGGAGCATAATCTATTTGACGGCAACAGAGACAAAAAAGGTAAAAGTAGCAATCATGACCTCAGACAAAGCTAAAGTAAAAATAGATTTGATCAAAAGAGACAAGGAAGGAAATTATATCTTGATAAAAGATAGTGGAAGGAAATTATATCTTGATAAAAGATAGTGTAAATAATGAAGAAATATTAGTACTCAACATATATGAACCAAATGGTATAGCATCCATATTTTTAAAGGATAAACTAAAGGAGTTTAAGAAGAAATAGATAATAAAACTATACTAGTAGGGGAACCTCAACATTCCCTTATCAGAACTAGACAAATCAAAACAAAAAAAATAAATAAGAAAGAAGTAAGGGAAGTGAATGAAATGTTAGAAAAAAATAGAGTTAATAGATAGCTGGAGAAAATTGAATAGGGATATAAAGGAATATACTTTCTTTTCAGCAGCACATGGTACATGTACAAAGATTGACCATGACAGGCAGCTTTGGCTAATCTTTTCTAAGTTTAAGCCCCCAGAGGGAAAATCCAAGCTGTCTGTGAGCCTCCACATTACCAGAGAGAGAGCTGAGGAAGGAAGGGCAAGCTTTGAGGGCTGGACAGAGGAGTGAAGCATGCAAGAAATGATCCTAAGGAGCTGGGAAGAAGGGCAACAGAGCAGCTCCCCAAGTGCCAGCTCTGCACATGTGCCATGTCTTCTCCAGTACTGTACTAGGGAATAAAAACATCCCAAATAAATTCAGAAAAGCAGAAATAATAAATACAATTTTACAGATCATAGTGCAATAAAATCATAATTAAGGATTCATGGAGAGGCAAATTTAAAATTAATTGGAAACTGAATAATGTAATTCTTCAAAACTGGTGGGTCAAGGAACAAATCAAAGAAACAATTACTGATATCACTGAAGAGAATGATAATGAAGAGACAACATATTAAAATCTATGGGATGTAGCCAAAGCAGTGATCAGGGGAAAATTTATATCCCCAAATGTCTATATCAACAAAATAGAGAAAGAGAGAAGATCAATGAATTGGACATGTAACTTAAAAAACTAGAAAAAACTAAAAAAACCTAGGTTTTTTTTAAACCCTCAAATAAAGATCAAGTTGGAAATCATAAAAATCAAAGGAGAAATTAGTAAAATTAAAAGTAAAAGAATTATTGAACTAATAAATAAAGACTAGGAGCTGGATTTAAAAACAAACAAATATAATAGATAAAATATTGGTTAATCTAATTCAAAAAAAGAAAGAAGAGAATCAAATTAACAGTATTAACAATGAAGCCAGGAAGACCAAAAACAGAGAAAGAAAACTATAGATCAATCTCCTTAATGAACATAGATGCAAAAATCTTGAATCAAAAACTGGCAAAGAGGCTACAGCAAGTTATCACAAGCATTATTCACTATAATCAGGTGGGATTTATACCAAGAATTCAAGGATAGTTTAATATTAGGAAAACCATCTGCATAATTGGCCATATCAACAACCACGCTAGTAGAAATCACATGATTAGCTCAATAAAGGCAGAAAAGACTTTTGACAAACTACAACACCCATTCCTATTGAAAACACTAGAAAATATAGGAATAAAAGGGCCTTTCCTCAAAATAGCAAGCAGTATTTATTTAAAACCATCAGCACGTATCATCTACAATGGAGATAAGTTAGAAGCCTTCCCAATAAGATCAAGTGAAGCAAGGATGACCATCATCACCAAAATTAGTTAATATTGTACTAGAAATACTCATTATAGCAATTAGATAAGAAAAGGAAATTGAAGAGATTAAAGTAATGAGAAAACTAAATGAACACTCTTTGCAGATGATATGATTATATCCTTAGAGAATCCCAGGAATCAACTAAAAAGCTAGTGGAAGTCATTAATGTTTTTAGTAAAATTGCAGGATAAAAAAATAAACCCACATAAATAATCAACATTTCCATACACTTCCAACAAAACTCAGCAGCAAGAGTTAGAAAGAGAAATTCCATTTAAAATCACTCCAGACAATATAAAGTATTTGGGAATCTACTTACCGAAACAAATTCAGGAATTATATGAACACAAATACAAAATACTTTTTATACAAATAAAATGAGATCTAGATAATTGGAAAAACATTAATTGCTTGTGGGTAGAATGAGCTGAATAATAAAAATTACAATCATACCTAAAGTAAATTACTTGTTCAATGCCATACCTAACAAACTACCAAGAAACTTTTTTATAGAATTAGAAAAAATTATAATAAAGTTCATCTGGAAGAACAAAAGATCAAGAATATCGAGGGAACTAATGAAAAAATAATGTGAAGAATGGTGCCCTAGCAGTACCAGATCTTAAACTGCATCATAAAGCAGTGATCATCAAAACAATATGGTACTGCCTAGGACATAGAAGGGTGGATCAATGGAATAGAAGTGGGGTAAATGACCTCAGCAAGATAGTGTACAGTAAACCCAAAGATTCTAGCCTTTGGGACAAGAACCCACTATTTGACAGAAACTGCTGGGAAAAATACAAAGCAATATGGGAAAAATTATATTTAGATCAACATCTCAAACCCTATACCAAGATAAATTCAAAACGGGTAAATGACTTAAACATAAAGAGGGAAATTATAAGAAAATTAAGTGAACATAGAATAGTATACCTGTCAGATCTATGGGAAAGACAAGAATTTAAGACCAAGCAAGAGACAAAGAACATTACAAAGTGTAAAATGAATAATTTTAACTACATTAAACTAAAAAGGGTTTGTGCAAACAAAACCAATGCAACAAAAATTATAAGGGAAGCAACAAACAGAAAAAAATTTTATAACAAAATTCTCTGACAAAGGTGTGATTTCTCAAATATATAAGGAACTAAGTAAAATGAATAAGCAATCAAGCCATTCCCCAATTGACAAATTGTCAAGGGATATGAATAGGTAGTTTCACATGAAGAAATCAAAACCATCAATAAGCACATGAAAAAGTATACTAAATCCCTCTTGATTAGAGAAATGCAAATAAAAACAACTCCGAGGTACCACCTGATACCTAGCAAATTGGCCAATATGGCAGCAAAGGAAAGCAATAAATGTTGGAGGGGATGTGACAAAATTGGAACACTAATGCACTGCTGGTGGAGTTGTGAATTGATACAACCACTCTGGGAGGCAATTTGGAACAATGCCCAAAGGTCTTTAAAAGACTACATGCCTTTTGATAGAGCAATACAACTACTAGGTTTGTACCCCAAAGAGATAAAAAAATGTTTGTGCAAAAATATTTGTAGCCATGCTCTTTGTGGTGACAAAAAATTGGAAAATGAGGGAGTATTCATTGATTTGAGAATGTCTGAACAAATTGTGGTATCTGATGGTGTTGGAATACTATTGTGCTAAAAGGAATGATGAACTGGAGGGATTCCATGTGAACTGGAAAGACCTTCAGGAATTGATGTAGAGTGAAAGGATCAGAACCAGGAGAACATTGTACACAGAGACTGATACATTGTAGCACAATTGAACGTAATAGATTTTTCTACTAGCAGCAATGCAATGAGCCAGAACATTCCTGAGGGACTTATGAGAAAAAAGCTATCCACATACAGAGAAAGAACTGTGGGATTAGAAAAGCAAAAGAAAAACATGTGATAGATCATATGGTTCAAAGGGGATTTTGGCTTTAAAAGATCACTCTATTGCAAATAAGAATAATATGGAAATAGGTTTTGAACAATGATACATGTCTAACCCAGTGGAATTACTTGTCATCTCCAGGAGGTGGGAGGGAAGAGGAGTTGGAAAAACCACGAATCGTTAACCATGGAAAAATATTCTAAATAAATTAATTAATATTTTTAAATAACTCTGTTAAAAGATTTTTAAGTTTTAAGTTTTGTGATAATATATGTATAACCCACTGGAATTGCTTGTCAGCTTTGGGAGGCAGGGAGGGAAGAGGAGAGGGAGAAAACACAAATCATGTAATCATGGGAAAATACTTTTTAAAAATTTAATAAAAAAATAAAAAAGAATGTTAAAAAGATTTTTACATGTAATTGGCAAATACTTCATGCAATAAAGATTTTATATAGAGAATATTTTTATCTATTAGTTTTATTTATCAAATTTTTATATTTATCCCTATTTATATTGAAAGTATGGGCTGGAAAGAAATGTTATTAACCTGTCTGGGTCTTTGTAATAACAATTTTCTTCTTTAACTGTCCCCTACTTTTGACATGGTAAAAGAGCTCACTAAGTCATACATAATGATCCCCATCAGCTGCATATTGTCTTATTAACTTATATGAGTCTCTCTGGCCTGGAATGTAACAATGGTTTCTTCACTAGGCTGTCCATTACTGGTTTTTCCTCACTCCACATGGTCCTGAATACAGGCATACTAGGAAAGATATCTAAATAACCACTGCAGTATCTTCACCAAGCAAAGTTCAAATAGGGTCACAAAAAGTCAGAAAGCCTGAAAAATGACTGAACAAACAATAGTACATCCCAGGTACTGTGTTTAGTGTTTTATAAATATTATTTCATTGAATCCTCACAGCATCCTTACTAAATAGTTGCTGTAATTATCCCAAAAATAGTTGAGGAAACTCAGGCAATGAGGTGAAGTGCCTTGCCTAGGGTCACCCATCTAGTTTATGTCTGAGGCTGGATCTAAACTTAAGCCTTCCTGACTCCAGGCCCAGTGCTCTATCGACTTTGGCAACTAGCTGATCATGTGTAACAGGGATGATCAGGAAATCCCTGATCAATTTGAGTCCTCTCCCCTTCCCCTATCACTTTAATGAGATTTCAAGGTATAGACCTTTAGTAGAAGGGAATTTTTCATCAAAATACATGTGTGCTCTTGTCACTATTGGGAGGACAAAGAGAAAATTTCCCATTGATCTCCAGTAAATGAGGCTGCTTCCAGAAGACAATTGATAACTGATGGTCAAGAGGGATGAACTCTTACCAGAAGACATCTCCGTTTTGAAGGCACATCAAATGGTATCTGGTAAAAGAAATACATAGCAGACTGCCTACACTCACCTACATGGCCTGGAAGGGAAATTCATGGCCCTTGGGTTCCTAACTATTTCCTGTTCTTTTTTTTTTTTTTCTGAACATAAAACAGAGATCAGAGTTCTGGGAAATGGGCTTTCCAAGAATGTTCTACAGTTACTAAGAAGTAGAGAGTTCCTAAGTTGAAGAATTGAATACTAGTCACTCAGAGGAATGGATTTCTTCAATAATATGCAATTTGAAGAAGAAAGAAGATAAGTCTTGAATCTAGAGGATCAAAGTCATATCATGGAAACCAAGAAATCTGAACTGTACCAATCCTTGGTAATGTTTTTGGGGACAGTGTATATGGAAGGCACATGAAGTATGTTTGCTAAGCATATCAAAGGGTCGTTATCTTCCAGGAGGATCTGAGGCAAGAATCTATAGTCTAATGGGCTTATGGGCGTACTCTATGTATTTGTTATGGGGTATTAATTATTCTCTTTTATCTTATGTATTGTTTGTTGTAGAGAAAATGAGTTAACCATATTTGATACTCATATTGTATACCAGATAACTATATACAATGAGGACCCCCTCCTTACTTATTTGTGAAGAACTTAGGCATGAGCCATAACTCATTTTTATTTGGGGGCACCTAGAATAACCCCAAGTTAGCATATTGAAAACTTGACCTTTAAGGTTTTGTCCAGGACTGAACCTATTCTGTATGAGCCCAAAGTCCTGGCAATGAAATGGGGGAAAGAAGTTATGTCACAGGTAATTATTCACTAGCTTACTCAAATAATGGAGGTATGAATGCCCCCTGGGAGTCTAAAATACCAAACGGAATTCTTGTCAAGTTTTGTACAACTACCGATATGCAATATTTTTGAGCTGAAGGAGAGATAAAAATTGAATTATGAGATAAATTTAAATAGTGTTTAAAGTAGAAAGCCCATGTTAACAATACTGTCCCCAGGAGTTGGCTGCAGGAGGGCTGTTAACTCTCAAAGTGCTAAAAGTGCCTGCCTGCCTTCCTTGTCTGCTAAGCCACCCAGCTGGAGCAAAATACTTTATCTATAATTATTCAGTGTAAGGGAAATATTAAATGAACTCTTAGGCTTTCAAAATGATAATCTAGCATTATTTAAAAGTCTACAAATTTGTTCTTAAATGTATTTAAATCTTAGCAGCCAACATGATGCTGGTTATTAAAAAGTAATTCTGGAGAAATTAGCTTGCAGCTACAAAATTAATATAATTCATTTATTACTTGCAGCCACAAATCAGGATGCCGTTAACATTGCAGCACAAGATTTAATATGTGCACTCCGTTTCCATATGGTGTCAATTTTAGGTTTCTGGTCACTCTATAAAATCATTTGCTGGGTGCTCTGGCAAGTCAAGTCAAATGGGATTTATCTAAATGAACTGTAAACTATGGACATACTTAGACGTTCAGGTTGTATGCATTTAGTAAGCTCCTCAAATGTCAGGAGTACCTTTTGTAGGACTTTGTATACTTGCCTCAGAACATAATACCTGGCAAGTAGAATGATGTTTAATGAAGGTCTTATTGGAAATGTTTGAAAACAAGTTGTTCTTTAACCACTTGGTCATATCCAACTCTTTGTGACCCCATTTGGAGTTTCCTTGGGAAAGATACCGAAGAGGTTTGCCATTTCCTTCTCCAGCTGATAAATAAATTGAGGCACAGAGGTCAATAACTTGTCCAGGTGTAAGGTATTAAATTTAGGGTTTGACTAAAATATGAGAATTATAAAAGTGAGATTGTGGTCACCCTTTATAAAAGTAATTAACTTCTTACATCAAAAAAAGTTAGTAGCTCTTAATAATATAATATAATATAAATACGGTAAAAGAGAGAAATGTAAGAGAAAAGTAGAAAATATTTCCTAGCTAAATATCCTAGCTAAATACCCTATAATTGCCAATTCAAAGAAATTCAGCTCAACTCTGACAAAAGCTCCTTCAGGTCTCAATCTCCACGTGGAAGTCCAATAATGTCTTCACTTCAACGTGGGTCTCATCAGTGTAAGCCTTTTCCTTCAGTTCCAGTCATTCACCCAGAAAGCCTCCAGCACAGAATCATGCAGAATCCTTTAAAGAGCCAAGGAATGAAATGCATGAATCTTCTCCATAGTCTCACCTTTTATAGTCCTTTTTCCACATCACTTCCTGTCTTCTGAGGGTGTAAACTCTTATCAAAAGGATTCACAAGTTCCTGACTGAGTTAAAAGGGTGGAGCTCTCTAAGTAAGTGACTTGTGAATTCTCTTACTTGATGGCTAACAAAGTGTTAAGTAGGGGTGTTTTCAGTTTTTGGTTGATTAAATTAAAAGTTGATGATTTATGGACAAATAAAGCTTGATTCACACTTCACACAGGGTCACACAGCTAGTAAATGTCTACAGTCAAATTTGAACTCAGGAAGATGAGTCTTCTTGACTCCAAGCCTGGTACTGAGCCACCTTGCTGCCCCACACAATTCTCATTTTCAACTTTTTGAAATCAGGATCAAAGATCTGGAGCTAGAAATTATCTTAGAGGTCATCTGGTCCAGCATTCCACCCCTATCAAATTTTATAAATGAGGGAACTGAATTCAGGGAAATTAAGTGACTTGCTCCATGGAAAATAAGTAGCAGAGAAAAGAGTATACTTAATAATAAAGACGCTATGAATAATTCACATTTCTATAAGTCTTTATGGTTTACAAAGCTTTTTCCTTAAAACAACTTTGGTGGCAAGTGTAATTTTATAACCATTTTGTAGATGACAAAAACTGAAGATCATAGATAGTAAAGTAATCCCTCATAGTCATCTATTAAGTTTCAAGTGGATCTCATTAGATATGAGTACTTCCTCTGCTAGATAGAAAGCAACCCTTTCTCATACCTCTTTATATGTTATTCTCATCCATGTCTTCTGGTTAATCCGCCATACTCACTTTCCCTCATGCCTTAGAAGTCTTCATTCAATTCTTTGTTTTAACTTTTAAAAACTTTTTTTCAATTACATGTAGAAATCATTTTTGACTATTATTTTTTGACATTTTGCGATTCAAATTTTCTCCCTCCATCCTTTCTCTTCCTCCTTCCCTTTGTCGAGATGGTGAATAATCTGATGTAGCTTATGCCAGTGTTTTCACACAATAAATATTTCCATATTTATTATGTCACAACAGAAGACACATATTACACATTGTATAAAAAGCTCATGAAGGAAATGAAGTGAAAGATGGAATGCTTTGATCTGCAATCAGACTCCAATAGTTCTTTCCTTGGATGTGGATAATATTTTTCATCATAAGCCACTTTCATCATAAGCTACTTGGGGTTATCTTGGAATCTTGTTTTGCTGATAATAATTTAGTCCTTCACAGTCAATCATCATAAAATGTTCCTGATACAGTAAACACTGTTCTCCTGGTTCTGCTCACTTCATTTTGCATGAGTTCATATAAATCTTTCCAGGTTTTTCTGTACTCATCCTCTTCATCATTTCTTATGACACAATAGTATTCTATTGCCACCATATGCCACAACTTGTTCAATCATTCCTCATTTGATGGACACTCCCCTTAGCTTCCAATTCTTTGCCACTACAAAAAGAACTACTACAAATATTTTTGTACAAGAAGATCCTTTTCTCCTATCTCTAATGTCTTTGAGATTTAGACCCAGTAGTGGTATTGCTGAGTCAAAAAGTATAATTTTGTGGTCTTTGGGCATAGTCCATAGTGATCAACAGAATGGTGCATCATTCTGCATATGCAGAATACATATACATATGCAGAAACATAGCATATGCATAATTCTACCAACAGTGTATTAATGTTCCAATTTTCCCACATCCTCTCCAACATTTATCATTTTCCTTTTTGCTCATATTATTCAATCTGATAGGTATGAGGTGATTAACTTGGACTTCTCCAATCAATAGTAATTTGGAGCATTTCCTCATATGATTATAGAATTTTAATGTCTTCATCTGTGAACTGCCTGTGCTTTCCTTTGACCATTTATCAACTGGAAAATGCTTTGTATTCTTATAAATTTTACTTCATTTCAAATTTTCATTCAAAATTTTGAAATTTTCATTTCAAATAAGGCTTTTGTACAAGACAATTGCTATAAAAACATGTTTCCCGATTTATTGTTTCCCTTCTAATCTTGGTTGTATTGGTTTTGTTTATATAGAAACTTTTTAGTTTAATGTAATCTAAATTATTCATTTCATCTTTTGTTATGTTCTCTATATCTTATTTGATCATAAATTCTCTCCTTATCCAAAGGTCTAACAGGCAAACTTTTCTGTATTCCCTTAAATTGTTTATGGTAACCCCCTTTATTTCTAGATCAAGTGTCTGTTTTGAATTTTTCTTTGTTTAGGTGTGAGATGTCAATTTTTGCCTAATTTCTGCTATATAGTTTTCCAGAATTCCCAGCAGTTTTGTCAGAGTCTGTTCTTCTCCCATAGCTTGCATTTTGGGGTTTATTGAACATTAGGTTACTTCAATCAGTAACTACTGTGTGTTAATTACCCAGTCTGAATTCCACTGATACACTACTCTATTCCTTAGCCAATGCCATCTTGTTTTGGTGATTACTACTTTATAGTATAGTCTGAGATCTGGCATGGGTAGGCCTCCTTCCTTCATATTATTTTTTCATTAAATCCCTTGATATTCTTGACCTTTTATTCTTAAGGCTAAAATTTATTCTTTTTTCTAGTTCTTGAAAGTAATTTTGGGGTATCTTATTGGTATAGCATTGAATAGGCAAATTAATTTAGGTAGGATTGTCATTTTTATTATACTAACTCTTCTATGAGCAATTATATTATTTTTCCAGGTGTTTAGGTCTGACTTTCTTTGTGTGAAAAGTGTTTTTTTATTGTGTTCATATAGTTGCTGGGTTTGTTTTGATAAGTATTCCCCCTTGGTTTTTAGACCATTTATAGTTATTTTAAATGGAATTTCCTTTTCTAACTCTTACTATTGAAGTTTGTTGGTCGTAGATAAAAATGCTGATGATATATGTAGCTTTATTTTGAATCTCATAGCTTTGCTAAAGATGTTAATAATTTCAATTCCTTTGGGGGTTGATTCTCCTGAATTTTTTAAGTATACCATCATATTATCTACAAAGAATAATAAATTTGATTCCTCGTTGCCTATTTTAATTTCTTTATTTTCTTTTTCTGCTTCTATTTCTATAGCTAGACTTTTTAGTATAATATTAAATAGTGGTAATAATAGACATTCTTGCTTCATTTCTGATCTTGTTGAGAAGGATTCTAATTTATCTCCATTGCAGATAATGCTTGCTGATCTTAGACCCAATACTGTGTATTGGCTCCAAGGCAGAAGAGTGGTAAGGGTAGGCAATGGGGGTCAAGTGACTTGCCCAGGGTCACCCAGCTAGGAAGTGTCTGAGACTAGATTTGAACATAGGACCTCCCGTCTCTAGGCCTGACTCTCAATCCATTGAGCCACCCAATGCCTCCTTGCCAATGGTCTTAGATATATACCATTTATCACTTTAAGGAAAATTCCTTTTATTCCAATGTTCTCTTTTTTATATAAAAGAAATGAATGTTGTATTTTATCAAAGGCTTTTTCTGTATCTATGGAGATAATGACATGATTTTTGTTGGTTTTGTTACTGACAGTCAATTATATTAATAATTTTCCTAATATTGAACTATCCCTGTGTTCCTGGTAAAAAACCCACTCAATCATGGTGTATGATTCTTGTCATATAATGCTATAATCTCCTTGCAGGTATTTTATTTAAAATTTTTGCATTAGTATTCATTAGAGAGATTGGTCTATTGTTTTCTTTCTCTGTTTTTATTCTATTTTGTGTCATAAAAGGAATTTGAAAGAATTCCTTCTTCCTTTATTTTCCCAAATAGTTAATGCAGTATTGGAGTTAATGGTTCTTCGAAAGTTTGGTAGAGTTCTATTATGAATCCATTTGTCCCCGAGCCTTTTCCTTGGGAAATTCTTCAATGGCTTGTTCAATTTCATTTTCTATGAGAGAGTTGTTTAAGTATTCTACTTCTTCTTTTGTTAATCTGAGCAGTTTATGTTTTTGTAAATATCCATCTATTTTCATTTGGATGGTCAGATGTATTGACATATAGTTGGGCAAAATAACTCCCAATAATTGCTCTAATTTGTTTTTAATTTGTTGTAATTTTGTGTTTTTCATTTTTTATACTGGTAATTTTGTTGACTTCTTTCTCTTTTTAATCAAATTCACCAATGGTTTATCCATTTTTTACTGATTTTTCTTATAAAAATGTTCCTTGTCTTATTTATTAGTGTCATGGTCTTCTTACTTTCAATTTTATGAATCTCTCCTTTGATTTTCAGAATTTCAAATTTGTTTTTTAATTGGAGATTTTAAATTTGTTCTTTTTCTGTTTTTTATTTTAAACTGCATACCCAATTTACTGATATATTCTTTCTCTATTTTATTTATATAAGCATTTAGATATATAAATTTTCCCCTAATTACATCTCATAAATGTGTAGTATGTCATCTCCTCTTTGTAATTTTCTTAATGAAATAATGGATTGTTTCTGTCACTTGTTCCTTAACCTATTCATTCTTTAGGATAAAATAATTTAGATTCCAATTAATTCCAATTAATTAATGCTGTCTGTTTCTCCTGTAACCCATGTAACTTCTCCTTTAGAAATCTGGATGCTATGCCTTTTGGTGCATATAGTATTGATATTGCTTCATTATCTATGGTGCCTTTTATCAAGATGTAATTTCCTTCCTTATCTCTTTTGACTAGATCAGTTTTTGTTTGCTTTTTTTGAGATCATGATTGCTACCCTTGCAGTTTTTTTCTTTATCTGAAGCATAATAGATTCTGCTTCCTTATTTTTACTTTGTATCTCCTTGATTTAAATGTGTTTCTTGTTGACAGTGTATTGTGGGATTTTGACTCTCAATTAACTCTGTTATACTTTTCCATTCTGTGGTGAGTTCTTCCCATTCACATTCACAATCATTGTGTGTTTCCTTCCATTTTATTTTTCCCTAGTTTATCCATATCTCTCCTTTTGCACTTTCCTTATTCTCAAATGTTTTGCTTTTAGCCACCACCTTCCCCAGTTTGACTCTTCCCCCCACCCCCACCTTCTCTTATTCTCTTTTCCTTCCTATTTCCCTATAGAGTAAGGAGAGTTTTTTAGCTGAGTATGCATGTTATTCCCAGTTTAAGCTAATTTCCATGTGAGTAAAATTCAAGTACTGCTCACCGCACCCCCATCTTCTCCTCCACTGTATTGACTCTTCACATGAGATAAATTACCTCCTATTTCTCCTTTTTTTCTGCTTCACAGGTATTTCTTTCTCTTCCTCTGACCTTTTTTTGGGGGGGGAAATCAAGTCAAACTGTTCTGCTCTCTCCCCTTCTACTCCTTTCAATGTATGCTCCTCCTTACTGTCCAAATAGTAATAAAGTTCTTAAACACTTTAAGTACCTTAAGTATCTGAAATATCATAGACATCATAAAGATTTTAATTATCACCTTCCCAGGTATGAATATACTCCATTCAACCTTACTGAAGTCCTTGAGTTTTCATTTTTCAGTTTACCTTTTTATGTTTCTCTTGAGTGTTAACTTTGCTCTTGGAATTTTCTTTTAAGCGCTGAGTTGTTTTTTGTTTTCTGTTTTTCATATCAGGTAAGTCTGGAAGTCCTCTATTTCACTAAACATTACTCTTTTCCCCTTGAGGATTATGCTCATGTTTCTGGGTATGCGATTCTTGGTTGGAGGCCTAGATCCTTTGCTTTTTGAAATATTACATTCCATGCCTTCTGGTCCTATAAGGAAGAAGCTGCCAGGTTTTGAGTAATCCTGTCTGTGATTCAACAAAATTTGAATTATTTCTTTCTGGATACTTACAATACTTTTTCCTTGACCTGGGCATTTTTTAATTTTGCTATCAGTCCTAAGATATTTTATTTTAGGATCTCTTTCAGGAGGTGATTGGTGAATTTCTTTTAACTTCTATCCCTGATGATTTCTTGTAATATGGTCTCCAGGTTCTTTTTTTTAATCATAGATTTCAGCTATTCCAGGGATTCTTAGATTGTCTCTCCTTGTTCTATTTTCCAGGTCAGTTATTTTCCAGTAAGATATTTCAGATTTTTTTCTTTTTCTTCTTTGTTCTTCTGATTTCATCTTATTGTTTTCTGATGCTTAATGAAGCCACCAGCTTTCATTTGCTCAATTCTATTTTTTAAGAAGCTATTTTCTTCCCAGAGCTTTCAAGATTCCTTTTTCATTTGGCCTATTCTAGTCTTTAGGGAAATGTTTCTTCATTGATCTTTTTGGCCTCTGTTTCTTTTTGGCCCACCCTAATTTAAGGGATTTGTTTTCTTAAGTGATTTTTTTCCAAGTTATTGAAACTTTCTATCATTTCTTTTATTCTTTTATTTTTTTACTTGTTTTCAATTGCTTCCAAGAGTTTGGGGGGGGGACTGACATCCTTTCCACTTTCCTTTGGATACTTATATGTTTCCTTTTGCCATTGCCTGCTCTTTTTTATTTTTCCCAGTTACTAGAGTAACTAAAGTTAATTTTTTTATCTTTTGCTCATTTTTCTAGTTATTATTTTCCTCCTTATTACCTTGTCTGTTCTGCTCCTGGGGTAGAGGGAGCACTGGTCCAAGTTTACACTGTAGCCTTCTCAGATGCTTGAGGTAGGCCTGACTATCTTTGGATTCCTGAGTGTACTTTGAGGGATGACCTTACTGGCTCTAGGGAGACTTGCAGTTGTTTTCTCCAGCTGGATTCCACTCCCCTTTCTCTTAGTTCCATTGTTGTCTCCTATGTTGGTCTATTCCTTATACTGCCAGTTTGTTGCTTCATGCCATGGATGTTGTTCCATAGCTCTGCTATTTCATTGATTCAGGCCACATGGAAGCACTTTAGACTGGAAATGGGCTGATCCTCAACTCTGATCTTTTGTTGCCTTTAGCCACTTGAGGGAGTAGAGCTGCTCCCTGCTCTGCCTTTTCATTACCTCAGGCCACATGAGAGTGGGTAGAGCTGCTCCCTATCTGCTGTTTCATTGAAGTACCCATTTGACAGTGTGATGGACTACTACTCCCCTACTCTGCTGTTTCCTTATCTCAAGCCACTTGGAAGCCCATAGGGCTGTCTCCTGTCTGCTGTTTCATTGCCTTGGGCCACAAGTCCTTCAGACTGATCTGAAGTCTTCCAGTTCTCTACAATACAGCACTCAATAAGCTGTTCTCCCTTCTTAGCCCAGTGAGGTGTTTCTGTCCTGCTTTCCTTTGTGTTGAGATACTTTGTTTTCTATTTTTCTGTGTTTAGAGGATTTGGGTAACCTAAGAATTCTTTACTCCACCATCTTAGCTCCCAGTATGTAGCTCCAGTTTTTTTTTTAATATCTTGTAGTTAATGACTTGACCCTTGGGCTATCATTGACTGTCTTTTATTTATTCCTTGTGACCAACCCATCTTAATGATGCAGAACACTTTACAAACCCAACTCTATGTTGCCCAGATTATGTAATTGATGTACACCCTCTGTGTGTCTTTCCATTGCTCTTTGTTCCCTTTTTTGATTCTGTAGAGACTGTGTTTTAAAAGTTCAACATGCATATGACTTAACCAGAAGACTATTGGTCTTAAAGAAATTAATTTTGAGGAAATGAGTAATTTACAATAAGCTCTGTATAAGACCATCAATATGATCCAGGTTTTCTTGTAATCACTGAAAAAGTATAGGCCCAGGTCTGTGTATGACATAAAGACCAGTTCTAAATGAATCTATAAGTGCATAGAAAGGAGACAAAAAATTAAAATTTAAAAAATAATGAACAGAACTAGCTGAAGGAGAAAAGAATATATTATACGTATAAAATAAAGCTGATGGGATGGGGAAAAATTTGCTATGCATGAAGTGAATTTGAAAAATTAGGAGTGGCCATATTGTTATCAGTCAAAACAGGGACAAAACTATAGGAAACTATATTATACTGAAAGAAATCACAGACAGTAAACCAATATCTATAATAAACTTATATACTTTAAATTCCTTAACATTCAAATTCATAACAAAAGCATTTTCTGAACTTCAAAAAACATAGATAGCAACACAATAGACAGGAGACTTTAATATACCTTTATCAGTTTTAGATAAGTAACAGAAAGACAAATAAAAGATAAATATTATCATAATCAAACTGGGAGCTGAGAGTCTCACCTTGATTGACAGGTGAAGACAGTTGGACATCGGAATGTTCCTAGAGGCCATGATGACAGGAGGAAAGGCAGTTGGCCAGAAAGGATATAAATACCCTGGCAGCCCCCTGACAGGGACCCTTGGACCCCTTGTCTTTTGGAGACCTTGGCTTTGCTTTGGCTGAGCCTTGCCTAAACTCTTGCCTTGGACATTTGATCTTGAACATTGATTGACCTGTGGATCCTCTGATTCTCTCTGAATCCCTAGATATTTAGGCACCTAAACCATCTCTAGATATTTAGGTATCCCGGGGCCCCGGGGGGAATCCGGGAAGTGGATAGGAGAAGAAGAAGAGGATGGTGAAGGGTGGAATTTCCTGAAGGCTGTAGCAAACAACTAGCAGTAAGAAGCCGAGAGAATCCATCATCAATATTTGCATCATCCAAACAGTTTGCTTACTCTGGTTTGGCTGTGGCCAGGCTGAGCCAGAGGAGGCAAAGAACAAGCCCAGCATTACTGAACAGCCTACAGTCCTGAGGGATTATTGTCACAGATTTAGTGATAGGGTCACCTATCCCCCAACCCTTATCCTGATCATTCCTTCCCCTTGTTAAACAACATAGATAAAGTTATTAAGTACCTTCCTGGAGTAGTTATTCCATCACCACTCTGGGGAGGGAGCAAGGCAGTCAGATGAACGTTATCCAAGGCTGATAGAGCCCAATACCAATAATCAATCAACCCCAGGTGGGACCTGAAAGGGTTACCCATCCATTGACCCTTAGGGACCCTGCCTGGGCACTGTTATAAAGAAGAGTAGTTAGTATAACCTCCAGCTGGGTGGCAGGACTCGGGTGTCCCTGCACCAGCCATTAGGGAACCAAACCAAAGCTCCCTCAGATTAATATCTCAGATTACTACTACTAATAACCATCCTAATAGTGGTAGTATCCAGATTACTCTCTTCTTTTATAACAATATAGAAATGAACAGTTTTCTGGAGAAATAAAAATTGAAAGACTTATGACTTCTAATTGGGACAGCAAAAGAATGTTTCTTTTCAGAGTGTAGAACTTTTATAAATTGACTATGTACAAGCTAACAGAGATATTGCAAACAAATATGAAAGGACAGAATTAGTCAACACATCCTTTATAGACTATGATAGAATAAAAATGGAAATTGGTTCAGGGACCATAAACAAAAAATACAGACCTAAGTGGAAACTTAAAAATGAAATCTTAAATAATGAATGGATCAAAGAACAAATCATATAAAAAATAATAACTATGTAAAAGAAAATGAAAGTGATGAAACAACATACCAAAATTTCTGGGATGCAGTTAAAGCAGGTCTCAAAGGGAAAATCATATCCTTATAATAACACATTGAAAAATAGAAAAAATATGATTAATAAACCATATATGTATTTTAAAATTAGAAAATCCAAAATAAACAAAATTAGGATATGTTTTTAAGAGAAGAGGAGAAATGGATAAATTGGAAATTTAAAATATATAAATGAGAAATAAAGCTAAAAACTGGTCACGCCCACACTCTTTTATTCTCCGTCCCACGCAGGTATCCCTGCACATTTACATTTATGGATGCATCACTGGCATGCAAAATGGGATGAACTGGTTCTATAATCCAGGAGAGGGAGGGGATAAAATTCCCTTTATACATCACTCTCTCCACTATTATTTGATATAGTTCTGGAGATGCTAATAATGGCAATGACAGAAGAGACAGGAATTAAAGGAATAAAGATAGGTAAAGAGGAAATAAAACTACCCCCCACAGGTTGATGATATGAAGGTTTATTTTGAAAACACCTGGGAATCAGCAAAGGTACTATTTGATCAGCAGAGTTGTAGATTACAAAATAAATCCTCAAGATAAACATAATTTCTGCATAATAATAGGAAAAAAACAAGAAATAATAGAAAGAGAAATCTCATTCCAAATAACTACAAGATGCATGAAATATCGAGGACTTAACCTCCTACTGTACACAAAAGACTTGTGTAGATTCAATAAGGAAAGTATTCCTTAAAGAAATTGAGAACTCCCTAGATAGTAGGAAAATATTCAGTGCTCATAAATGAACCCAAGCCCAATATAATAAAAATGATACTAACAATACATCATATTTTTAAAGCTATACCAATCAAATAGCCAAGAGGATACTTTACAGGGCTTGAGAAAGGATACTTTATATAGCTTAAAAAATAATAAAATTAATTTGGAAAAATGAAAGATCTAGAATATCACAAGAAATAATTAAAATATATGAGGACAAAAGGGGAATTGCACTTCCAGACCTCAAAATATATTTTAAAACATCAGTCAACAAGACTATTTCATATTGGATAAAGAATAAAGAAATAGATCAGCAGAACAGACAAAGCAATGGAGATCGTGTAATAGTAGAACTCAATAACCCAGTGTTTGATAAAGTGGAAAAAATAAATTACCTAGAGAAAGACTTTCTATTTGATTAAAAAAAAAACTGCTGAGAACATTGAAAAGCAATTTAGCAGAAATCAGGTTTTGACCAGTACCTTACATCATAGTCCACTACATTCTAAATGGGTATGTGACCTTAATATTAAAAAATGCACTATAAAAAATTTAAGAGATCAGATTATATATATATATATATATATGTATATACATATATATATATATATATTTCATAGCCGTGGCTAAGAGAGGTATTCTTAACCCAACAAAAGACAGAGGTGATTACAAAATATAAACTACGTAACTGATTATTTAAAACTGAAAAATTTCTGCACAGACAACATGAATTCATCTAAGTTAATACAGGAATTTTTCAAAGTGGTGGGGGAAACTTTTAAATTTAAATTTAAACTATTAAATTTCTCTGATAAGGGTTTGGGATATAAAATATGTAAACAATTTACATATTATATGTGCATATATATGTGTGTGTGCATGTATATATAGATATGTCTATATCTATATATATACATACATGACTAATAGTCATTCCCCAATAGATAAATTGTCAAGGGATATGAACAAATAGTTCTCTAAAGAATAACTGCAAAGTATTCATGAAAGAAATTTCCAAATCACTAATAATAAGACAAATACACATAAAAATAACTCTGAGGTTTCACCTCTTACTCTGAAAACTGACAAAAATGACCCCAAAATATGGTAGCTATCAGTATTGGAGGGATTGTAGAAAAATAGATACAGCATTACTGATGGAACTGTGAAATGGTACAACCATTTTGGAAAGGAATTTGGAATCATGCAAATAAAGTTACTAAAATGTCCATACTCCTCACACCAGACACTTCATTACTGGGAATATATCCAAGGAAGCCATCAATAAGGAAAACATTCCCATATATTCCAAAATATTTATAGTGGTACTTTTTATGATAGCGAAGGATTGAAAACAAAGTGGATGCCCATTAATTTGGGCAATGGCTAAACAAATTGTTATATGTGAATGTGATGAGATACTACTGTTCTGAAAAAAATTATGTGATGAGTACAGAGAAGTATGGAAAGATTTATATGAATTATGCAAAGTAAGTATAACTAAGAAAATAATATACATGATAACTATAACATAAGTGGAAAGAACAACTACAAACCAAAAAAAAGCAAAAATAAATGTAACAAAATTATAAAGATAAGACAGGATTCAAATGAAGAGATATGAAAAGCTATTTTCAACCTACCCCTTCATGGAGATGGAAAGTCTACAGATGTTATACAGTGCACATGTTTCATTCTTTTTAAGTGTATCAATCAGTTGGGCTGATTCTTTTTCCACTCTAATAAAATACTATTTGTCATATAAGATGACTCTTGGGGATGGGAAAGGGAAGGGATATATAAGATACCATGCTGATTTAAGAAACAGAAAATATCAACTAAAAATTTGTTTTAATTCATGCTAAGGACTGGTGAGTACCATTCTTTAAGGAAAAAAGCACATGCACAATTTATCCAGATATCTATTGTCAGTTAAACACACGAAGTCACCCATTAGTGTTCATAGTATCTAAAAGTTTTTCCAACACCATCCTGGTAAAATCTAGGCCTAATTCCATTTCCATGATCTGAGGAATTCCACATTTAAAGATTTTGTTAAAAAGTTGGAGTCCTTTCCTTCTTTCCTGATGAACCCATCAGGCTGAACCACCACTGTCATGACTAAAAACTTTGTGCAATGGAGGTTACATTGGATTTGGAATCAGAGGGCCTCAGTTCAAATTCTAGCTCTGCTAGGCTACATATTACTTGTGTAATCTTGATCAAGTCTCTGGGCCTTGGTTTCCTCAGTGGTAGGAATGGAAAGGTTTATCTAAATGATTTCAAATCATTATAGTCCTATATCTAAGTTCCTGTGGTAAGATGATCTTCAAAGTTCAATCTCCAACCTGTGGGAAAGTTTGGAAGTAACCATTCTTTGATTCTTTTGATTTTATACCTATGCAATTGGATTTAAGATTATAATATTTCTGTTTAACATGACTTAATATTCAAAATTGATATTATATTGCTTGCTATATCAAAGGGTAGGAGAATGCTGGAGAGAGGGAGAAAACAAAAGTGTTTTTTTAATTAACATTAAAAAATAAATAAAAAGAAAATTTTTCTTTCTGCTTACTTACCTGCTTATATCTGACCAACACAAAATGATGCCTTTATTATAGTAAATGTTTCCACAGATTTATTCCATGTGAGCACAAATATTTAACTTAGTCCAGAGGAAGCATTTCTTTTTCCACAAGTTACTAAGAAATATACAAACCCAGTTTTCTAATAAGAGGAAGGCTTAGCAAATTCTATCCTGATTTCTAACCTTTCCCTATGCTGTGAATTGTTGTTTGTTTCTTCATCAGAATCCTTCACCAACACAATTTTATTCAGTATGGATTACTGGATTGTAAATTGTTGAGGAATGTCAACTTAATTTTAATTATTCTAACTGACCCTATTTCAAGATTTGGATATTAAATTGATTATGAATGACACTCTGAGTTGACTTTTGTTCATGGAATAAAGGAAATTCCATTCCTACATGAGTAAAGAATGTTGACTTTAAAACTGTTTTCTCCTCTGGCTTATGGATGCATACATCATGGTCTGCTAAATTATGGATGTATATTCATTTTTTCTAATGTCATTTTATAATTCTCAAATTTTATGATTTCTATCTCAGTATTAAATCATGAAAATGCATGGAATATCACTCCCATACCTATGAAAATTCTCCCTCCTTATCCTTTAAAACTCATTCCAATTGCACCTCCTCTAGGAAACATTCTCTGGGCCTTCTGTTAGTTAATGACTGTCTCACCTCAAAGAACACGGATCCTCTTACTTACATCTCTCTGATGCATTTATGTGTATTTTGATGTTTGTGTCACTGTCCTTTTGTTCCATCTCTCTTCCATCCAGGATATAATTTCAGTGATATAGACTTCTACTATCCATTCCCTGAACTTGGCCAATCCTGGTCCCTGTGAGAGTTAAATTAATGTCCAATTCTTGAAGTACTATATTTTTTAAGTTGATTATCTAACAAAATAGAAACCACATGACTAAGTTTTCTACCTGCCCCAAATGCCTGCTCCACCAAAGCCGCCAACAGGAAGGAAAAGAGAGGTAGGCAAGGAACGCCCCCAAATTATGTCCTGTCAGCATATAACAACAGGAAGTGAGTGGGGTTCTGGGAATCATAGTTTTTGTTGGATCGTAGTTTTGCTGGGAATAGTAGTTTTTAGGATAACAGATTCTAATTTCACACCCCTATAACTATATTTGGGGTTTTCTTGGCAAAGATACTGGAATGGTTTGACATTTTCTTCTTCAACTCATTTCCCAGATGAGAAAACTGATGTAAATGAGGTTAAGTGACTTGCTCAGGGTCACATAGCTAGGAAGTACCTGAGGCCAGATTTCAACTCAAGAAGATGAATCTTTTTGACTCCAGACTCAAAATTCTATCCACCGTCTGACTGCCCCCAAGCTCCCATAGGGGATTCCTTAAGGCACTTCCCCAAAAGCCTCTCCAAATACTGGTATGACCCACACAGAGGACTGATGGTGTCCATTTTCTTCAAGTGATCTATTCCGTATTTCTTTTGACCTAGACGCCTCCGAACAAAAGAAGACATAGGACTGTAAGCCAGGCCAAGATGTGAATTCTCCCCCCTCATCAGTTGTGAAATAAACATCTAGTACAGCTAAATGCAAGCACTCAAATTGAGCTCATTGAGGGATTGGGTCAGTATTCGCTGGAAGTCCAATTTGGGGAAAAGATCGAATTAAATGTTACCCACAGGCACATAGCAGTAGCTACCCATTCTTTCACCCATTCTTCTTGAATCCGTTAAGACTTCACCAGATCCAATTCTCTTACACCTTCCATAAGTCTAAATTCTTCAGTAAAATGAGAGTTTCTAGTAAATTAACACAAACAACTTGTCTATATAATATGCTTTACCTACTCCTTAAGTGCTTGTAAATTATGCTTCCTTACACATGTGTAATTCTTCTTCAATTAGCATGACCTACTTATCTGTTATATTTCACATACTTCTCGTTGAGGATCCCTTCTTCTTGACTAGAAAACTTAGACCTATCCCAATAGGATGATCTCAATTCACATAGTCATTGGTTTAGCTGATTCTGAAATGACCATCACAGCTGTTATCAGTTATTTCCTGCTTACAATATCATGAGTTTCATTTTTGTGATATTGTTCTGAGTTTGCCTCATCCTGTGCCTTCCTGAATTAATTATTAACTATGTAGGGTATATGGGGTATTTAGGGAGGACCAGCACCTCTGGTGTGAGGACTGCTGAGCCCTTTTCAGGGCTCCACCTGTCACCCAACTCTCATCTATGGCTCCAAGAAGTTGTAGCATGTGAAGTAGCCACATCCTAATAAACCCTCTTGGCAGATGGACTAAACTAGGATGAGGGTAACCAGAAGTCCTCAAACCCACTGGTAACTTAGGAAGCTGCTAAGCACAAGCTCGTGAAGACTTCCTCCTGTGAAACAAGAGGATTAGAACAAATCACTCTAATGGCAATGAAGGCAGCTGAAGGAGGTGTTATGAAGTGCCTATAGTTTGCTCAGATATGGAAGATTTCAAAGGTCATCCACTGCATCCTGAGCCATTGCCCGTGGTCCTAACTTTTATTTTGCCATTAGACTTCAATGGCTCTGGAAGAGAGGATGAGGCTGATGACTTTGTACAACTCTACCCATCTTAAACCCATTCATGCAAAAGTCAAGACACTCCATGATGTCACTGGTCCTCTGAAAATGAAAGATGAACAACAACAATTAATGATACATAAGCCTGACACTCCTTAGGAGAATTCAGTTTCTTTTATTCCTTGATCTTGAACTGTATTTTCAAACATAGTTTCTTTTGGCCTTCTTTGTGCCCACTTTGTCATTGAAGTACCTGAATGTTCAAGGCATGTGTTGCCAATTTAGACTCGTTTTTTGTCAAATTTTAACAAATGGGCAGTCAAGTAGTACAGTGGCTAGAATGCCAGACTTGGAGCCAGGAATATCTGAGTTCCAATCTGGCCTCAGGTACTTAATAAATATGTGGCCTTAAGCGAATCACTTGACTTCTAGAATGAAATGGCAAATCACCCCAATATCTTTGTCAAGAACCCTGTGGGTCACATAGAGTCAGACATGATTGAAAAATAACAATTTATCAGATTCCTCATAGTATTTCATCACTTCTTCATCCTCTTCAACAGATCTTTGTAAGTAAACTATGATGAACAATCAGGTGATTAATTTGTTTACACTCATCATGAGTAATGTAAAGACCAAGTATTTAATGAAATTATACTTCATGTTATCTTCGTGTGTAGGATGAAAGTAATTCCTTTATTCACTACCCTAAGGATAACTCATTGTTCCATTTAGCTGCAATTTCCTTTTATCTCTCATCTACATTTAGAGTGAGAATATTAGTGTGGATTTGGACCTGTAATTCTATGAGTGTATGTCCATTCTTTAGTCATTAAGCCAATATTGCCCATTAAGAACAAGTGGAAGAGGGATTAGGTCTGTCATAACATGAATCCAAAGAGTACAACTAGGAATAGGGGTGGTAGTTGTGAAAAAACAAATATTAGGAAAATGTTTTCTCATGGCAATATGACCATTTATAAAACGCTTAATAATTTTGGAATTCTGTGTACTCCATGCCCTCGGTCTTTGTCTTCATTCATTATCATTACAGAGGAGGGTGACTACTCAGGGTTGAAGACTATTTTGAATTTTTATCCATGTGATTTGGACAAAACAGTCTTTAGGTAAAGAAGGCATTAGATGGTTTTTAAGCTTTGTTGGTCTTTTTAAATTTAGCAGGAGGACAGGGGGGCCAAGGCAGTTAGGTAGCTCAGTGGATTGCGAACCAGACCTAGAGACTCCAGGAGATACTGATTTCAAATTTGACCTCAGACATTTCTTAGCTGTGTGACTCTAGGCAAGACACATAACCCCCAATTCCCTTACTTTTACCAGTTTTCTATCTCGGAAGCAAAAAACAGTATTAATTCTAAGTGTAAAGGTTAAAATTATGGTTGGACTGAATATTAAGAGTTTTGGTCACCAGGAACTGATAACTCAATTCCAAATGATTTTTTAGCAATTTATTTATAAAATATAGGAAGAGTGAAAGTAGAGAAATGAGAAGAGGGCAAAGTAAGAAATCTAGCGTAGAGCCAGACTATATGCTCAAGCTCTGACTTTATTCCGGCAGAGCTCCAGAGGCCCCAGTCAGAGAGCCTAAAGATCAATTAACAAGGGTTTTAGCCAGAAGTCCTCCTCCCAGGCAAGGAACCCCTCCAGAGGCTAGTATCTCCTGGGAAGCTAAGGAAGGGAGTCAGTCTTTTTTCACTCACCCATGTGATAGTTCTAAGGAGAAATATAAAGCAGTCCAAGGTCCTCAGTTAGAGCTCCTCCAGGTCCAGTTCAAGGCAAAAAGAGAGAGCTTTCCAGAAAGTTCTTGCAAGTTATAAAAACCACTCTTTTCATCAGTTTCTGTGCCTTCCTCCCATTTTACGTGTACCAATTGCAACAAAGGCTTTGCTTAGGACTGCCCAGGGGGCAGTCAGTCGATTCTGATTTGTCCACCCACTATTGCACATGTGGGTCACAGACCTCCCCTACTTGAAGATTAAGTGGGGTGTTTATACTTTTGGTGATTAATTCTAAAAAATGGGCAGGGTAGGATGAATCTCATCTTCACATAAGACAGAAGGTAAGAGTTAAAAAAATAAAATAAATAAATGTAGCTATGAAGAATTAAAGAATTTGAGAACTGGAAGGGTCATCAGTGTCACCTGACCTGTACTTAAATATTTTCTAATTAGATAAAAACTGTCAAAGCTTATGTTCAACTGGTATAGCATTTGAAACCACCATTGTCACTTCTGCACCATTATAGAATATCATAGAATGACTTCAGTAGAAAATAGATGGAAAATATGCCATTGCTTCAAGGTTCTAGAATCTCATCAATATGGATAGTCCCTCCCATGATGCAAATTACAATTGACTGAACTTAGTAGATAATTTTCTTTAAAAAGAAAAAAGAAAAGCCCTTATCTCCCATCTTGGAATCAATACTAGGTATTGGTTCCAAGGCAGAAGAATGGTAAGGGCTAGGGAATGGGGGTTAAGTGGCTTGCACAGGCCATATAGCTAGGAAGTATCTGAGGCCAAATTTGAACCTAGGACTTCCTATCTCTAGGCCTGACTTTCAATCCACTGAGTTATTTTAACATATTTCTGTGAATGAAAAAGCACTTAAGTGCTTACCACATACCAGACACTATATGTATACATAGTATTGACTCTTATATGGAATGTAAGGGTTTCTTTAAAAAAATAAAGTAGGTTAATGATTGCCCCTGAAATCTAGTATGGATTTCTTTTTTATTCAAGCTGAAAAAGGATTGATGGAGGAGATTCTAGGGGAGAGTACATTGAACAAGATAGGGTTAGGATCAAGGAAATGGAAACAGGGTTGGACCTTGAAAAGTAAAAAGATGACCTCTTCATCAGAAAAGAATCAAGAGATGCCTCCAAAAAAGGAAAATGAAAAGATGTGGGGTGGGCAGAAGAAGACTATAGAATATTCACACCAATGACGTATATCCAACAGGTAATACCAAAGATAGCTTCAAGGAAATGAACGTATGACCAGGAAAAAGGAAATTAAATCCCACATCCCATGGTTGCCCTGGTAACCATGAAATGTTCAGAGTCCTGAAGATATCTAGTTCTTCAGATCCATCAGTTCATGGGAGGACATGGATAAGAATGGCACAGGCTTAGATGGCACAGTTGGGAGGCGGAGACTGCCAAAGGAAGGAGCTGTTTCATTTTTGTCTTTGTATCTCCAGTGTCTACCATGGTGCCTATCTTATAGTAAGTGTTTGATAAGTACATTCCAGTTGGTTCATCCATTGATTATGATTTGCACTGGTGGTGGAAGTGTCCACGCCGATGAGATCAAGCTCATCAAGGTTATCAAAGTAATTTCACCAATCTGTACTCTCAGTTGATCACATCTTTGGCAAGCCCAGTTAGTTGGTCCATGTGGCCATAATCCTGGGACAACTGCTCACCAAGTTACAGCTATTTAAATTATTGGCATGCATCCAAGGTAGGAGGAAATAAAATAACTAGCAAAATAACCTCGGAAGGATTAGTCTTGTACACTCAAGACAGCTTATATGTCTATTCACACATATACATATATGAATTGACAGCAACTGCTAGGGTGTTTGATATCTGTCATCATGGCATGGACTTTTGTCAGAGTGCCTTTAAGATCTAGACCTCATTTGCTTTGAGTCCAGCTGTTCTTAGGAGTGGGCACACTCAGAAGGGAAAGCAGAGCCAGCTTTGTGCTCACCTCCCCTGGTGGGATTTTTTTTTTAAACCTTCACTTCTAACATCTTACTCCTCAGATGCTCGCCTGCAATTCTTGAAACACAAAAGACCACTCCAACTATGCAAATGAAGGGAGAATATGAAAGAACCCCATAAAGTGCAGAGGGAATTTCTGGCAAATGTCTTTGCTTCCTGGGGGCCTAATGTTAGGAGCCAGCTGTTCTTGCCAGCCCAGTCATCGTAACTAGTGGGGCGACTTTGTTTCATTGTGAATCTTTAATCTGCTGAATATCTATCAAGGGGCATCTTACATCTGTGGAGGCAAGAGACCCTTACCTGAGCTCCTTTCTCTCTTCTGATGGAGCCAGCATTGTTTGCCTAAAAGGATGGATCATCAAAAGTTGGTGATTGGGTTTAAAATGGATAGTAAATAAGCACAACAGTTTACCCTCCTTGGTGTATTGGGAAGATAAACATGTACTTCACCTGTCGTTTCTCTTTCTGATTCTTTGTTCTCTCTCTCTCTTTCTTTCTCTCTCTCTCTCTCTCTCTCTCTCTCTCTCTCTCTATCTCTATCTCTACCTCTCCCTTTATATATCTCTTTGTCTCTACCCAGCTGCCTCTGAGTATCTGTCTCCTCTTTCTCTCTCATTCTGTCTCCAGCTTCCCTAGACTTTGCACTAACACTTGACTAGTGTAGCCAGAATCCTTTCATACTAGGATAGGACTCATGGTTACCTTCTCAAACAATATATATCACAACCCATCCATACCTTAAATGGAACTCATCTATGTCTTGCCCTAAATCTTACACAGTTCTTCAAATCACATACTAAGGGCCTTCCTCTGTGACTCTTGATATTGCATGGACACCAATGGAACTTGCAGACAATTGTCTACCATGCTTGCAACATTATCCGTTTGTGGTCTTGTGTTTCCCTCATGGTATCTTTACTACTCATGCATAATTCTTCATTGATGATAGGGTGCAGCCTCCTCATGTCCCCCTTATGTATCTCTCTCCACAGACCTTTGAATTACCCACAACTTACATTTTTCTGAGAATTATTACTCTACTAACAAGGAAATTAATTCCAGAGTTGAAGGCTGGCTATGGAAAGAATGTCTAGATTCCCTGAGGCATAGAAAATTAATTATAGAAATGACAGAATCCTACCTAAATTGAGTGATACCTTTGCTAATTATTATTATTATTATCATTATCATATTTTTATGTTTTAATGGATTTCCTATGGAAATGAACCCAATAAAAGTTGTTATATGTTTTATATTTACTGCTCTATGGAGTAATGCACAGTTGGGAAAATGGCTACCTTTTATAATTAAATGAGTCTTAAAAAGTTAGCTTATGTCCTGTAGTTTCATTGAAGACATCTTTGAGACAACACAAGTTACAGATAAGAAAATAGAGAAATGTACCTTGTCCTCTTCCCATGTGTTTTTTTTTTTCGGTTGTTTTTTTTTTCTTGGTCTTTGTGTTTTGAAGGTCTTTCTTTCCATGTAGTTTGAAGATTATGGTTGTGGTGGTATTGTTATATATTTCTCATTTCTATGTTCAGTGAAGGTTAGAAAAAATAATTCTGGGACCACATGATATTCTTCCAGCAATTCTCTTTCTCATTGTTCACCAGCCATCTCTTTAATAATCCATTCCAGATTTCCCCAACAATCAAAGCCAAGCTTGCTGGCCTACAATTTTGAGACTCTTTTTTCTTCCTTTTAAAAAAGAAAAAAATCTGTCCATCAGGCCTTCTCCAACTTTGTGGTAGCTCTCTTGTTTGCCTTAATCTTTCAAATATCACTGACAGTGATTTAGTGGTCACATCTGCCGATTCTTTCAGAATAAGAAAATGTAGTTTGTCTGGGTCAGGTGGCTTGGATTACGATAATCAACGGATGCTATTTTTTTGCATATCTTAGGTGTCAACTCCCTGTCAGTCATTTTTATTGTCATTTTCAGTGTAAAGGTCGTTCTGCTTTGCAAGACCCCTAGCAAACAGATTTTTACTAGCCTTTCCTAGGTGTCTTCTATCTCTGGCTAGGAATTTTTCAACCCTATAGTGTAAGCCATGATCTGGACATCCAAATCCTATTCTTGGATAATATCTTATTATCTAGCTGTTCACTTTCTACATTACTTTAAAAATATATATTTACCTTCTTCTTAGAAATCTGGACTATGTGTCAGTTCTAAGGCTTCTGCTTCTTACTTCTTCTGAGCGGTAAGAACTAGACAATTGGGGATAAGTGACTTACTTAGGATCACACAGCTAGGAAGTGTCTGAGGCCAGACTTGAATGTAGGACCTCCCTTTTCCATGCCTGACTATCCACTAAGCCACCTAGTTGTCCCGCTTAACTTTTTTTCTCTTTTGTATCTCTTGCATGTAGTGGGCAAAAGGGAAGAAAATGCAACCTACATCCTTATGGGCATGAATTTTTTACTCAATATCAGAATTATTGACAATATTTTTAGGTTTCTTCTAGAAGTATCATTCATATCCTTATGAAAAAGTGGCTCCAAACTAGGAAAGACCTGTTGGTTGACACTGTTTATAAGAACAAAATAAACATTAAAAGCAAGAAAAGGCAAAAATCTTAAATTGTTTTCACTCCTTGTATTTGCCTGGAAAATGCTTCCTTCATAGACACTCAAAGGGAATCAGTGGTCTAGACCAGATTGAATTCTTTTTGATGCTGTAATAGCAAATCCAAAATTGGCATGGCTGCAAAGGCATGAGGTTTTGCCAGTTGTATTTTGGGAGGACTTTACCCAGTCATACTATGGTTAAAAAAAAAAAAAAAAACTTTGACAGGTCATGCAATGTTGCGCTGCTAGAAAACATGATGAGGAAAATATTAAATTGAGCATGAACTCAGACAGTGATTGATATCAGCTGTAACTCTTCACCATGTCCCTGATTTGCCAAGCTGACCAATTTCGAGCACTTATTTCCTGATTCAGATGTCTGACTATTCGACAGGCTCTGAGCAACTTTAATGGTTCCAACAAGATGTGAAAAGATCATTTCAGAAGCACAGAATGAATCTCTAAGTAGCTCATTGTCATGCCAATAAAACTGAGATATATTTGTCAGATAATCACAGTACAGGGTTCCAAGGGCTATGCCTGAGATTCAGCAGGAAATGTTGCAGGCATCATCCTTCTTCTCAAAACAACCACAAGTGAGCAATTGGCAGTGAGCAAATATTAGTGTTTATTCATTCAACAAACATGTATGAAGCACTCGTTGTATACAAGACACCAAGGATGCAAAGAAAAAAACACAAAATAAATAGATAGTTGAATGAATAAATAAATGAGTGACAATTTATCAACAAATGAATAGATGATATGGACAATGAATGATTCTAGGAATGGATGAACAAGTGAATAACTAAATAGTAGATAAATGGATAAAAAACAGGATAAGCCAAAAATCAGTAAATAAATAAATAAATGAATGAATGAATAAATAAATAACCCCCATCCTCAGAGAGCTGTTATTCAACTGGGGGGAGAGAGAATAGAGAACAAATATGTGGAAGCTTAGATTGATAGCAAGCTCAATGAGATTGAGGTACAATATGGTAGTCAAAGAAGTTAATGATATCACAGGCTGAAATTAATTTAAATTCCATCCAACAAACATTTATTAAACTCAAGCTGTGTGCCTTTGTAGAAACAGCATAGCCTTGTGGGGAGTCTGGAGGCAGGAAAAGCCAAGTTCAAATCCGGCCTCTGATACTTCCAGGCTGTGTGACAAGTACCACTTTCACACACACCCCCAGCAAGTTGCCACTTTAGTGCCTCAAGCTTCACGCTAGAATTAAGGAGATCTCTGTAGTATAAGGAAAATAATAGCCCCATGTTTGTAGCCAAAGAGGCTAGAGTCAAGTCTTGACTATGCCATTTTTTTCCTTTGTGACATTAGTCAAGTTGCTTGTTCTCTTCAGGTCTCAGTTTCCTCATCTATAAAGTATGGGTTGCTTGTTTTTAAAGATGATGATGGTTCCCACCCTCAAATTGGAGGCCTTTAAACAAAAGTCTTCAGCCTTGTTGAGTACATCATGCTTGGGATTCTTTGAGGATTCTTGGGATTAGGTAAATGCTGAGGTCCTCTTGAATGTAAAATGTCATGATTCTGTAATAACTGTCATCGATTTGACTTCCAAGTTTGCCAAGTGCTCTACGTGTTGTATCTCATTTGAGACTCACATCACCCCTATCAGGTAAGCAGGCACAAGGCATTTATTGGGTATTTTCTATGTGACAGGCACCAAACAAAGCTCTGGAGATATAATTAAAAGCAAAAAGAAAGGCAGCCCTTGCCCTCAAGGAGCTTATGTTCTATGAGGGGAGATAGATACCACATAGCAGGGAGCTATAGAGCTAGAGGGAGGAGGTATGTGAGTGTAGACGTGATGGCAAAGTTGAGTGTCAGAATCACAGTAGGGAGAGGTATGAAGGATGGTTAGCCTGGCCAATTGCCTAAAATGCTGAACTCTAAAAAGAAGTCACCTGTGGTGGAAGGGGGCTAGCATGGCACAGGGATGTTCTAAGGTAGGGAGGTCCATGGGGCACTAAATAAAGTTCCAAGGAAACTGAGTCATACCCCAAATGATTAGTCATGTGGGTGCTACCCCCATAAGATTGTGGTGAGGGTCAGATGAGAGAATAATCTGAGGGTCAGAAGGGACCTCAGAAGCCATCTAGTCTAACTCATTCCTGAAAAGAAGCTCCACTATTGCATACCTGAGAAGTAGCTGATCAACCAACTATCAAGTACCAATTATGTGCCAGTTACTGGGTTTGATGCTATTGTCATTATTATAGTAAAATCATTGTTTTTTTTTCTTTTTGATCTTTACCTTCTATCTTAGAATTAATAGTGTTTATTGGTACTAAGGCAGAAGAGTGGTAAGGGGGAGACAATGGGAGTTAAATGACTTGCCCAATGTCACACAGCCAGGAAGTATCTCTGGCTAGATTTGAACCCAGGGCCTCCCATCTCTTCACTAGCTGCTCCCAATAAAATCATTCTCAGAGAAGCTGCTCTCCTTTTACAGTTAATATTCTGTGTCCCCGTGCACAGAGGGCAAATTGTTGTTATAAAGTCTCTGCTTTTTGTCTTTGAAAAACAGAACTGGGATAGCTCTTCATTCTCTGTAGGTTTCTGGAGAACATCTCTGGAACAGGCTAATGGCCACAGTATCTAAGCCCTCCAATAGCCCCAGGTTTTTGCCTCTTTCTGCTAGATCTGGAAAGATTTCATTCCCGGGTGCTGGAGACTCTGAACATTTCAGAGAGCAGCATCTATTTCAAACGACGTTCTTAAGGCTTTATGCGTCACCGTTTCCTTCAGACAGTTCTTCTTCTTTGTGATTACTGAGACTGTTAAGACCCAGCCAGTGAGAAAGGTTCCCATTGGCTTGCCCTGGATGTAACTCTTCTCCGTGCTGACTGATGGGTAGCTTCCTTATCCATTCATCCCTGTCCCCATGATCAGTTCTTGTCATTTCGACAAGAATCCACGGAGGCAGATAACGAGGGATGTGGGGCACCGGCGAGCCGAGTTCAGAAAACCCACGACAAGAAAAGGGAATCATCGGAACCCCAAACCCCAGACCCCAAACAAAAACAAAACCAAAAGGCCCCCCCCAGCTCCCTTCTGCCACTAAAAAGCTGGAGACAAATCTGCAGTCTATTCCCCGGGATTTTCCCAGAGCTAAAAAGAAAGTAACTAGTTCATAAATTCCATCAGGAGCTTGGGGATTTTTGATGTAATGAGTTTTACAGTTTCAGAGGAGACTGCTTTGCTAATAATTATGTAACAGTAATTAAATCTGAAAAAGGCTGTACTCTAACTATGTTGATTTATTGCAGCTCCAACAAAGTACTTCTCCAGCGGGCACTGGAGTATGTGTCTCCTCCCTCCAGTTTTCTTTAAATTCTCACAGAGCACTGGGTCACAGATGGTCTGAGCTGCGATATTTTCCCCATTAAATTCCTAATAATCTTCTTCCGAGCCTGAGTCATGGAAGCCTGGGGATTTCTCATTTTAATTAGAAGGTTTAAGGAGCTAACTCTGTTTGAAATTTCCTCCTCGGAGAGATGGGTGCAGGTGAGCCTTTTCAGAAGAGTGACACAGTATCAAGGCCAACGCCTCATTTGCATATTAGATTACAGCTCATTTGGCACCGCTCCTGGTTGCGGGGCCTGATGGGGGCATTGTCTAAGGTGGCGGCGGCAGCAACTTTTGACCATTTTGGAATATAAGATGGCGTTTAAGCCCCAGCGTTTGGAGACAAGATTTCGCCTTGGCACCCAGGCGGGTTTCCTTCCCCCCACGGATCCAGAAAGCCCTCATTTAAGGGAGTGAGTTATTTATTATTCCAAATGAAGCTTAAATGGTACAAAACCCCAACAAAGCCAGTGAGGAACGAGGCGATCGGCGGATTGGTTACGGACACTGACAACGATCGTCGTAGTTACCGACACTGACATAATAAGACCAACTGATGGCAAGTAGCTCCCTGAAGGA
Source organism: Gracilinanus agilis (assembly GCF_016433145.1). Classification (NCBI taxonomy): domain Eukaryota; kingdom Metazoa; phylum Chordata; class Mammalia; order Didelphimorphia; family Didelphidae; genus Gracilinanus; species Gracilinanus agilis. Next base: position 15,704,770 of record NC_058130.1, on the reverse strand, counting down.
AGTCTTCTTTGGACTACAGACTTTATGCCTATTTTACAGATGGGAAAAGTAGCTTCAGGGACAGGAAGTGACTGGCCCAGGATCAGAAGCAGAATTTGAACCCCAGGCTGCCTTTCTCTCTCACTCTAGTACTCATGCTGCCTTTCCTACGATTTGACCTTGAAATTCTCTGAAGATGGTCATGCCCTAATCTAGAATGTGAATGGAGAGGAAATTCATTAAGTAAAGTGGAGCTGTAAAGGGCAAGCAACACCCATGGCCTGAGAGACATCAGTTAAATAAGCCTGTTGTCTTTGGAAGAGGGCAGGAAGCTAGATTGGCTCATCCATCCCTAAGATCTCTGCTGTGGAAGGTTTGCATCAGGCACTCGCCTCCCTGAGCGGTTTCCTGTAAGCAGAAATGCTTTTCAGAAGACAGCTATTGGAGCTTCCTCTCCCCAAACAGGAAAGCCGGCATCTGTGCTGGAGGAAAATAATGAGTCTACCCTCCTTTCTTCTTTGAAGATGGCCTCTGCCACATAAGAAGAAGTCGGGCTGTCTGTGTGCAAACTACCTTTCGAACACCCTGTAGCTTTAGCTTTGCCATAAACCTGTTTCGAAGCTGGCGGCAAAGGCATTTTTATGGAAAGGAAATTTGTTGGCAGGCAAAATGCAGCAGAATGGTTAATATGGTAAAAATTAGATTTGGGGGAAGTAGAACTGGGGCATTTGGACTTAATTAAGGCCATAAAAAAATGCTTCCCCACCACGACCACCACCTTCCCTTCCCTCCTCCATGCAGATATCAAAACGAGGAGGCGACGTGGGCCACGGACTGAGCGTTTTTTGTTTGTTTGTTTGTCTGTTTGTTTTTAGAAGTCCGCAAAGAGACTTCCGGTATGGAGAACATCTCTAACACACATTAAAGAAATCCATTTACTATTTAATCCTGATCTCCAGGATCCTTTCCTGGGTTCGTATTCTGGGTGACTACTGCATTCATTTTCTCGTGGAAGCTGATTCTCCTCCACACGTATCTGGGCAGTAGCCATCCACCAATCAACAAACCTTTATTAAGTGGCGTCAGTGTGCCAGTCACTGGGCTATCAATGCACATTCTAAATATGGGCATATCTAAGTACATCCTACAGAGAAGCCTATCATCTCTGAGGGCTGCCTGGATCTACATGCATCTGTGTCTAGACTGCGTTTTTGTGTCTAAGTGAAAATATTTTATATGATGTGTGTATATATGCATACATGTGGTTGTATGTGTAAAGACAGGAGCATGTGTGTATGTGTTGTTTTCATAGTAATAACAAGAGCAAATAACAGTAGCTAATCTGTTGATGATATCTTAAGAGCTGGAAATACATCTAGAATACATATGCACACGCTATGTAACCAGGCCACAAATAATGTGTGTGTTCAATGTGCGTGTCTGTGTCTGGATAGACATTACTGCCTAGAAATCAATAATAGTATCTCTATGGATGCTGTCGGCACTGGAATTTCCTACATCTACAGATCATGTAATGAGTATACATGTGTGCCTATTTAAGCATACACATAGACACACATGAGCCAGTCAATAAAAACGTGCTCTATGGCTGCCGGGTGCCAGGCATTGTGCTGGGCGCTCTAGGTGCCATACATCTGCTGGATTTGTATTCTCTGAGTCTTTGGGGAAAGAGAAAAAGCCTTGAATGGCTCCAGTTGACTTATATTTCAGTTCGATTCAACAAGTATTTATTAAACATTTATTATGTTCCAGGCTCTGTGCTCAGCACTGGGGAGCAAAAAAACAAAACAAAACAAAAAAGACAAAAACAATCTCTCCTCCGCAGAAACTTACATTCTAATGGGGAAGCCAACAGGCATGTGTGTGTAAGGGCTTACAGAAGGATGGCAGAGAAATGGAGTACTTACAAGTCTGTGCAGAGCTCTACATGCCTATGAATCCATGATGGCTCTATCTGGAATATTTTTCAGATACAGAGTTTCTGTATAGCAAAAGATTTTCATGCCTATGTGAGTATATTCAGAATTCTAGGTAAGCAAGTAAATACACAAATGGCTTTGCATGATACTTTTGTAAGATTTGATAGGTGTGTGCCTCTATGCATATGGACACACGTGTGCAAATATTAGCTTAGGACATGTATGCAAATATACACACATGTGCTTGTATGTGTAAAGACAGGAGCATGTGTGTGTGTTGCCTTAATAGGAATACTACTAGTGAATAATGGGAGCAAATATGTTTATAAAATCTTAAGGGCTGGAAAGCATTTCCCGTGTAGTAAGTGTGTGTGTCTATAACCAAGTTATATTTGTGTGTATCATATTTATAGCTGTGTGTGTAGAGACTAGATTTCCTGAAAACATCTCTGTGGGTATGGAAGCTGACTGATGCTGGATTTTAGGGACGGGCGTGCGATTAATTTTTCATCTCCACGAACAGGAAAATAAGGAAGCCGATAAAAAGGAATGAATTTGTACAGATCCAACCTGAGATTCTGGACCACAAATCGGTGCCAGGCTGGGGGAAAGCGATGCTGAGGGCTGCTTCACGAGCAAAGAGAATTCGTTAAGATGCTTCAGCCAATGGGCTCACAATTCTTGGGGTTACCTTTAGCCCCCACCCCCACCCCGACGTCTTCAGAATTTGATGGTGAGACCCCATGTGTTAACAGAGAGAGAAGAGGTGACAAAAGGCAGCCCATGAAACCAGACGTTTGCCATGTTAGCAATTTGTCTCCCCCGATCTCTGTTTATATAATCTGGATCTTAGACAGAAGAAAGAAATCTATGCCCAGCACCAGGAATCTGTGGGTCTTGATTTAGAAAAAAAAAAAAAAAAAAAAAAAAAGGAAGTCACAATTTGATGCCCATTCACAGAAGAGCTCCATGGGAAAGCCAATTCCCTATCAGATAGTCAAATAAAATGGGGAGGGGAGATAAAACTGGAGGGGAGGGCTGTCTAGATGCACACGCATGATAGAATCGGGGATCCGAAGATGCCTCGAGCTCTTTGTCCATGTCCATGGTTGTGTTATCAGATAAGAGACCAGATGTCTGACACTTGGGGCCATTCCGGGCTCACCTTGTAACCCACCTGATGAAGTCTAGGTGCTGCCCGGCTCTCTCCGATAGCCTCAGTGCCCACTGGCGGGTGGCAAGTGAAACGGAGTCTGCAACCCAGTTCTTGAAGGAGTTAAAAAAAGTGAAACCATTCCAGACTTCTGATTAATGGCCAGGGACACCTCAAGCTGGTACTGTCGTGTCTCCCTCCGCAGTGCAGGACTTGCTACAGCAGGGTGATATCTAATAACTACTCTTTGACACCAGAATTAAGTCATTTCTTGGGAAAGCTGGATCATTAGAAGCCAAATTGAATTATAAGTAATACTATCTCTGTGGAGGATTGTAAATTAATTGGTTTTTAACAATAACATTTCTGTATTTTATTAAAGCAACATAAGAATTCCGTGAAGAAACGAATGTAACAGATAAACAGGGCAGGTGTTGATGATGCAAATGAAAGAGATGACAGATGGCTGGTAGCACGATCACTCACTGTGTATGTATAATGGATAGAGGTAATCAAATTCCTTGGTGGATTGGTGACTTTCTTTACATCCAGAACTTTAACTCTGGCATGCTTGCAGAACACACACAGACACACACGCACACACGTCCACACACAGCCCTGGTGCAGGCGTCTACACCTTCATGCATGCACACATTCACATACGGAATCCGTCGCCTCCTGTTATGGGGCCGTAGATGGGCTTGCATAACAGCTCCCAAATAACACCCCACCGATTGGTCTGGAGACCTTAAACGAAGGACTTCTCCAATGACGAAGAGGTTAAAAACAAACAAGGATGTGTTGAAACAAAGGAGCTTGATTCAGCAGGAATGGTTGCATGTATGGAGGTATCTCACCACTGAAGGTGTTCTCTCTGGTGCAGATTGAGGCCCGTCCTGTATGAACTGGGTCACAGCTGTCCTTCCACTGCTGAGCCATAGAGCAGCTATTGAATACGCTGGAGATCTTTCTCTGGCTCCGAGACGTGCTCCAGGAGGTGGCCCATATTACTTATGTCCCTCTCTCCTGCTGATGGGGATCCTAATTTCTTTTCACAGCCACTTTCTCACCACATACCATCTCCCAATTGTTAGTAATCTCTTCCTTCTCAAACTCCCTGGTACATACTTGTCTGTGTGAGTACCGTACCCCACCCCCAACAAAATATAAGCCCCCTGAGAGAAGGAATTGTTTCACGTTTGCCGCAGTATCCTCAGAGTCTCCCACAGTGCCTTTCTTTAAGTCAGAGTTTCATATAGGTTTGTTGAAGAGAACTGGTTCTGTCATCTGTAGAAGACTGGATAAATGTATGTGAATATTGTGACCCTCATCAAGCAATTTAGTGTTTAATTTCTTATCATCACAGACTGCTCAGTCACGTTTGCATCAGTGTCAGTCTTAGTTCTCCAACTCTATTATAGGTTTCTTGAGGCCCCAAACCGTAACTTGTCAGTCTCTTTGTCTCTCTGTTTGTCTGTGTCTATGTCTGTGTCTGTATCTGTGTCTGTGTCTGTCTGTCTGTCTCTCTCTCTCTTATATCGAGGACAATGTTGAAGTATGGTGGATTTACAAGTTTAAGATAAGATCATATAAGGAAAGGACGTTAGGAGTCATCCAATTCAATCTGCTCTCTTTTCAGAGGAAGAACATGGAGATCCCTGGCTAAAATCACACAGGAAGCAAATGGTATTCTAATCCAAGTCCACTAGTTTGAATTGAATTTAAATAACTGAGTTGAATCATGTAGATAGCAATCATTGGTACAAATGTGTTGACTGATTAGTTTTTTAAGTCAACAAAGATTCATCATACTGTATAAAATTTTGTCCCAAAAGATGATACTAGATGGAATAGGGGCATTGCTGGATTGGAGTACTATTCAATTCTCCGACCATAGTGGATCCTTTGCTTCAAAGGGAGGAAAGGATAGGTGTAGACAGAAATGGCTAGAATTACTGATGACTTCACGAGTACCAATGGAATCCTACCAACCCTATGCTCTGAGAAAGAAAGAAAAGAAAGGAAAGAAAGGAAAGAAAGGAAAGAAAGAAAGAAAGAAAGAAAGAAAGAAAGAAAGAAAGAAAGAAAGAAAGAAAGAAAGAAAGAAAGAAAGAAAGAAAGAAAGAAAGAAAGA
>NC_058130.1:15651465-15680769 GCF_016433145.1 Gracilinanus agilis | reverse complement strand
ATTATAATTCCACAATTTCCTAATCTTATGAATTACTGTGGCTAAAATGACAAATAGGAAAAGACTAAATGAGTTAAGGAACATGAACATATTTCATCCTTCCCCTCCTATCAATTATGAGGATATTGACATTTACTTATAATTATAGTAATTGTAACATTAATTATAATATTAACTGATTATAACTCATTTTACCTTACTAGAAGACTCTAAGATGGGAGTTCTTAAATCTGTTTGTGTCCTGAATCCTTTTGTCAGGCTGTTGAAAACTATAGACCTAGTTTCACAATAATTGCTGTGATGGTAGTGATTTTTAATCACATTTGAAAGAAATTTAAAAATATACAAAATAAATTTATTTTATTAATTTTAAATATTTTAAAATTTAATTAAAATAAAGTTGGAATTTCTCCTCTCTAAGTTCATGGATTCCTTGTAAGTCTGTGTGTTCTATAGTTTACAATGACTAATAATAACCCATGAATATCATAATTATTAATCTTATTTAGGCTAAATGAGTAGTGTCAAACTCAAAGAGAAAGGGATCACTAAACCATACATAAGAATTCCCATGTATTATTGGTTATGTATTGACCTAGCAGCTGGGTGGTACAGTGAATCAGGTCCTGGTCTTTAAGTCAGAAAGACTCATCTTCCAGAGTTCAAATTTGACCTCACAAACTTACTAGTGACGTGACTCTGGGTAAGTTGCATAAAACTTTTTGTGTCAGTCCTCATCTGCAAAAATAGCTGGAAAGGGCAATAAATCACTGCAGTTTCTTGGCCAAGTATATCAAATGAGGTAACAGAATCAGATGTGACTGAAATGATTGAACAACAAACACATTGACTTACAAAAACACATATTAATATTATCTGTATTCCATTGTATTTTTATTTTGTTAAATATCTCCTAATTGCATTTTAATCTTCTTTGGGCTGCTGCTTATAGGCTTTGGTTTGATACTTCTGGGTTAATTGATTTTAATATCATCAGATAGTTAGACAGATAGACAAGACAGACAAACATGTAGATAGATAGATAGATAGATAGATAGATAGATAGATAGATAGATAGATAGATAGATAGATAGATAAATAGGTAGGTAGATAGACAGATAGACAGGACAAATGGATAGATAGATAGATAGATAGATAGATAGATAGATAGATAGATAGATAGATAGATAGATAGATAGACAGACAGACAGACAATAGATGGACAGAAAGGCAGATAGACAGACAGATGGACAAATAGGCAGATAGACAGACATAGATAGATAGATAGATAGATAGATAGATAGATAGATAGATAGACAGACAGACAGACAATAGATGGACAGAAAGGCAGATAGACAGACAGATGGACAAATAGGCAGATAGACAGACATAGATAGATAGATAGATAGATAGATAGATAGATAGATAGATAGATAGAGACATGCTATATAGGTATAGATTTTGAGAGAGAAAAGAGAGAGGAGACAGATATGGATAGATACTGAGCATGACCTCTATATCACATTCTAGACAAAAGGTATTCTTCCTTTTCTTCAACCACTTAGTTTATTGTATGTGGACAGTTAGGCTGAATTCTTTCAGGTGATTAGAGATCACATTTGCAATGTTTTGAGGCTTGCTGCACCCATCACAATAGAAAACAGGATTGTTGGGAATACAGAATGGACATTAAATAAGGGTATAGTGAATGGTGATGTACTCATGGCAAGAAAACCTTCATTTTCCTCCTTCCAAACACCATATAAATATAAATAAATTCAGAGGGAATAATGAAAGGTCCAGAGTCAAAGCAGACCATTAAAACTTCAGATAATTTCATGCACACACCAAGTGGTTAATAACTGTTTCTTATATTGCATTTCCTATTGTTTTATTGCATTAGAAATTTTTAATATGTCTTCTGTTTTTAAAGCTCAGTTGAGGGGGGCAGCTGGGTAGCTCAGTGGATGGAGAGCCAGGCCTAGAGACGGGAGATCCTAGGTTCAAATCCAGCCTCAGACACTTCCCAGCTGAGTGACCCTGGGCAAGTCACTTGACCCCCATTGCCCACCCTTACCACTCTTCCAACTAGCAGCCAATACACAGAAGTTAAGGGTTAAAAAAAAATAAAGCTCAGTTGGGGAGGCAATCCGGAATCATAATATTATATAGAGTGGATCATAGATTTGGAACAGGAAGAGTTAGAGATCATCATGTCCAAAGCCTTCATTCATATATGAGGAAACTGAGGCACATAGCAGTTCAGTGGCTCATGTATGATCATACATATTCTATATGTCAAAGCAGGATTTGAACTCTCCAGGTCCAGCATACCATGCTGTTCTACTCCATCACAGTATCTCACTGCTTTGGAGGCATTCTTGCAATGAAAGAAGTCCACGGAAGCTGGTTTCAACTCTTTTTCTGTGCTTTGTTATCTTCTCAATATCCAAAAGATATTTTTGAATTTCTTCTACTTGAATTTACTAGACTGTAAACTCTTTGAGGGAAGGGACACAGCAAGACTTTACACAGGAAATTCCCATTCAAAAGTTGCCAGAAGTGAATATGAGTGAATTTAAATATAAGGGGTGGTGTGAGGAATGAGTCAGCTCTTAATGGCGCCCAGGCTTCTCCCCATAAGGACATGTTCCCCAGCGCCTCAGTTTCTCTACAAAGCCACATCTTGCTCATGCCTGTACCTCCATCACACCCAATACAGTGTCATGAACGCAGCGAGTGTTTTAGGCAATAAAAGCAGTCTGCTATATTGTGGTTTCAGAACAATACAATAAGATTAAAGAGATGTGTGCTGTGACTAATTATTAATATGCATTTTTCATTTGCAGATTCAAAGATATTTATAACAGCTAATGAAATCAGCCTTCTTTTTAAAATCAGCTTTTCCAGATGCAAGCTGAGTTTGTTGGAAGTTAAAAAAAATAACAAATCACAATAAAACATAAATCTCACTTTCATTAAGTGCAAAAAGCCAGTTGGCATCTCTGAAAATGTGTACTTCCCTTGTGGGCATAGTCTTCCCAAAGAACAGATCTTAAATGATTAAGACCAAAGAAGGAATTGTCGGCTGCCATTTATAACCATCTAGTATGCTTTGTGAGGATGCAGAGTATAGCGTATATCTGTACACATGTTTTTGTGTGTGAACACATGTAAAGAGACTGTATATGTGTGAATACACACACATGCCACATACGAGACATGAGTCACAACACACAGTATGAATACACGTATTCAGAGGCAGGTTGGTGTCTGGATAGAGCCGGTCTCAGAACCCCAGAGGAGAGCTGTTGACTTCCATCCTTGACACCCACTAGAGGTGAGTCCCTGGAAAGTCTCTCAGCTTCTCGGTGCCCTCAGTGACTCTCTAAAATTCTTTTTTTTTTTTTCCTTTTCTTTATTATTAATAGAATTTGTCTACAAATATCCCAGGCTCCCCCTGCTCCCCGCTTCATAGAAGGCATCATCTGGGGCTTCGCAGGTAACAACAGAGACCTTTTCCCTCACCCCCGTCACTCAATCGACTTCAAATCTAGCAGCTTCCTTCAACGCCGGCGACTTTTTCACCCCAGAGTACCCCATGGCCATAGGGGTCCCCTTCTCTCGTCAGCCATCTCCTTCCTGGAGCCTCCCTTTGGAAAACAGACCTGGGCCGGCCAGGCTTACTTCCTCTCCTTGATGTACTTCAGACTGTCCAGACCTCAGCAGAATCACTCCGTCCCCGTCCCATTCCGGCATTCCCCCGTGACCTTCCCTCCTTGGAACATCCCTTCACCCACCACGCGCTCGTGGATTCAGTCTTCCAAGGGCTTCCCAGTGGATCCAGATCAGCCGTGCTTCCTCCTTTCCTGCCTCTCCAGAAAGCGTGTGGCTGCCCTCCTCTCTGCCCTTTTGGGTTGGATGCCCTGCCTTGTCTTCCTCCGTTAGACTCTACGCTCTTCGAGGGCAGCATTTCTTTCTGTTCCATTTCTACCTCCCCAGCGCTGAGCACAGTGTCTCGGATCTAGCAGGTGCCTGATCAGTTCTTGTCATCTGCCTGCCTAAATCAATGACTTCTCAGCTCTGGTCCCAGCCATTTATCCTATGTATATGTACGTATGCATGGAATAGAGAACGATATTTGAATATATGCCGATTATACAAACTGGATCTATAAAAATATATTATATGCATAGATACAGATTTACATATTATATATATAAACCATTTGTTATATGGCAACAGACCCCCTAGTCTATGTATGTATGTTTATAAGTATATGTAAATTTGTATTTATACACACACATGTACCATATATGCATGTGTATATATGTATATCGCAACAGCTTGCTGTCTCAAAGTGGTCTCCCCACAGCCCCCCACTCTGCTGTCTTAGAAAACAGCAAGTGTTGCCATGTGGCTTATGTTTTATACATCCTGGCACTCATGTTTACTAAATACATGTATTATCAATTGTTATCCTTAATCACAGGATAATTTGCTATTTACACCAAAGTAATTGGTACCGCTGCTTAGCATTATTACCATTAATAATGTTACTGGCAAAGGAGGAGGGTCTGCCTGTCCCTATCTGAGGGCCAAGAATCCAACAGAAAATGGTTATTGGCCTCCAAGATCAAGCCCTAGATAACCTATGGGAATTAGCACACAAATGAAGCCTTGAGGACAAGGGAAGAGCAGGGAGTTGTTTCATTTGCACCAGAATCTTTTCCCTGACAAAGAAAAACCTGTATCTTTTATTGTTCCTTTAAGTAAAAAACAAATAAAATGAAAAATAAAAGCTTCTCATAAGGAAATGGAAATAATAGCAGAAAGAAGAAAAAAAAAATAGAGATGCCATCCCAGGGCTATGATTCTTATTCATCCTCTGAAAAAAGAGAAAGCTAAAAGGATGATTTTCAAAATTAAGGGCAACTCACAGCTGAAAATGATACCTTTGGGCAGAAGGCCAATTTGGGATGCATTTTCCTCTGATTTGGAGCCATTCCAAAATCCCTCAGTCCCACTGGTTCAGTGTTAAAGCTAGTGAGCAAAAAGAGAAATCAGAGATGTAGCGATGAAATTGGATCCTTTGGTCAGTAGCGTTGAAGGGTCTTGCATGTTAACTATAGAATTGGTCAGGGCAAGTGAGAACTGCAAGCAGCTAAATGAAAAATAACCCTGGTCCATCAACAGTTACTTGGTAATCCTTCCATTCCAACATGCTAACAAGTACATTAGGATAGTGTTAAGAGGGGACTTAGAACAGTGGCTCTACAGCCAGAGGACTTGGGCTCAAATGCTGCCCCTGTTACTATTCCCTAAGACTCTGCCTTGCGCCATCTTCCCTTCTCTATATATATTATTTCTTTTGGCAATTTCATCAGCTCCCAGGGATCCTATTATTGCCTAAATGCAAATGATTCTCATTCGATTTGTCTAGCTCTAATCTCTCTCTTGATCTTTAGTCTCACGTCATCAACAGGCTATTGGACACATCAGATGGGACATCCTGCAGATTAAAGTCAACCCAAGTAGAACTCATTATCTTTCTCCCAAACCATTCCCCCTTCCTAATTTCCCCATTGTTCTCAATAGCACCACCATCCTACTAGTCTCCCAGGTTCACAATTGAGTGGGCATCCTGGACTTCTCACTCATCTAACCTTTTTCCATTCCTGTCAATTTTTTCTTTCCTCTGACACTGCCACCATCTTTCAGCAGATGCTCCCCCCACTTCATGCCTAGTCACTCCACCCTATTAGGGTTAGTCTCCCTGCTTCAAATTCACCCCATTCTAGTCCATTCTCCACTCAACTGTCAAATTCATCTCCCTAAAACACAAATCTGAGCATGGAACTCCTCTCCCCCCAGCCAATAGCCTCCAGTGATTTCCTTTTACCTCCAGGATCAAATATAAAATTTGGATTTAAATCCTTTCATCTCTTAGCTCTTTACTTACTTCCCAGTCTTCTCATATGTTACTCACTCCCACATATTCTATGATTCAGTGGTACCAGATATTACACAAGGCATTCCATCTTCTGACTGGGCATTTTCCCTTGCTATCCCTATATAGACCTTCTGGAATTCCTGGCTCCCTTCCTTTCTCAGAACTTCATCCTATCCTTTCCCAGCCATTCCTTAATGTTAAATCCTCCCTTTGAGATCACTTAAATTTATCTTGTCTCATGCACAGTACAAAACTGGCATGAAGTAGGGAGGTAATAAATGCTTGTTGACTTAACTTGTCTTGTCTTGACTTTGAACAAATCACTTGGTTCTCCCGGGGCCTCGGTTTCCTCAGTTGTAAAATAAAGGAGTCAAACTATATGCTTCTAGAGAAGCTTCTAGTTCTAAATCCCCCAGTAGAATCTCAAATAAGCCATATTTGCTTACCTGTTTGCATCCCCTTGCACATAGTAAATGCTTAATAAATGCACTATTCAATTCATAAAGATTTATTAAATATCTACCATGTGCCAGGCACTAAGATAAGAGCTAGGGATGCAAATAAAAAATAAAGCCAACTCCTTCCCTCAGGGAGCTTACAGTCTAAGGAGAGAAGATAACACAAAAGGAAACTGGAAATCTGTGAGTAAAGGGAGAGACAAGGGTGTATCCTGGGAGAGAACATCTTGTTCTGTGGAGTTCAGATCCAACAGAACTTCAGATGGAAAGAGAAAAGAGTTGAAAAGTCCAGGCTCTGCACTCTATAAAGTATCTGGATGGAGTTTAGTGCTCTACCCTACTATCCAAGACTGAGTTTAAGAGCATAAGATTCTTTTTTTTTAATTTAATTAATTAATTTAGAATATTTTGCCTTGGTTACATGATTCATGTTCTTTCCCTCCCTTCCTTATGCCCCCTCCCATAGCCAATGAGCAATTCCACTGGGTTTTACATGTATCATTGATCAAGACCTTTTTCCATATTATTACTATTTGCAATAGAGAGATCATTTAGAGCAGTGATTCCCAAAGTGGGCGCTACCACCCCCAGTGGCTGCTGCAGCAGTCCAGAATAGTGGTGATGGCCACACTTTTTTTGTATTGCATTCTATTTTGAGTTCAATAAATAGTTTCATAATTTCCAGGGGGCACTAAGTAATATTTTTTCTGGAAAGGGTGTGGTAGGCCAAAAAAGTTTGGGAACCCCTGATAGTCTACAGTTCTATTTATATCCTCATCAAGCCATGTGATCAATCATATGTTTTTCTTCTGTGTTTCTGCTCCCACAGTTCTTTCTCTGGATGTGGAGAGCTTCTTTCTCATGAGTCCCTCAGGATTGTCCTGGGTCATTACATTGCTGCTAATAGAGAAGTCCATTATGTTCGATTGTGCCACAATGTATCCATCTCTGTGTATGAGGTTCTCCTGGTTCTGCTTCTTTCACTCTGCATCAATTCCTGAAAGTCGTTCCAGTTCACATGGAATTCCTCCAGTTCATCATTCCTTTGAGCACAATAGTATTCCATCACCAACAGATACCACAATTTGTTCAGCCATTCCCCAATTGAAGGGCAGACCCTCATTTTCCAATTTTTTGCTACCACAAAGAGTACAGCTACAAATATTTTTGTACAAGTATTTTCCCTTATTATCTCTTTGAGGTACAAACCCAGCAGTAGTATGGCTGTATCAAAGGGCAAACCCACAATGGGAAATGTAGGGTAGGCCAGGGTCAAGAGGTTCATGAGATTGGCAGTCAGAGAGGAGTCACAATCTGCATCCCTGGAGGTATTATGGGCTTCTCCATTGCCTTCTAGGTGATATTGATTTTCATTCTCCAGGGATGCAGTGGTCCAGGTTTCACGGTCATACAACAAACCAGCAGCACATTAGGATTTAAAAAAAAAAAAAAAAGATATATTTCTGTTTCACAGGAAAGCTCAGAATCATTCAAAGAATTTTGCAATATCCCAAAAAGCAATCCAGACTGTTTTTGCTTCCTCCTGTTCAATTCTAGGCCCAACTCATTTTCTTTTTGCAAAGTCTGTCCTAAATATGTGTCCTGATGGACAAACTCTATAGGTTATTCATCCTCCTCTGGCCAATTGGCATTCTTGATCCACTTAGTATTTCTTTAGGGGATGATTAAAGGGAACTCTTTTAAGTGATTATAACAATGTTCCAGGATGATGCAATCAATATGAAGCCACCTTCAAATGGAGACATCTGGAGGACTTCATCATCTAGATAGAGCAGAGTTTCTTAACCTGGGGGGGGGGGGGGTGTCCATAGATCCTCCAAAGGGCCTATGGGTATATTTCATGGGGTCTGTGGATTTGATGGGGGAAAACACATCTTTATTTTCTTTCACCTTTGGTTTCCCTAGTAATGCTATTTTATTTTATGCACTGAAAAACATGATTCTGAGAAGGGAGTCCATAGATTTCATAGACTGTCAGAGGGGACCATGAAAAATAAAAAGGCAAAGAACCCTCTATCCAAAGGGAATTCCTTTTCAACTTGGATTCTGCTCTGGATCAGTCTATGACTGATAGGCCTGGGAAGCCAATTGAGCCCCAAATAATAAGAGCTGACACAAACAAGCAGCATCTGCAGAATAACAGGGAAGCCCAAAACCAGCAACATCTACTGAATGACAGGAAAACCTACAAACAGTAATATCTGCTAAATGACAGGAAGACCCCAACCAATAACATCTGCTGAACGAATGACGGAAGACCCTCAAACAATAGCACCTGCTGAATAAAAAAACAACAAACATCCAGCCCCCAGGTTCCTGGTACTCAAACTATATAAGCTGGCTAAGCCCCTCATTCAGCATTCCATTCGCCTTGGAGGCTATGGGACCCAAGCTCAAGCTTGCAATAAAACAGTGCCTCTTGCTTTTATATTATCTGGTGTGCCTCCAAATTTGGGAAATCAGAACCGGGCCGAACATGACAATGATGAACACCTTTGGTGAGCACACACCTCCCTGTTGCATGCCAAGCCTGAAATCGAAGACCAGAGGATCATTAACAAGATTCTCTGTTGTTAGATCTTTCAAGGAATCTTATATGACTTTGACTTGTTGAAGGACAGCATTTAAGGCAAAGGCCGGCTTTACTTCCATGTCTCAAAGGCTTTTTTTATGATGAAAAGACATTTACAAACCATTCCCCTCTTTCAAAAGAGATGTGCAAGCAAAGAGACTAAAATTTGAAGGAATAAAGACACAATAAAAAGCTTATCATTCAAGTGCCATCATGCAGATGACTTATTTAGCCTCAAGGTAGGGAATGAGAGCCCTCAGGCAGTGGATCTTCCTCCTATACTGGGAATTATATTACTCTCTCTGTGGAAGTGTGGGAAGCCTGCAGTGTCAAGTTTATCCACAGTAGTGAAACGTAGGTAGTCACTATAGTGAAAAATAAGTATCAATGTGAAAATCCATAAAACAACAGATGGATGAATCCTGACCAGGCAAACTCTCAAAGGGGGTAAACTGAAAAGCCTTTTTCTGTGAAGATATTTTTATTTTAGCAATTACACATAATAACAATTATCCACATAAGTTTTCTGAAGTTATATGATCCAAATTGTCTCCCTCCATCCCTTCCCTCCCCCTTTCTGGAATTGGTAAGCAATTTAATCTGGGTTACACATGTATTATCATGCAAAATTATTTCCACATTGTTCATTTTTGTAAGAGAATGGTCATATTTAAAACCAAAACCCCCAAATAAAAACCCTAATAAACTAAAGTGAAAAATCATATGTTTTGACCTGTATTCTGACTCTAACAGTTCTTTCTCTGGAGGTGGATAGCATTCTTTGTCATAAGTCCCTCAGAATTGTCCTGGATCTTTGTATTTCTGAGAGTAACCAAAACTATCACAATTGATCATTCTACAATATTGCTATGCTGTATGTAATGTTTTCCTGGTTCTGCTTATTTCATTTTGCATCACTGAATGTAGATCTTTCCAGATCATTCTGAAATCATGCTGTTCATCATTTCTTAGAAGGTAATAGTATTCCATCACTATCATATGCCACAATTTGTTTGGCCATTCCCCAAATGACAGCTATTCCCTCAATTTCCAATTCTTTGCCACTGTTGGAGGAGAATTTCTCTTTCCATTATGTCATTTAGTTTAATATCACTTCTCAGTGACCTGGAGGCCAAAGATCACTGAGTAAATTCAGGTATAGATAAGCCCTCAGAGAAAGAAAATTAAGGAACCAAGGAATCAAGGAGACAGAAAACTGATCCCATAGCAGCTGCCCTCCGTGGGTGGCCTAAGCAAATTAAGGAACTATGGTTGGTTCCTGAGATGTGACATATGAGAGCTAGTGGGTGGGAAAAAGAGCTTATAAATGCAGACCAGGTGGTCTTTGGGGTCTGGAGCATGAAGAGCAGAAGGAACCATTGTCAGAATTAGCCACAGGCCCACTATGGCAGCAAATAGATTAGTAAGCTAAGTACGTCTCTGCTTCCTTCCTACCTTTCCCTCTCTTTATTACTACTACTTTGATTTAATAAAGTTATTAATCTACTATCAGCCTCATAATTTTAATTATTACACCACCACAAAAAAAGAGCTGCTATAAATATTTTCGTACAAGTAGGTCCTATCCCATTTTTTTTAAATCTTTTTTGGGACACAAGCCTAGTAATGGTATATATTATTTTATAGCCATTTAGGCATAGTTCCCAACTGCCCTCCAGAATGGTTAGATCAGTTCACAATTCCAACAACAATACATTAGTGTCCAAATTTTTGCTACATCCTCTTCAACATTTATCACTTTTCTTTACTGTCAAATTGACCAAATTGGGTGATAACGCAGAGTTGTTTTAATCTGCATTTCTCTACTCAAGAGGAATTTGGAACATTTTTTCATATGATAATTTATAGCTTTGATTTCTTTATCTGACAATTGCTTGTTCATATTCTTTGACTGTATGTGAACTTGAAGATTCTTTGTGAGGTACAGAGAGAAACAATTTATGAGCTGGGTGACTCTAAGCAAGACATTTGACCTCCCTAAAGCTCAGTTTCCTCTTCATAAAATGAGGACATTGGATCCAATGGTCTCTAAGTTTTCTTCTAGTTTTAGGTCTTCTAGTTCTAGGTCTCTTTCTTATAAAATTATGAAAGAACTTTAAAAGTCTATATAAGTAAGCAAATAGACTACTGTGAATCTCCCCTCCTCACTTCCCCTTATGCAAGAATAAGGAGTGGGAAAAGATGGAAGAGAAAGAGGAGGAGAGGAAAGAGAAGAAGAAGAAAGAAGAAGAAGAAGAAGAAGAAAAAGAAGAAGNAAGAAAGAAAGAAAGAAAGAAAGAAAGAAAGAAAGAAAGAAAGAAAGAAAGAAAGAAAGAAAGAAAGAAAGAAAGAAAGAAGAAGAAGAAGAAGAAGAAGGAAGAGAAGGAGGAGGAGATCTTTATATAGTGCTGTATAGTTTGCAAAGTGCTTTATAAGTATTATATTATTTCATGTTCATATTTACAGATAAGAAAACTGAAATAAATGGGAGTTGTCAATTTCCTATAATCACATGGCTAATAAGTATTTCAGGCCACATTTTTAATTTGGTACTTCCTGACTACTAGACCAACACTGTATTTATATCTTAAATGAACACTTTTTAAAAGTGTTTTTACATCAATTATCAATTTTTTTGCACCAATAGCATCCTGATTGATTCAAGATCTATATATGTGACCTTTATACTATAAATATTGTTGCATTGTAGGCTCACCACCACCCTGGGAGGTATGTACTATTATTTTACCCATTTAACAGATGAGTGATTTGCCCAGGGTCATACATGTGCTATGATTTCTTCCATCAATTCAATTAATCAGTTTACATTAATTAAGTACCTAATATGTCTCAGGCATTGTGCCAAGAATTATCTCCCATTAATAATACTTTTTTAAAAGTATTTTAATGTCAATTAACAATTATTTTACAAAAATAGTGTCCTGAGTTATGATTTATAATACTAATTGAAATTCTATTTTTAGTTTTAAATGTCCTAGGATATTTTGTGTTGTTTAAACAAACACTATTCTTTTTAAAGAATATCTTGTGAGTTTCTTTCCTTAAAAAAAAGGCAGAGAAAACTGGAGAGAACCACAATGCTTACTAACAATTTGAGAAAGAAGTTAAAAATTTTGGATATAAATTTCCAATTAGACTCTTTCTTCATGAAATTACTTTGAATAGGGAAAAGGAGTAGACCTGTAATATCACTGATATAAGGATCTCTCAGTGAGTAACTCCTGATAGGACTTTCCCTACAATTTATAATAGTCTTAGAGAGCTGAAAGCCCTCAGAAGTAAGGGAACTGAGCCAAGCTCACAGTTCTTAAATGTCAGAGACAACTAGAACTCGGGTCTTCCTGGCTCTCAGTTAGTGCTCTATTCACACCATCTGACATTTCTACATTACTTGGCATGTAGGTATTTACTTTTCTACATATTATATTCACTAAGTAGAGTATAAGCTCCTTGAGAATAGGCAATGTATTCTGTGTGGTCTTTGTATTCATAGCACTTAGTGTGGTGCCTTGAGTGTAATAAATATATTTTTTTAAACCCTTAACTTCTGTGTATTGATTCATAGATGGAAGAGTGGTAAGGGTGGGCAATGGGGGTCAAGTGACCTGCCCAGGGTCACACAGCTGGGAAGTGTCTGAGGCCAGATTTGAACCTAGGACCTCCCGTCTCTAGGACTGACTATCAATCCACTGAACTACCCAGCTCCCCAAGTGTAATAAATATTTAATAAATGTTTCTCACTTATTTCTAATGTTCTTATTATGACAAACTGATAAGTATGATGAGAATCATATTTGATTCTTGACCTCTGGGAAATTAAGGAGTTGACTCAGAGTCACACAAAACGAGAGCGGCAAATTTGAAACTACAACCCAGGCCTCTAGTCTTCAATCCAATCCTCAAATTTGGCTGGGGCACTCTTAGCAATAGAGATACACAGATAAACATGAAACAGTGCCTATCCTTTTGGGGTGTGGTAGAAGTATTAAATAACAAGATTCCTGCTATAGAGATGAGATGGGCTCTTTATTTTAATCCCCATCAAAATGTAAGAAAGCCACCCCTGAGAAGTGATGATTAAGAAGCTGGGAGATTTGAATGTTAGCCCTCCTCCTCCTTTCCACTCCCAATTTTAGAGTTGAACTTCTGTCCCCAAACAGGCCCATCATATTACATCCGGAACATTTCCAAACCATAAAGCCTACCAACAGGCCCTCCTCCACCCATCCCTAGAACTTGGACTGTGCCCCCAGGATACTAGACTCTGATAAGTAAGCTTTCACTTTATTCATCTGGTATGAGTCTTTCAGGCCACTCCCCAGCTACCCCCACTCCCCACCATCACCACCATCACCTCTTTCTAAATTTAACTGCCCTTTTTCTGTATTATCTTCCCCAACTAGAATATGTTTCCTAAGGGCAGTACTTTTCTTTCTTTTCTTTGAAACCTTTATGTTTAATACAGGAATTCCTATACAATAGACATTTAATAAATGCTCTTTTCTGCATTCAATCAGATGGTCATTTGTATTAAACACCTTCAGGGTACATGACACTGAATTAGCTTACACCATGATTAAGATGGAAGCTGGTCCATTCTTACTAAAAAACATTTTTTTTAATTCAAGATGCAACTAATTCTGTACCATCTAGGTGCTTATACAATATTGATTCATTCATTCCTTCATTCAAGAAGAATTTATTAAGTATCTCTTCAGTTCTAATTACCATACTGGGAGATGAGGATACAAAGACAAAAGCCAAATGGGCTTTGACTTCAAGGAACTTATTTTCTATTGAGGGATCAGAATTGGCATTTAAAGTAACATACTAATAAAAACTGAAGACCCAAAAGATGAGTCCTCTGAACAGCAACTATTGGATTTATTCCATTTGGTCCCAGGAAAAAGAACCAGAAGAAATAGATAGCAGTTGCCAAAAGCCAAATTTAAGTCTGATTGCCCAGAAAACCTTCCTAACAATGAGAGCACGGTCCCAAATGGGAGCCACTGCCTCTGAAGGTGTGGCTTTTGGGAAGCTTGGAGGGGGAAGCTGACACTTAATAACCACTCATCAGGCATGTTGTAGTGAGGATTCCTTTGATGCATGAGTTGGCCCAGATGGATGCTGAAGTCCCTTCCAATTCTCAAATTCAGTGACTCATTCTTTCCCAGCAAGTCCCATTATATAGTCAATAACTAGATAAATGGGCCCATCTGTTTTTATTACCTACCAAACCAAATCTGGGTCAATCTTTCCACTCCCAGGACTTCTCATTGGCAGTATGCTATTGAAATTTGTTTAGTACCTTGGTTCTGAGTTTTCTGCTATTGTTTTCATGCATGACATTCCAAATAATATCAGTGGGGATTTTGAGGGTAATTGTAGGAATTTGAGGAAAAGAAATTGGATTATTGGGGATATAATTTATCCATGGTTGGAGAAAATGGCTGAAATCACTTTATTAATTGTTTACAAACTAAATCCTCATATTTCTCTTCTGCTGGAAGAAGTCTTCACATGCCTGCTATAGACATCCCCCTACCTTATCGATAGATTTGAGACTAAAGCAGGGACAAAGGAATATTTGGTTAGATTTTGAAGAAGCCAAGATCATCCATTGTAGCCTAAACCATCACCAATCACCAATTATCTTGACTTTCGTTTTGCCACAGGACTTTGACAACTGGAAAAGAGAGTAAAGCTGATGATAACTTCATGCAATCCAATTCATGAAGAAGCCAAGATGTTATCTGGTCATGTTATTGGTCCTCTTTGAAAATGAAGAATGAACAATAACAACAAAAGTTAAGTAATTCTTAGAGCTACAAGAGGCCTTATGGGTTATCAGCTCCTCAAGAAAAAGAAACTGAGATCTGGAGTCAGCAATTGATTTACCTACAGTCATACAGATAGTCAGAGATAGAGCCAGGATTTGAACCCAAGTATGGGGCAGTTTTACTTCCACTTGCCCCACTGAAGGGAATCCATTATTTTTCAATAAAACAAACTGATTGGCTTCCATCAAAAGAAACAAATAGGGAATACCATTTTTTCATTAAAATTCGAAAAGCAGAGAACTCATTATCCTTTGATGAATGAAGTCCAGTGAATCAGCAGAACAGAGGCTGTCTCAAGAACAGGTGTTTGTATAAATGTGATATATTAGAAAATTTAACAGTGCTCACTGGGCTTCAAATCTCTTCTCACTCAAAAACCAAAGATGAACTGTATGGGGCATTACTGGAATTAGAGCTTTGTGGTGAAAGAAAGATTGTTTCATCCAAGACAAAGAGTTCTATGCCACAATCAGAGACTTTCTCCCTAAAAGCTATTGATTCCAGTGTCTATGGAATACCAAAGTCAAGATCTTATTTTTAATTACTTTTTTCAATTAACAAAATAAAAACTATCTTCTCCCTCTCTTCTTTCTTGGGCCTCCATTCTGCTTACTCATTTTAAAGAAGAAGGAACTGAGACCCAGAGAGATAAAAGTGACTTTTCCCAAATACTACTGCATCTAAGCAGTGATGGACCTAGGACTAAGGCTAAGTATTTTGGCTCTTACCCTACTTATGGGAAAGCTCTGTCTAACCTTTCATCTCCCAAACTTCACCCATCTCAAGAGTTAATTTTCAGCCAAACAAATAGGATTTAAATTCATTTAAATTTTCTCTTGTTAAAAAAAAGTCATAGAAAAGATAGACTTTGATTATATCCTTCATCATCTCTGATTTACAGGTGATAAAGGACAAATGTTAGTTTCAAGCATAGGTCGGACATGTGTACTTTTTAGAAGAGGCTTATAGTTAGTAAGTATATAGAGAACTTTCTCCAAAGAACATTAAAGAAAAGGACATGTGAGTGGGAAAAGGTAAAGAGAGGGTTGATATTCACCAATCAGCACTGATTACAGAACCCCATAGAGAGAGATATAATTCAAGGACAGAGATTCTACATTTCCTTCCTTAGCCTACCAGTGACACAGTGTGATTCAGTCATTTTTTTAACCCCTTACTTTCTGCCTTAGAATCAATACTGTTTATTATTCCAAGGCAGAAGAGTGGTAAGGGCTAGGTAATGGGGGTTATGTGATTTGCCCAGGGTCACCCAGCTAGGAAATGTCTGAGGCCAGATTTGAACCCAGGACCTCCCGTCTCTAGGTCTGGCTCTCAATCCACTGAGCTACCCAGCTGTCCCCTAGTTCCATCATTTTTAGTCATTTCCAACTTTTCACATTCTCATTTGGAGTTTTCTTAGCAGAATCACTAGAGTGGTTTGCCATTCCCTTCTCCAAATCATTTTACAGATGAGGAAACTGAGGGAAACAGGGTCAAGTGACTTGCTCAGGGTCACACAGCTAGTACATGTGTGAGACCAGATTTTAACTCAGATCTTGCCAACTCCAGATCCATTTTTCTATCTCCTGTACCACCTAGTTGCCCAGGGACAGGGGTCGCCTATGAAAAAAAGAAAGATAGTATGAGATTTTATCATGAGAGAGAGGAAAATAACATCAAAGAAGAAATAAAATTGGGATAAGAGGAAAATGAGAGAATGAGGAAGAAGTAGAAGAAGAAATGAAGGAGAAAAAAGAGGAAAGGGAGGGAGGAAAGAAAGCAATTATAGAGATATGTGGATTTTTCTACTAAAATCAATAAGAACTGTATTTATAAATGGAGACATGAATATTATATTGGTATCAAATTTCAAGACAGCATCATGTACTAGATAGATCATTGATCTCTGTATCAAGAACCTCTAAGGAGGAAGCTGGGTGGCTCAATGGATTGAGAGCCAGGCCTGGAAACAGAAGGTCCTCAGTTCAAATCTGGCCCCAGACACTTCCTAGCTGTATGATCCTGGGCAAGTCACTTAACCCTCCTTACCTACCCTTACCACTCTTTTGCCTTGGAGCCAATACACAGTATTGACTCCAAGACAAGAGGTAAGGGTTTAAAAAAAAAAAAAAAAAGAACCTCTGAGCTATACTCAATAGGTGACCATGGAAAAGTCACTTGCCATTCAGTACCAGAGCAGAGGGGTCAAATTCATGGCCTGAGTGCAGTCCAAATCAGATTGAAATGGAACTGGATATATTTAATGACATAAAAATACAACGGGACAAAGATAACATTAATATGTGGTTTTTTCAAGTCAATACGGAATCCACTGGGGACCTTATGTATGGTTTAGTGGCCCCATTTCTATTGAGTTTTACATTATTGCTTTAGACAACACTCCAAGACAATAAACTACAGAACAGCTGCTAATGTCTAAGAAAGGAACATCCCACCTTTGCTAGAAGATGTCTAGGGAATCAGGAATCCCCTACCCTCTTAATGCAGCCCATGTACTAATAAATAATAGCTGCATATGACTTGGAACTAAGATTAATACTAAATTAATTGACAAAAATCAGTGTGAAGTCATTATCTCCAATTGGTGGTCTGTTGATTAAAATAGGAATAGCTTCTTAGATTTTAATAACATTTATTGGGATGATTTGGGTAGGAAGAAGATGAAAGAGAGAGAGAGAGAGAGAGAGAGAGAGAGAGAGAGAGAGAGAGAGAGAGAGAGATTGAGAATATAATTTTTAATTTTTTAATTTTTTTGTTAATTTTTTTTACCTAATCTAATTTTTCCACATGGCTCCTTCCACAGACCCTGGAAAGGAAGTTTGTAGGCAGAGTGCCAGAGACAGAGAGAGCGAACTTACTGCTTTGGCCCTTTTTAGAAACTTCTGACTCCCTTTCTCCTGCCCTAGCCTCCAGTTCAAGTTCAGGCTGATGCCAGGTACGAAGGTGTCACCTGTGTGATCCCAGAAAAGGAGGATGGTAAATTCCCTTTACCCAATCCTGGCTGCATATGAGTAAGTGCGGTATTGCTGCAGTTGTCCTGCATGCTTGTAGGATAGAAGCTACCTCCATTGGGTCTTGCTGATGATGTAATGATTTTATTTTTACTCATAATTTTATACACAGAGGATTTTCAGATATATAATTATATATGTGTGTGTTTGTTTTTTTACATATGTTATCTAGAATTTTTCTCTTCTCTTTGATTTTTGGGTTTGGATTTTTTGGAAAATTGATTCATATGCCTCAGAGCTGAGCCATGCATCCTAGGGTGATTCTACTGTTAGTCAACACCCCCCTGAGGCAGGGATGGTATAATTATTCTAAAACCAAAGTTTAAGATCTTTTAAAGTAATTTTAGGAAAAGAAAAGTCCCAACACCCTGAACCAAGAAAGTGGATCTTTTGGAGAAGATGCCACAGAAATCACACACTACATCAGGAGATCCAGAGTGAACTTTGGGATATAATGAACTGAACTGAAGCGGGTTGAACCTATCATTTATTCTTATTGTAAGCTCTTAAGTCAAAGGGGACTGCCCCCTAATTGGCTTTTTGTCAATGCATCTTTCAATCTTTTTTCCTTTCCTTCTTTCTTTCCTTCTTTTCTTTCCTTTCAATTGTTTGAATTCCCTCTACGTAAGGTGTGATCTTTTATACTCCTCTAGTGAGAGAATCTTTAAATGCATAGGCTCCATATGTAGAATGATTCACTAGGGAGACCTGATATATTAATCTCTTAGAAAACCAAAGTGGAGCTTGGAGGATCTTGGACTGGGACTTCCAGTTGGAGCTACAACTTTGGACTTGGACTTCGGATTCGACTTGAGACCTTGGCTCTTGGACTGTTTCTTGGGTGAGTAGCTGGCCTTCCTTTCCTGGCTTCTGGAGAGATTAGTTTTGCAGAGGCCTTCCCTTCTTGGAGGAATCTGTGTGGGTGGAACTCTGGGTCCTCCAGTCAAGAGTTAACAAGCCCTGCTGGGCTGAGCTGAGCACTGGAGCAATATTTAGTGTAATAAGGTAAACATCTTCTCTACCCTCTTTTTGTATTTCTCTACTTTCACTCTTTCTACACTTTTGTAAATAAAAGCTATTAAAAGTCATTTTGACTTGAGCTATAATATTTTAAATCAGCAACCACCATATTATTTTAGAATTCTCACATATTTTAGTCAAACCCTTAATTTAATTCCTTACACTAGGCAACTCTTTACCTCCTTCATACATTTCCCTCTCTTTACTATTTCTGCTTCAATTAAACTAAATTGTTAAAGCTACTAAGAGACTCATAATTTAATTTTAATTATTATAATTTGGTGACCATTTTTAACTATTACACTCTCTTTCCACTGAACCACCTAGCTGCCCCTGTTTTCTTTCTAAAAATGTCCCAGGCACTGCTTTATTATTGCATTGCCATTTTTTCTTCCAAGTATGGTTAAGCTCAGATTTTCAAGATAGGCCACCCCGAAACTGCATCCTGTGTTCTGTTGCTCTTTGGAACACATTGTTCTATTTCTTCCTACATTTTCTAGTGGGTGCAGAATAGTCTTGTATTATTCAAATTTCTTTTCACTGAAAGCATTTCTCTAGATCACTTGCAAAACTTCTTGTTTCTGAATTATATTGTTGAATTTAACCATTATGTGTTTGGCATCTCATTTCCTTTGTTTAGGGCAGTTAGACAGCCTAGTGGATAGAGTGCCAATCTTAAAGTGGAGAAGGAAATGGCAATCACTCCAATATCTTGGTAAAAAAAAAAGGACAAAAAATCCAATTGAGGAACAAAGAGTCAGAAACAACTGAAAAAAATAATTCAACAATTTTTCTTTGTTTAGAAGTTCTAGGTAGTTTTCTTCTATGTCATATTTTCTCAGGAGAGTTGGGATTTTTAGACTGTTTCTGCACATCTTGTCTTCAGAGCAATATGTTTTGCTTGTGGAGTGAGCAAATTTTCTTTTTATGCTCTTGTTTTTTTGCTTCTTTTCTAGATTGTTCTTCATTTCTATGTATTTGTATTTCCAATCTATTGTTCTCTCATTTTTAAGTGAGATTTGTCATTGAAAATTCCAATTTTTCTATTTTGCACACATTTTTACTGTGCAAATCATATATTCTGCTGCCATAATTCTCATTTATCTTTTGAGCCACTCAGACTGTATGTTGTGGCTTCATGTTTTGAAATTTCACAAGATCTGCCTCATCATGTGCCTGATTATTTTCCTTTCTTTTGCTGTATTTATTTGTGGAGGCCTGAATTAATTTACAAGACCTAGAGGCCATATTTCCTTTTGTTATTGCTCTTTTCCCTATTGATTTATCTGTTTATTTTCAAGGTCTCTAAGATTACTTCTTTCTGAGATCTTTGGTATATCAATATTTTCCCCTCTCCTTATTTTATACTATTGCTCACTTTCTGACTCTCTCCTCTGATGGTGGTTTCCTGTGGGACTAAATTTCAAAACTATCTCGGTCTCCTTCCACAATGAACAATTCATGGTTCATCTGCCCAGGTCTCTGTCCCAGTGAACCTTTGGATTATCAGAACTTTCCCAAAATGGTTACTGAGTAGTTTTTTTCAAGTTTAGTGAATGCTGCACAGCCCTTCACCCCACAGCACTCTGTCCTACTCCTTCTGTTTCTTCTCTCTCTGAGCCAGCACCAGAAATTCAGACATCTATAGTGCTATTGGTATGTGATTGTCCACTTCAGTACCAGTGACTTGGGGCTTTGCAGGGCTGTTTTAGGATTTTTTGCTGGGGCACCAGCAGTTCAGAGAACTGCTCCATAGTTGTCCATTCTAACACCAGTAGTTTGGAATTTCCAGCACTGTTACTGTGGGTTTGTCTGCTAAAATGATGGCTGGTTGTTGTGGCCATTGTTAGGTTTTTCAATAACTCCCCTGGCAAAAGCATGGGTTGTCCCAGAGAAATCTGCAGCCTGGAACCAAGGTCATGCTAGAACTGGAAACAATGTGGGGGAACCAAAGAGTAAGGTTGGGTTTTGTTAAAAGTCTAAGTCTGACCCAGGTAATTTCATTACCCAAAGCATATGAGACAGGGGGAAGGTGCCTTGATTCAGTGAAAATTAGTTTATTGATTTTTTAAAACTTCTTTGGGGTTCCAGATGCTCTAAATCATGTAGACAGCTGAAATTTGGCACATAATTTGTTTTGTAAAGATTTGGGAGGTCACAGGCATTAAAGAAAATGTTTAGTCCTCCATCCTATTTTGCTCATACGATTTGGAAGCCCAATTCCCTATTTTGATTTTTGATAACAGATTTCCATGAGAAATATTTAGAATAAGAAAGGCACAATAATCTATCATTAGAGTGCAAGATTTGGCATTCTGGAGTCAAATATTTCCTCTTGCATTTGCTTGCTCTGTGAACCTAAGCACAACAATAACCACTCAGAAACTCTAACTCCCTAGGATTTCTTTTTTAAATCATAGATTGGCTTTAACTTGACCTATCTTAGTGAAGGAAGTATCTTATACTAACAATCCTTTGACATTTTTATGTTAAGATTTTACACTCTGTATCTTCTGATTTTGAATTGGTTTTATTTGTTAATACTTTTTTATATGATGGAGATTGCCTTTTGTTTTTCATGTTATCTTCCATCTTATATTAGATTATGATCTACCAGTGTCAATAACTCAGATTTTTACAGAGTGATTTTTAAAAATAATCAAATCATTTATCCACTGGTATTTTATTGTGGTATTTGATGTTATAGCCTAATCAAATTATGTTCTACCCCTCCACTTTCCAATTTTCCCTATCATTCTTAGGTCAATCAATCTTGCATTTTTCAAAAAATCAAATATTTTGATTGCTAGCTATATTTATTTCTATTTAATAGTCTATGCCACTAATCTACTTTAATAGTTTTAGATAGTACCTATTCATTTTTAACATGTATTCCTTTGTATTATAGTTTGAGCTCTAATGGCAAGTCCAATCCCATACCACTTTTTAAAAATCATTTTCCTATAGGTATTGAGTGATAATACAAGTATAACCTAGTGGAATTACTTGTCAGCTCTGGGAGTAGGGAGAGGAAAGGGAGAGGGAAAGTACATAAATAATGTAACCATGGAAAAATACTTAAATTAAAATTAAAAAATAAAAATCATGTTCCTTTATATGCTTGACTTTTTATTGCTCCAAATGAATTTGTTTATTTTTGTTTCACTTTATAAAGCATCTCTTTAGTAAATTAAGTTACTAATTAAACAAATTAAATTGTTTAGCAATAAAACCATTGAGTAATTTGAGAAGTATCACAATTTCAGATATATTTATATATCAGATCCATGAATAGTGAAAACTTCTCCAATGATTTAGGTCTTCTTTTATGTCTATTAAAAATTAGATTGCCATTTAAATAAAACTTACCTGTGTCTTGGCAAGTTAATTACAAAATATTTCATTAATTTCCTCATCTTAAATGGAATGTCTCTTCCTATTCTTCCTGTGTTTTCTTAGTAATAGAAATGATAATTATTTTTGTGGATTTATTTCATGTCCCATTATTGTATTGAAAATATTCTTGATGTTTTTGTTGATTCTCTAAGGTTTACTAAACTAATTATTTTATCATCTGAAAATAGAAATTATTTTTGTCTTCTCTTGGCCTATACTTATTCCTTAGTTTTGTGGTGGGCAGAAGATGAAATAAATGAGGAAACAATAGTTTGATCTTCTGAACATATCAATTTATCAAGTGATATAGGGCAGTTGTCTAACAATTCAGGACCAGATCCCTTCCTCAGCTTAGGTCTGGACTCCAAATATAAGAGGAAATTGGCTTTTATACATTAAAAAGCAATTAACAAAATAAGGCTGATTATCTAAAAGGAAACAATACAATATTAGGTAATCAGATTTCTAATTGGAGGAAAGATTAAGGACTTTCCAAGTCAAGGGTGAGGGGAGAATAAATAAGCAGAATTCCCTGAAATCTGAAAAAGAGGTGTCCAATTCCCCTCAAGTGTCTGTAAACAATCAAAGTAACATGAAAGTAAAAGCCGATTGATCAGCAAGAGACCTACATATGGGTTCCTTGAAATGTACAATTACAAGAAAACTCCTTTCACCAGTCTTTGGATCTGACTGAGTTTCTGGTCAGTATAACTTAGGTTATAGTTAGTTCAGGATCTCAATACAACAGATACAGGGAATCGAGTTTCCTAGGTATGCTGGGTTAAGTTCAAACAAGGCTATAATCTCTCTCACTTCCCACATTTGAATAAAGTTTTTCTCACTGGACAGAAGTTGTACTAGACTAATAATTGAATACAAAATGGCCTGAGAGAACCCCATAACTGAGTCATAAGACAGTCATTATGGTTCACCCAAACCCCAGAACTGGCCATTTGCTATCCTTTTCCTCTCAGTTCCCTTGATTTCCTCAGTATGTTTTTCTTGTCTTATTGACATTTCTAACACTATGACAAATAATCCTGGAGATGATGAATGTGATAACTTTAAGTGTAGAAAGAATGCCTTAATAAAGCTTTTAATAATATTATGATACTTAACATTTATATGATGCTTACTGTATGCCAGGCGGCATGCTAAACAACTTGGAATTATTGTCATCCTATCTGATCCTTACAACCATAATGCAAGGTAGGCACTATTATTATTCCCATTTTAAGTGTTGAAGAAACTGAGGCAGAGAGAGGTTAAGTGATTTGCTTAGGGCCATACAGCTAATGAATGTTTGAGGTCACATTTGAACTTGGTTCTTCCTGATTCCATGCCTGGTGCTCTATTCACTGTGCCAATGGATAAAGCTAAAGGCTACAAATAGAAAAAATTTCTGTTCTCGAGGAGCTTATGTTCTAATTGGGAAGAGAGGGCATGTGGAAGATTTCAGCTGCAATTCAGATGGAAGTGTATTATGGTCCTTAGAGAACAGTGGCAGAGTAGATGGTAAATAACTCTTCTTTGTTGAGATTTCCACTGATAAAACGGAATCGGTTTCTGATGTCAAAGCCCTTAACAGTGTCAAGGACTTTGTTGGCAAGAATTTTCTTTTTTAGGTTTTCAGTAGCTATGGCTACAGTACCTGCAGTTTTTAGAATTATGGTTGAGGGTACCAGGCTGGAAACTGCTATTCCCAAGTCTCTTGAGTTCAGAATCTGAGGCTATCCCATCAGGGTCTGAAAGAAGATGGTAATTAATGGATTGGACTTGCCTGGAACATGTTGCCTCCAGGTTCTCCCTCAGGGTGCCCAAGGGGAGAACTAGCCTTGGTTGCCTACACTGTGTAAGGAAGTAGATTGGCAGTTGGTGGGGATGGTTGGCCCTTCTCCATAAGAGTTGATCACACAGATGATGACTATGAGAACTGGGCTGGAAGCAAAACTGTTGGTATGGGGGAAGAGGCCTGGATTTTCAGTCAAAGAATCTGTTTTCAAATCACATATTTGAAGCTTATTATGTGAGTCACTTTGACCAAGTCTCTTCTACTATTGATGCCTCAGCTCTCTCCTTGGTAAAATAAATTAATTGGATTAAAAGACCTTTGAGTCACTTTCCATATCTAAATTTATCTGATAATCCTGACCCTTATTCTACATTATATATAAGACCTGTTCTTATCTTTATATGGATATTTTTATACTATTAAAGTAAGATTAGTGACTTCATAAAAAATATGCTGCATTTTGTCAGACTTTTTCTGACTCATCTTATTGTTACTTTGATATTAAAATGATTTGATATTTTATTGGTTTCTGAATGCCAAAATATTTGCATTCATAGCTTATATTCGACCTGGTCAAATGTATGATCACATCTCTATGCATGTGTATGTACATATGTAAAAATGCATACATGTATGGTCATATTTATATAAAAACATTTATACATGTATTTATGATATATTGTTATATCCTTTAGTAATATCTGATTTTATATTTTTCATCAATATATATTACTGAACTATTTGTCTATACTTTTCTTTCCCTGCCTTCTCTCTCCCTGGTTTGGAGTCAAGATCATCTTTTTTCTCTTAAAAGGATTTTGTTAAATTGTCTTCTTGTCATGTTTTTGTGAATATCTTACATAATATTATAGACAAACACACAAGATTTTCAGGATGTACCCACGGATACATATCATTTTAAAATTTGTGTTTTTAAGGTAAAGTTTAGTTTTTAATTTTTAACAATAAATTTAGTTTGCTTTAAGTTTCTTTGGTCTGATGAATAAAAATAAAATCTTTAATTGTGTATTTAATATATTCACCAAAAAATTGAATACTCTTGAGGCACACTCTTATGAAATGTATTATGCATGACTGTGGATAGCATCAAAACTATTTATTCTTTAATGTTTTGATAGCATTTGATTCTCAATCCATCTAGACCACAGATTTTTTTCCATCTATTTGAGAATTCATTTGTAATTTGTTCAATTTCTTTTTCAAAAGTCGAATTGTATAGGTTCATTTTCCCATTTTTTTAATCTGGGTATTATGTGTTTTTATTATTAATAATAATCCATGCAATATTTTCAACTTTATTGGCTTGTGATTGAGTTCCATAAGATCTTCGTCAGTTATTTCTGTTTGTTTCTTATTTTCTAACAGTTTTGTCTCATTTTAAAAATAAAATTAACTGATTATTTATGTACTGGTCTTCAAATATAGCTTCAAATCTTAGCTTTGTGAGCTTGATCTTTTTTTTAAATTTCTCTCTGATTTTTTAAAAAGCATTTTTATCTATATTATGGTGATGGAATAGTATTGTGCTATAAGGAATGATGAACAGAATTTTTTCAAAAAGAACTGGAAAGACCTATGTGAACTGATGTAGAGTAAAATAAGCAGAACCAGGAGAACATTATACACAGTAAATGAAATATTGTGAGACAATCAAATGTGATAAACTTTGCTTCTAACAGCAATAAAATGATCCAGGATAATTCTGAGGGACTTATGAAAAAGAATGCTATCCACCTTTAGAGAAAGAACTGTGGGAGTAGAAATGAAGATGAAAACATATTATTTATCCCTTGTTTATTTGGGTATATGATATGGGATTTTGGTTTTATAAAATTATCCACTTACAGAAATGAGTAATATGGAAATATGTTTTGCATGATAATACATGTACAACCCATATTGAATTGCTTGCCTACTCCAGGAAGGGGAAAGGAAGAAGGGAGGGAGACAACATGAATTATATAACTTTGAAAAATGTATGTGCAAATTTGTTATTAAAAAATAAAATAAAGATAAAATGCAAAAGAATTATTAAACTTATTCATACTGATGTCCCCCCAAAAATAAATTTTTATCCTTAAGGATTATCAATTAATTTTTTAGTGTGTTTAGTTCCATGCCCAATTCATTGTTCTTCTCTTTCTCTCCTTTGCTAATATGACTTAAAAGATAACATTTCCTCTAAAGACTACATTTCCTAGTTAGCAATGACCTTGCATATAATATGTAATAAATAAATATTTGTTTAATTTGGATTTACACTGAATCACTCAAATTTTGTCATTTTCTCTATTCTTATTTTCTGTAATAAAATTATTTATCTTTTATATGATTTTTTCTCATTTTGTGTATTATTTACTTTCCATTTATTTGTACTCTTTGTTCATATGTCCTTAATTGATTTATATTTTTGTTATGGTATTTAAAATGAAATTTTCCTTTTGTTCATTTATTTATTAATTATTTTAAGAGTATGAGAGTTATATCATCTTCCTATATTTTTATTGAGCATTTATAAGTATTTTGTGTTGTAAGCATTTTTTTCTGTAATACAGGATATAAATAGCAGTCCTGTATCTGATATACATAATATGTACTCTATGCCTTCTCTAGAAAAAAAATCTGCCATCCATGTTTGGTGGAGAAGTCAAACTTAAGTCATATATAGCCTCTATTTTATGTGTTTCCTTAGAATTTTGCTCCTTGGCTATGAGCAATGAATGAGAGATCGAAAAAAAAAAAAACTGAACCCCCTCTTTTGAGTCAAATCCTATCAATTTCAACATTGTTCATTAGCCCAGCCTGAAACCTTTATGAGACAGGCATCGACCACAAGTTGCCTTAATCAAATAAATTGTTTAATTGTTCCAGAAAGGGTATGACAATTGATTGCATTATTGTCCAACTGTGATACTTCCCAGATAACCTGAATACTTTTTCCTTTCTGCCAGTCCCATATATATATATATATGTATATATATATATACATATATATATATATATGGGGGGGAAGAATATATATATATATATTCTCCCCCACATTAAACTGTAAGTTTCTTGATGGCAGGACTTCCTTGCTTTCATTTTTGTATTACATTACAGTGCCTGACACATAATGGTAAGTATCTACACATATTTTCTTATTCATTAACTTAAATCCTAGTAGATGATCACTTTTTAAAGAAGTCATTTATGGTGGCAAATAGGCAAAATAGATTAACCTTCAGTAGTTATTACTCTATAATATAGATATTATTATCTACCACAAATACTTTTTTGAATAGTCAATTGAGATCTTTAATTCTTGTCTTGTTTTTCCTTCTATCAAGTTTGTCTGAGTTTAAAAGGGGCCTTTTGTCCTATTATTATGCTCTGCCTTTTATTCACTAAATTTTCCCCTTAAGTATTTTAATAGTTTGCCATATATGTGTGTTTATTTATTTAATGCTATATTGTAGGCTCTTGGAGGGCAGAGTCTAATGTCATTTTTTGTAATTACATAACTCATGCCTAGCTCTGTACTTGGTAAATAACAGGGAATAAACTACTGAGTTTTTAAAATTCAAATTGGATTTTATTTTATTATCCATTACTTATTTGAGTACAATCTAGCTCTACTTTTCTCTCTTTTCACATTTATTTTTACCATTGTTTTATCTGATATCTTAGTTGCCACTCCTGCTTTTATTTTTATTCAGCTAAAGCTAACTGAATTCTTCTCTACTACTCAGTTTAACTCTGTTTGAAATTTTATGTTTTAAGTGAGTGTCTAGTATATAGCAAATTGTTAGATTCTTTTTTAATCCATTCTGCTACTTTGTTCCACTTTATGGGTAAGTTCACCCCATTCACATCAATAGTTAACATTTTTGTTTGTTTTTACTTCTATCAAATGCTGTTTTTTATTTCTCCTTTAAAAAACAACACTAGATGTCTATAATCTGAATTGATTGGAGCATTTTGGTGTTTCCTACTTCCCCTTTCCATTCTCAGCCTGATCTAAAATGATAGGATATTGCACTTTCATATCTCTTATAATTAGCCTCCATAGACTGGTTAGAGTGCAATTTATTTTAGATAAGACAGACCTTCTCCCTTGTTCTCTTCTCTATGCTAGTCCCAACCTTATTATACTTTGAATATTATAATCTTTCTTTTTAACCTTCTTTTTCTCAGTCTAGATAAGAGAAAAGTTCATGAAATCTCTACTCTCTTTTGGCATCTGCTCTTTATTGCACCCAACTCTCAAAAACTTTTTGATAATTCTTTTATCATTGACAAAGTTCTAGTTGTAATACAATAAGTCAACATGCATTTATTAAGTACCTGATACATGTTAAACATTATGCTAAGTGCTGACACACCAAGTCCAAAATAAAGAAAAGCAATAATTCCTGCCCTTACTGAGCTTACATTCTAACAGGAGAGATAATATGCTTATATATAAATATACATAAGTTTACACATCTAACAGGGGCTCACCAAAGGAAGTCTTGTCCCCAGAGCACTGGAACATGCTCTTACTGCTACCAAACCACCTGGGGAGGTTTGATGAACCTGTTCCTATTAGTTCATGGTAAAAGATAATGTAAGGGCTCTGCTTTCTACTTCAGATCATATGTGGGCATTGTTATTCAGTTGTTTTATTTACATCTGACTATGACCTCATTTGGGGTTTTCTCAACAGAAATACTGGAATGGTTTGCCATTTCCTTCTCTAGTTCATTTTCTAGATGAAGAAACTGAGGCTGAGTAAAGTGACTTGCCCAGGGTCACAGAGTTAGTCATCTGAGGCCAGATTTGAACTCAAGTCCTACTGATGCCAGGGCTGGCACTCTATCCAGTGGACCCCCTATTTATCCCAAGTTGGTACTCCATAACAATTTTCAAATTTAACTGGAATCGAATGTGATACAAAAACCATAAACATAGAAAATTTCATCCTCTCTTTTGCTTATGGTAATTGAGGCAGGGGCTGCTGTACACCCCTGGGGGAGGAGAGAGCATCTACACTGCCAACTGCCACCAGATATCCCTGCCTGAGTTAACATAAGTCTATGTACATGGCAGCTCTGGTTTGTTTGCCTTCATGTGTTTGTTCTTTCCTGCTCCTAGATGAAGGAGTCCTGGAGATGGAATGGAACCTTGCCATGGCCAGAAGAAAACCAAGAGCATAGG
>NC_058130.1:15556527-15648668 GCF_016433145.1 Gracilinanus agilis | reverse complement strand
CAGAGAAAAGGAGAGAGAGAGAGAGAGAGAGAGAGAGAGAGAGAGAGAGAGAGAGAGAGAGAGAGAGAGAGAGAGGATGATTGAGGAGGGCAATCATTCCACACAGAAAAAAATATAAATGAAAAATCCATATTACCTAAATGTGCAGTTGGATGGGCAGCTATTGACCTAGGACCAGAATGTAGAACAAAAATGAGCTGGATCAGAGGTGAAGAGTATGAAGAGAAAGGGCTCAATCCCATTTGGAAAACTCATGTTTTAAATGACCCCAAACTACTCCTTGCAATCTGAACCCAGCTTTTTAATACCAATACTCTTTCACTGGTACCATGTGGCAGAGATTCACCTCAAAAGAATCAGAATTGCAGGTCACTCAAAGGGCATTAGAAAGACATATGTTGAGATAAGCAGCTTTTTAAATATGACTGAAGATGTATTGTATGAAAGAAGTATAAAATATATCACCAAAGGCATAGGCGATCAGAAAAAGAAAAAGGATTAGTCATAATTATTAAATGAGATAATATCCCTAGAGGCTTTAGCACAATGCTGGGCTCATAGTAGGCACTAAATACATGCTTGTTCTCTTCCCTCCAATGTAGTGAGGGTAAGGGCTAACAGATGTACAGCTGGCTGGCTTCATTTATATCCACAAAAACATTTGGGTTTTTTTTTAAATAAAATAAGGGCAGGCTTCTAGGGCCTTCAGTTATTCTTTCTGGAAAGGTATGAAACCAACCATTAATCATGACCAAATATTAAGAACTTATTTGATGACAGACATAGTTCTAAGTTCTGATGATATAAAGCAGGGGTTCCCAAAATTTTGGCCTACCGCCACCTTTCCAGAAAAAAATATTACTTAGCCCCCGGAAATTAATTTTTTTTAATTTTAATAGCAATTAATAGGAAAGATAAATGCACCTGTGGCCATCACAGCTGCCCTAGAACGCTGCAGCACCCACCAGGGGGCGGTGGCGCCCACTTTGGGAATCACTGATATAAAGGCAAAAGTGAAACAGTCTTTATCCTCAAGGAGCTTTCAATCTAATGGAGGAAGCAACATGTTAGATGTAGGAAAATGTACAGAATATATTCAAAATTATTTAGGAGGAAGATTTGGGGAGATACGCCCTCTCAACTGGGGAAGGAGTAGAGCAGGAAAAGCATCGTGTGGAAGTTGGCACAGTCTGAATCTTGAAGGAAACTAGGGGTTCCAAGAAGCAGAGATGAGAAGAGAAGAACACAAGTGCAAATGCCCAGAAATGGGAGCTAGGAGATGTGTGTATTAAACAAGTAGCCTACATGGCTGAAATGCAGAGTATGAGCAGAGAAGTGTAGAAGACTAGAAAGGAAAGAGTGAAGAGCTCTAGATGCCAAAGAGAGGACTTCATGTTTGATCTTGGAGGCACTCAGGAGCCAGTGGAGTTTGCAGAGTGGAGGTCAGGTAGACACAATCAGACAAATGCTTTAGGGCAGTGATGGGCAAACTACAGCCTGTGGGCCAGATGTGACCCCCTGAAATGTTCTATCCAGCTGGCAGGACGTTATTCCTAATCTGACGAATACAATGAGTAGGACACAATACAAAGAAACTTTGAAAGAGTTGCCTTAGAAACAGGCTGACAGCTGAGCATTTCCTCTCCTTTGGCCCCTCTTGAAAAAGTTTGCCCATCACTGCTTTAGGAAGATCACTTTGGCAGCTGAACGCAATATGAATCGGAATGGAGAGACTGGAGGCAAAGACAACGATGAGGAGGTTCTCGTGTAGTCCAGGCAAGAACTGATGGCTGTGACCAAGGCTGTAATCTTGAGTGCCTGGGAGGAAGGTTATGAATGCCCTGAAAGAAAGGTAGATTTGGAGGAAATAGGAGTTCAATTTGAGACATGTTAGGCATGATAAAGTATTACACAGAATCAGGAGGCATGGATGAGCTGTAATCTGCATTGCTGAGGGATTGTCCACCTCAAGGAGATCATAATTCATTGTAGTATCCATGGATACAAGTGGACTTCATTTTTAGAGAACCTGACACAAATTTCTGCCATCTTCTATAAGCAAGAAGAGATAACTTAAAGGTAACTATTTAAAAATATATTTGCATCTGACACTGGATTCTTTTCAATAACTGTCTTTCCCAGAGGATTATTAAATAAAATTTACCAAAACACAATTTATAAACATTGTAAAAAGTAGCTTAAAGGAACATGTCCATGGCATAAGGCAAAAGGCTCTCACATAGCAGCTCATTTTGGAGCCTCACATACAAAGCAAGAAGGAGGAATCAGATGGTGTTCAGCTTATTCTTGCCATCACAAAAACCACTGCCACAATAAACTCAATCCCATCATTCCTAACATAGGCAAGTTTTCCTCTGGCATCATCAGAGCCTCAACCCAATGCCATACTGAGGATCAGCTGGAACTACGGATATTATGTTAACTTGGAGAAGAGAAGATTCAGAGAAGTCATCATAATTGTCTTTGAGAATTGGAAGTGTTGCCATTTGGAAGAGAGATTAGAGTTGTTCTTGACCCCAAGGGATAGATTTAGAAGCAATAGGAGGACATTTCAAAGAAGTAAATTTAAGTTTGATATCAGGAAAATCTTCCTAACAGCTCGAGCTCTCCTCAAGTGGAACTGGATTGCCTTTCAAGGTATTGCCTTGACCTCCCCCAGAAGTCTTCAAGTGAAGGCTGGATGACCACATGAGATATTCAGAGAGGAGATTCCTGGGCAGGGTGGAATTGTATTCAGTGGCTACTGCCAACCCTGACATCCTGTTACTGTAGAGAGAGATTGTATTTCTATTGCTTTTTCTTGGTGTTTCTTTTGTGGGTAGCAAAGTGGGATGCAAGAATTTTTTTTTAAGTTATGAGGAGAGTAAGCAAGGAAAAAACCAAACAAGGCAAAGATTTTAGACAATTCATTTTGCATTAAAAGAGGAAGAAGGATTTGGACCAATAAACCTCTAGGATACTTCCAATCCTCATATCCACCGATTCTAGTTTGATGTGAAGGCTGTTC
Organism: Gracilinanus agilis; assembly: GCF_016433145.1. Taxonomy (NCBI): domain Eukaryota; kingdom Metazoa; phylum Chordata; class Mammalia; order Didelphimorphia; family Didelphidae; genus Gracilinanus; species Gracilinanus agilis. Next base: position 15,645,640 of record NC_058130.1, on the reverse strand, counting down.
TGGATTCTCTGGTCATTTATTCCATGGCCCAGCCTTCTAAGAAATCATGACCTGTTTGTCTTTGCAGAGTATCTAAATACTCATCTCAGAGGGACAAATAAGACAAGAGTGATCACAGACAATTACACTCTGGTAAATTATTATTAACACCTGAAACAGTGGCTAATTTCAGAAACGCAGTTTGCTATGGCCACAACGCTTGTAAATTTTAATATTTTTTTATTGCTCTGTCATCCACCCTCCTTCCAAAGAAGATGCTCCAATAACAAGTTCCAGTAAGGGACAAAGGTAACCCTTTGGATTTCCTACAGGGGCATTCTATAGAAAAGGCTTATTTTGAACCATGCTACCTAGCAGCCAACCACTCAGGAATCCAATCCACAATTCCCTTTCTTCTCCATTTTTTCTCAAATCTGAGGTGAAAAGTTAAAGTAGGGGGAGGATATTGCTGTGCACACAGTTTTCTTCCCTCCCCACCTCCCAACGTTCCTCTTCTCGATAAATACAATTGGTAATTAAATATTTTTTTTCCTTGCTGGTCTTATGGCCATATGCCTACAATATGTACGAATGCATTTGCTTTTTTTTAATTCCTTTTGTTCCCAGTGCTGACTGGCTGTCAGAGTGAGCCCTCCAGATTCCTGTGTGTTGGTATCCACGGGTTCTTTCTTGCCAAGCTGCCAGTCTGGAGCGTCACACCTTACTGCCTTTAAAGATTGCCCTGCAGAGATAGAGGGAAATGGCAATTTTTACATGATGCAGTCTGGCGGCCCCAGAGATTTGAAGTCAGAACTGGTGCCAAGATTTACCCAGGAGAGCAAGCAGAGGCAAAACAGAGAACCTGGGCCAAAGGAAAAAAAAGGGGGGAGGGTGACGGGGAGGGGGGAGGGGAGACTAGAAAGTAAGGAGATTGGGAAACCAGAGGGAGCTACAAGAGGGGTTCTCCTTCCAGGACTGAACTGGAGTGGACAGCTCCTCCTGACCTGACACATGGGGGTTTAGGAAGGAAAGGTCCTACTAAAGTCAAAGGGAAGAGGTCGCTTTTTTTGTGTGTGCCCTAAATTGTAGTAGATTGCAGAATGTAAATGAGATAATTATTACACCAATGCTCATCAAGCTGTGCTGGAAAGACTTCAATAGCCTGATGAATATGCATGCAAATTTGTTAATTAAGTTAATTATTCTGCTGAAAATTCATTTGTCTTCCAAGGACATTTTCCCAATGATTTTAACATGCTTGCGCCATTAGTCATGCTCCGTGCTATTTAATATTACTTTTTGTCCACTTCCCCCCTCTTTTTTTATTTTAAAGTTTTAAAAACAGTTGATTGGTTCTTTTAATTGACCCCTGCAATGCTGGAAGATGCCTAGAGCCAGCTCGGTAGGCATTCTAGAAAGCGCATTTCAATTAAATATTTCCTTGATATATAAAATGTCTGCAAAATGTCACAGGGGTGGGGTGAGGGGGTGGAGTGGGGGGAGATAGAAGAGCCTTCTATGGGATCATTTGAGGTAGAATCAAAGCTGCTTTTTAGAGTGCCTGCAAGAGGGAAATCTGTCCCTGCTGTGGGCCATTTCCCAAGTTTCCTGCATTATTTGCTCCACAGATTTACCTTGCTTTGGAAGGTGTGATGTTCTCAGGATCCCCTCTCCTATAGCTGCACAGCAATAGCCAGAAAATCTATGTGTTCAAACAGGAACAAGGACGGTGATACTTTTCTGTCACCCATGAGGGCCAAAACCTGTTACCATGGAAACAAAAGGGAATCGCGAATTTAAAATCCCACAGAAATGGCAAAATGAGACACTTTAAAGAAACAGTAGGGTTTTCTTGTCCTAGTCACAGTAACTGGAACAGAAGCAGGCAGAGGGGACTCTACAATTTGAGGAGATGCCACTGTAGAAAACAGATGAGCTCCTTGAGACCTTCGGAGGGAATTTCAAAAGTTTCAAAAATGGTATCTTTGACCTGCCCCTCCCACCAAACCATCTGATCTCCAGGGTCCTTGCAGCTCCCAGAGCCACTGATTGCTTGATTTTGAAGGTTGCCCTGGATCGTTTGGTCCCTTGACCCATGGTGCCTTTTTTTTTTCCCAAGTAGACAGAACTATGGCCAATCATTAAATCAACAAGCATTAAGTAAACCCATCCTGTGTTCCAGGCACTGTGCTAAGTGATGGGAATCCCAAGGAAAAAGCAAAATAAGCTCTGCCCTCAAGAGATTTCTATTCTAATGAGCAAGACTAAATAAGTCCATATAATATGTATTCAGAGGAGATGGAATGGAATCTTGCACTTGGGATGACCATGAAAGGCTGCTTTGTGTCAGGTTAGAGCAGAGGTGAGAGATGGGGAGGAGCTCATCTGACACGATGCTAAAGAGAATGCCTGGTCGCTTCCTAACAATTCCGTTGTCTATGCTGTTGAAGAACCCCAAATGCTTTGGGCACCAAATAAATTCCGTACCCTGAGATGTAGTCCAGTCACTCAAGCCCTGGTTAGAGCCTTGAAAGCAGAAGTCCATGAAGCATCTCGCAAGACCCACGCCATACAGAAATCACAAGAAAACATTTTCTTCACATATTTTGTAAAGTTTAAAAGCAAGCAAGCTTCACCTGTCCCACACTGGGCAAGTCCCTTAACCTCTCAGTACTTCAGGCCATCTGTAAAGCCTTTAGGTTGCAAAGCAGGGAAGGATTTGCAACGCTAGAGAGAGTTTACCTCATTAGGAGTTCCCAACCCTTATAAAACCATGGGTCCAAGGAAAACCAACAACAGCAACAACCATAAAGTAGGATCTGAATGGAGGGGATCACAGCTACCAAAACTGACCAGTGGACATACATGCTAGTCAAAGAAAGACATAAACATGACTGAGAGAAATATCTTGGATTTGTTCCACTCGTGTCATTTTTTTAACAGAACTCAGGAATTCAGATTCCTTTCTACTATCCTTTAAAAAAACACACACACACAAAAAAAAACCTTTCTTATTCAGCCTTCTTTTTCTCCATGTCCTTTCCCAGCTAGCCTTAGTCATAAGAAAATCTGGTTTTAAGGAGAGGAGGGAGATGGAGAACAAAGTAACAATTAAAAGAGTGAAAGGAGAATTAATTGGCTGGGTACCCCTTTTGTGCAATCCATAGACATTACACCATCCGAATGGCGCTGTGGTGTCACATAGATCGTAAACCAATTAAGATGATATTTTAAACCCTGTAATTTCTGTAATTCCATCTGCTTTCTAAGGTTTAATTAGTGAAGTTACAAAAGCCAAATATATTTGAATATTTTGAAAGCGGGCCTAGCAGCAAGAAATGAAAAGTTTCCATAAACATTGGAATATGAATGAATATCCTTTTCATGGGGATATTAAAGACTTTGGATGAAAGAAACAAGGGCAGATTGTTCTAGGATGTCTTAACAATATCCAGATCCAAGGAGGAACACAAAGAGGCATCTCTTATGGCATGTACTGGATTTTGCCAATGAAATATACTATATGGTTTCACTCAAAATCCTCGGGAGTCATCCCATCAGAAATCCTTGATCTGCCATTTAATCATTTGTTTGAGCCAAAGATTTAACATTTACATTTCCTTTAGTGATATGATTGAGAATGTTGTGTGTGTGTTTTTTTTATTTTGTAAGAGAAAAGAAACGCTCTGCTGTTTTTACTAACTTCCATAGAAATGACTATTTTTGAGAAATCAGAGAATGGGTCATTTTGCACAAAAAGAGGTGAAAGTTGAACACTATATTGTTTTCATGAAAAGTTTTGGGGTGCTTTTTTTAAGTTAAAAGAAAACTAATGACAACATGACAAGACCTTTTTAGGAAGGGTAGGGAAATATTACTTTAAATGATTACAAAAGAAATCAAAACATTAGAACCCTACCATGTTGCCTTAGTCAGGACATTCGACAGAACAGCTGCATGTAATTATGAGGCTCATACGGCTTCAGTCACCAATGACTGGCAGAATGAAACTGATGACATGAAGGACAATATTCTTTCTTATCAAACTGCTTGGCACCCCATGATCATAGCTCTGTGGGTGTTCAGGTCTACCTTTCCTTGCTCCACTCAGTTTTTGAAATATAACAAGGTATAATTAATTTTTTTAATATGCTTGTCTTTTTCAGTAACAGAAATATGGTGAAAGTAATGAGTTATTAATTCACTCCCATCCCCTGCAGTTGAAACAAATCACTTTTTTTCCGTCTTCTATTAAGAAGTGACATGAGGAAGAAAGAATGATTCCAGTAAGAAAAGGAGTCAAGGAAAAGGAGAAGAGCAAACTGTCAAAGGGATCAATCAATAAAGACCAGAATCCACTATATATCGTTTTATTATGTGTCAATGCCCACTTCTCTTTTCAAATATATGCTCTGAAGACTTGCCATCTTGGGTAAGGAAAAAGTCATCTAACTTTAGAGGTTTGCTTGACCAGTGATGGAAAAATTCCCACACTACCTGAAGGCTCAAGCTAACTACCTGAATAATCCTATTTGCTAAGGAAATAGGAAGATGGAATATATGGTTTTTTGAAAAAAACTTTTATAAATACCTTTTGCTTTATAGAAGTCATTTCCTAAAATATGCTCTCCACTATCAATCCTGCCACATATACAACTGATCTGAATTCAATTCTCTTTGATTTGATCTTTTCATGTCTTCATGTTGTCTTTGTTTTTATGAAATCATTCCCTTATAGTTCCATACACTTGAACATTTCCTTGTAACAACAATGATTGTTGCTGTTATTTTTATAGTATAACGAAACTAACTGAATCTCAGACCAAGTCTCATAGTGTCTACCATGTTCCACATACAACAACCACTGCCTCTCTACCAAAAAAATAAAATAAAACTAAACTAAAAAGGGGGGCTTTCATTAAGTTTCCAGCACTAAGATGGACCAGTATGGTTTACTTTGGTTTCTAATGCTTTTTGTTCCTTAACTTACATAATTATAGTAACAGTATATTTTGCTCTACCTCTACAACTTCTCCTTGCATCATTTCCTTATATCTGTAACTCTATATGGCTCAATAATATCCCTTCGTCTTTATATACCACAATTTGTACAGTGATACCCCAAGTGATAGATACTCATTTTATTTCCAGCTTTTTACTACCATAAAAAAGTCCAGCTCCCTTTGAAGAATCTCTTTACTTACTGGATATAATCATTTAACACACTCAGTTAATAAATTAATAAGCATTTACTAAGTTCCTACTATGTCAGCCACTGTGCTAGGAACAGAGAATACAAAGAAATGCAAATAATTATGGTTGCCCTCCAGGAACTCACGATCTAATGGATTCCTGGTGTTGCTTACCTCATTTTGTGTCAGTCACCCCATATCAATCTTCTACTTCTCTAAATTCCCCCTAGCCTCCTTGTTATTTTTCACAAAAGCATTCTATCACCTGACTTGATCCACTTTGACTAGCTGTCTCATATTCCTGAAAATCGTTCTTCTTCTTCTCCCCTCCTCCCTCCCCTGCCTTTTTTCAAGTACTAACTAAACTATTTTCTACAAGGTGCCTGTCTTATTTCTCCTTGATTCTGTTGATTATCTTCTATTTTAGATACATACATACATAGATGGATCGATGGACTGATGGACAGATTGATGGACAAACAGATGGATGCATGAATGGATAGATAGGATGAAAGAAAAAAGAAAAAATGCTTAGATGGATAGAAAAAGAGAGGAGAGAGAAAGAGAGAGAGAGAGAGAGAGAGAGAGAGAGAGAGAGAGAGAGAGAGAGAGAGAGAAGAGAGAGAGAGAGAATCTTATATGTATGTAGTTGTTTGCTTATTGTCTTTCCCTCCCTGTTACACGGGGAGCTTCTTGAAAGCAGGGAATGCCTTTTGCCTTTCTTTGTACCCAGTGCTTAGCACAGTGCCTAATACATAGTATATGCTCAACAAATATTTGTTGGCTTGACAACTTTTTAGAATCCAATAATATTCCATCCATTATCACAACTTATTAATGCATTCCTCAATTGGTGGCCTACTTTTTTTTGATACCACAAAAAAGTGCATCTGAATATTTTGGTATCCATGAGACCTCCCCTTCCATGTTTGACTTCCCTGGAGGCTGTGACTGATTGCACAGACTTTCTCTGTGAACAATTAAGAGGTGTTAGAACTTTCAGAACAAAGATTAGGAAATGAGTCTAATTATTCCACCTTGAAATATTTTCTATTTTCTTTTCCAAAGGACAAGTTAACATCAGAAAAGGTCTACAATGACTAGATTCAAAGAACAGAGCAATTGTTTTCCTTCTGCTATTTCAGTTTTAATTATTCATGTTTGTTTTGTATATATTCCTATATATATTCAAAATACATCCAATATACATCCAACAGATCAACATATTATGTGTAAGGAAGGCTTCAATCCAATTCAATATTTACTAAGCACCTTCTCATAGAAGACAGTGAGCTTTTCTTGAAGCCATGGAGACCCGAGTTCAAGTCCAAGCTTTGACGCATATTGGTTAAATAATCTTAGGGTAATTATTTCACTTTTGGGGGGATTTCAGCAACTCTGAAAATAGAAATTGCAGAGAACGTGTCAACAGGCATTGGCACATGAAATTTCCTCACCTAAGAACTCCACATACCCCCAAAAAATAATTATAGTCCCTGTCCCATTTCACTGGGCTAGGGACTTGGAATTGAAAGTGGAGAAATGCCATAGCCCCTGGCTTCAAGTAGCTTACAGTCTAGGGCAGTGATGGGCCGGATAGACCATTTCAGAGGACCATGTCTGGTCAGTGGGCCGTAGTTTGCCCATCACTGGTCTAGGGAATTTTCTAGCTTAACCTCACTCTATCATTGTGTGTGATTCATTCACAACTTTGCATATACCTCTCATTAACTTAATTCATACACTGAGATTTTACTAGGTCATATTTCAGTACTTGAAGGAAACTTTTTCTTATTTGTAGTGACTGGTCAAACGTAGCCCAACTTTTCTACCTAGAGCAAAACTGAGAATTGCCAATTCTTCTATTTTGATAATAGAATGAGTTCAATGGAGATCCCATACCAAGGAGTGCTGATTTAATCAATAACAAAAACAATTTTCAGTTATATTAATCTACATTTTGCCAAGTGTTCCAAAGCATTAAAAAAAAGAGAAAAGAAGACTTATTGAACGTGGTTGAAATTAAATGGATGAGTCCCAAGAATTACAATTCTATCTCCCTAGGCTAATAGTTATTATGAATGGATTGCAGTGGGGCAGCTGGGTGGCTCTGTGAATTGAGGGCCAGAGATGGGAGGTCCTGGGTTCAAATCTGGCCTCAGGCACTTCCTAGCTGTGTAACTCACTTGACCCCCATTGCCTAACCCTTACCATTCTTCTGCCTTAGAACCAATACCCAGTATTGATTCTAAGATGGAAGGTGAGGGTTTAAAAATAATGAATGGATTGCAACATGTTATCAGTGAAGAATTATGTAGAGGAAAGTAAGTAAAATATAGCATTAGAGAGAGATGTATTCCAGCCAGGTAGCAACAATAAGAAATACCCAATGTGTGGCCAGCACACTCCATTGGTAACTGCTATTGTCAAGAGCTCTAAAATAAGACCTGTAACCCTTGGGTAGAACAAGAGTTCTATAGGATAATAATAAATGCTTATTGGTTAAATTATGGATTGATTGATAAGACGTAAAGGCTTTAATCAATGGAATAGGAGAGTGTGCTCCTATCCATCAAATGATGAAAAATACATTTAAGTATCCAAGTAGGCAAGAAGTCCAATGATGTTCTTCATCTTTTCAAAATGGAGGGAAAACACTGTGATTCAGAGTTTTGGATTTTGTTCATGAAGATAAAGTAGTTTGGTTGGTCAAGTAGAGCCAAAACAGTTTAAGCTGGTTTATATTTATAGGCAACAACACCATATTTCAGTGATTACATGGCATTCCTTTTCCCTACAAAAAGTGTAGTAGGTCACTCACTATTGTTCAAACTCCCATGGTTGGCATTTAAAGCTCTAGGATCTGATTCCTTCCTATATTTTTATTCAGGGCAGCAACCATGGTTTTACCTTTCATTGTATCTCCAGTGCTTATCAAAGTGCCTTGAACACAGAAAGGACTTGAGAAATGTTTGTGGATTAACTGACTTCTTACACAATACATGCCTGCCTTACCTACTACAGTCCAGCCATATTGCCCTACTTGATGTCTCTCACACACAAGATTTCATCTTCTTTCTCTATGCCTTTGTAGGAACTTCCCCCACCATTCCTGGAATCCTCTCCTGCTTGCTTTGACATCCTTCAAGACTCAATCTAAATACCACCTTTCACCAAGGGTCCCCAGCTGGTAGTGCCTCCCCATCAAAAGTCAATTTTTAACTACTGTGTACATATACACCTTGTATATATTTATTTTTGTCTACATATTCAGGTTGTCTCCCACAGGAGAATATAAGATCCTTAAAAGCAGAAATAATTTTCTCTTTGATTTTTGTATTTTCAAAGCCTAGGACTCAGCATATAATAAGTATTAAATGAAGACTTGTGGATTGAGGAATGAAGACAATCAGAACAAATAAACCAAGTCCAACCATATGCCACAGCCCCAAACACACCTCCTTTTGATAAAATTGAATTATCTAAAGAAAGCCTGAATCAGAAAAAACTTGGAGAAACCCTTATTGACCTAGAAGGGCCCAGTGTGCCCCCTCTTGAATGCTAAGGGCAGAATCATTCTTATTCGAAACATTAATCGTTTACTTGCATGTCAGAAGTGTTTTTCATCTTTAACTTCTCTCCCTCTCTCTACTGCTTCCATGATTTGACCTCCATCTTTCCCATCAGAGCATCATCTCATCTCTCTTCTTCATTGCCGAAATCCCAGAAGTAGTTGTCTCTCCTATCTCTCTCCATTCTCTCACTGTCCATTGTCTCCTCAAGCCTCTAAAATATGGCACCCATCTCCACAACTCTTCTGATGCTGCTCTATCCAAGCTCAGCTATAACTCCTTCATTGCCAAGTCCAGGAATCACTATTTCTAGCTTCATTCTTATTGAAGTTTCTGAAGGATCAACCTATCCTTCTCAGGGAAGTTTGGTGCAATAGATAGTTTGCTGGATTTAGAATCAGAGATCTGGGTTCAACTCTTGTTTCAAACACTTACTAGTATGTGACCCTGGACAAGTCCCTTAACCTCTGTTTCCTCATGTATAAAATGTGGGGGCTAGAATCAATGAGCTCTAATAACCTTTGCTAGCTCTAAATCTATGCTCCAATTATTCTCCTCTTCTAACTGCAAGCTCATTTAAATCCAAATAAAATCTATTATATTTTTCTTGTTTGTGAAGGGCCCAGTAATAAGCACCAGGAAAGTTATAAAATTTGGCCTATAGATGATCCTTGCCCTCATAGAGTTTACAGTCTGATGGGAGAGGGGATATCACCCAGGTAGCTATAATAATTATGACAACAACAATAATAATAACATCTAGCACTTATATAAGTATATTAAGATTTACAAAAAGCTTTAAGCAAAATTAGAATAAGACAAAACATAGTATTTTGTGACATTTGAAAGGGAAATGTGTGGAAAGCATTCATTTTTTAAAATGTTCTCCTACAAGCTCCAATCTTAAATTTGAAGAGGCAACATTGGTTGGTTATATGTGACTCAAAAGCAGAGATGTTTTAACAATGGTGGTCCAGCTTCATGAGTGTGTGTTCTACCAAGGCTAATTTTAGTTAAAATTGGTTCATAAGGGCCCTGACATTGCACAAGGAGAATGGCTAAAGAGTTGTGGGAGATCTGATTTGCATTTTTTGGATGGATAATTGGGCCATGGGGTTAATATGTTAAAGAATTGTCTGTCTGCTATTCTGTTGGCTGTCCCAGCCAATCTCAATCAAGCCTAACCAGTGATTATTAGACAGCTGTCACCAATGAAATAGGAGTGCAAGTTTCACTTAGGTACAAGCAAAAAGCAGTTATTAATATCTACTATGTATTTGGTCCCCAAACCTATAAGAAGTAAGATTTTCCTTAGTAACCCTTGTGAGAATAAAATAGTTCCAAATGCTCTAGAAATAGAGGTAGTTTAATTACCTCCTCAATTGAAGAATAAAAAATTATATCAAAATAAAGTACTCCTTTGCTGATTTCCTACCTCCAAAGGAAATCTAAGCCAGCATAGTAGGGCTTCATCACAAGGATTCATAATTAATCAATATTTCTCATCAATATTAATATTTCCCTTCATAGAATGTCTAGATTACTACATGTGCCATAACACTGGCTTTATTATTCACTTGACATGAGAAGCAAGTGCTTAGCAGAATAGGTTTTATTTTACGATGCACTTCACAGGAGATTTGGCCACCATATCTATTCTAAATCCTTGATGTAAAGGCATAAAAAAGAAAATAGATCAGTCAAATAAAAAATAAGATGCGATGTTGGAGTAGAAATCATGCCCTCAGACAAAACAAAAACAATAGATCTAATTAAAAACAACAATCAGGGAAACTATGTTTTGCTAAAAGATACTATAGACAATGAAATAACATCAATACTAAAGATATATGTGCTGAATAGTATAGCATCCAAATTCTTTTTACAACTGTTTTCTTCCTTTTTAAAAAAATCTATTTTTTACATTTTTAAAGTTTTGAATTCCAAATTGTCTCCCTCCTTCTACCACTGCCACATCCACTGAAAAATCAAGCAACATGATATCAATTATAGCTGTGAAATCATGCAAATCATTTTACTTTTAGCCATATTTCAAAAAAAGCAAGAAAAATAAAATGAGAAAATTAATCTTCAATTTGTACCCAGAGTTCATCAGTTCTCTCTCTGGAAGTGAATATCATATTTTCATCATGAGCCTCTGGAATTTTCTTGGAGCACTGTATTGATCAGAGTAACCAACCTTTTATAGTAGATCATTATTACATTACTGTTACTGTGCAGAATAATTTCTTGGTTCTTCTCACTTCACTTTGTGTCAGTTCATATAGGTTTTGCTATGTTTTCCCAAAACCATTCCCCTCATCATTTCTTTTAATACGATAGTACTCCATCACAATCATATGCCACAGCTTCTTCAATGATTCCCCAATTCATGAGCATCCCCTTAATTTCTAATTCTTTACCACACCCAAAAGGAAATGTTATAAATAGTTTTTGTACATTTAGGTTCTTTTCCTTTTATCTCTTTGGGATACAGAAGAGTAGTAGTGTAGTAGAGATTTAGTAGTAGAGATTTTGAACTTTGGACTTCATCCCCCATAAGTCCCTTAGTTTTCCCAAAATTCCCTTTAATATCTCCTGTACCTCCACATTTGCATGGTCACGTTATTGTTTTATATTTGGCTGTAACTCTCCCTCTTTCTCTTTTGTTCTTGGGAGCAGGTTGGTTAGTAACCTTTTAGTGAGGTCTCTTATTTTATTATTAATAAAGTTTTCATACATACAAAATTTAGTATTTTGCATATTAATTTTAATCTCCACAATTTTGGCGACCATGAAGGGACTTATGGGGGATGAAGTCCAAGGTTCAAAATCTCCATTCATATAGTAATATTTCTGGGTCAAAGGGTAGACATAATTTTCTAGTCATTTGGTCATAATTACAAATTATTTTCCAGAATTCTTGGATACAATCACAATTCCACAAACAGGTCATTTTTTGTGGTTCAGTCTTTTCCGTTGTGTTTGACTATTCATGACCCCAATTTCAGGGAGAAATTTTCCATTTCCCTCTCTAGCTCAGTTTATAGCTGAGAAAACTGAGGCAGAGTTAAGTGACTTGCCTAGGCTCACACCAAGTAAGTGTTTGAGGCCAGATTTGAACTCAAGTCTTCCTGACTCCAGGTTCAGCACTCTAATTGTGCCACCTATCTTCCTCACCAAGAATTCATTAGTGTATCAATTTTTCCCTCAGCCCCTCCAGTATTTGTCATTTTTGATAGGCATGGCATGGTACCTCCGTATTTTTTAAATTTGCATTTCTCTAATTAATAATGCTTTACAGCATTTTTATATGAATATAAAGCTTTGCTTTCTTCTAAAGTATTTGAATGTCAGATTTTCTATTCAACTCTGGTCTTTTTATCAGGAATACTTCAAAGTCCTCTCTTTAATTAAATGTCCATTTTACACTGGAAGGATCACATCCAGTTATCCTGGGTGATGTTTTGTTATAATCCTAGCTCCTTTGCCTTACAGAATATCATATTCCAAAACCTCTACTTCTTTAACATGGGAGCCACTAAATTTTATGTGAACCTTACTGTGTCTCAACAGTGTATGAATTGTTTGGAGTTTTTTCCTGAATGCTTGAAGTTTTTTTCTGTTTGAGTTGGGAGCTCTAGAATTTGACTCTAATGTTCCTGGGAGCTTTCATTTTGGGATCTCGTTCAGGAGATGATCTAAAGCCTCTTTCCATTTCTAGGATCTAGGATATTAGGGCAATTTTCCTTGATGATTTCTTGAAATATGATGTCTATGCTCTTTTTTGATCATAGCTTTCAGGTAGAATTGAATTTACAGGTGGGCCCTAAATTATCTCTCCTAGACTTACTCTCAAAGTCAGTTGGCTTTTCAATGAGATATTTCATGTTTCTTCTATTTCATTTTTCATTTTGTTGACTTTGTTTTATTGATTCTCAATGTCTCATGGAGTGATTAGCTTCTGCTTACCTGATTCTAATTTTTAAGAAATTATTTTCTTCAATGAAATTTGACACCTTTATTTCCATTTAGCCAATTCTGCTTTTAAAAAGGTTTGTTTTCAGTGAACGTCTGTGCCTCTTTTACCATTAGACCAATTTTGTTATTTTTTAAAGTATTTGTTTTTATTTTTGGTGCCTTTTTCCCCTAGCCATTAATTCATTTCTTATAATTTTCCTGGGTCATTCTCATTTCTTTTCCCAATTTTTCCTATCACTTTTATCTTAACTGTTTGAGGAATTCTTACTGTGTCTACTTAGCATTTTTGTTTGAGGTAATTTTTGTAGCTATTTTCATATTGCTATCTTCTGGGTTTATATCTTGGTCTTTTCTGACTGATTTTTATTATTAAATACTTTTTTCTGTTGTTGTTTGCTCATTTTTACAGTCTATTTCTTGACTTTGAACTTCATGTTAAAGTTGGGTTCTGCTCATGTGAGGGTGGGAAAGCACTGTCCCAGGTTTTTTGTGCTACTATTTTCAGAGCTAGTACCAGGGATTGGCAAGTTCTGGGTACTTCCAAGGTTGTGTGATCCCAGGAGAGGGGTAGTCACTATTTTCCCAGACTGCATTTAGCCTTTACCAAGGAAAGGATCCTTGTCCTTTGCAACTACATATGCTAGTACTCCTCTATGCTTTGGTACTATAACCAGGGTTCCTCCTCCTTGTGACTTACCACCACTGCTCCTCTCCAACCTGGAACTGTAACCAGAACTATGTATAGGCAATAAAGATGTCAATCAGCACTACTTGTACCCAGTGCCAGAAAAGGTTCCATAATAATTTCTTTCTGATCATTTATCCAACACCCTGATTGTCTCTGGGCAAAGAACTCCCAAAGTTACTGCTGTTACTGCCAAAGCCACTACTGTTGTATTTGTATAGGCTCTAGATGGACCTCACCAGACTCTCATTCAGTATTACAGACTTCTCCTGCCTACCTCTTCAGTTTTCTTAGACCAGAAAAATATCTCAACCACCATTTTTTGACTCTGCTGCTCCAAAATTTGATGTTAGGATAGCATCCAAACTCTTAAAGAAAAAGTTAGATTGATTATAAGAAGAAATAAACAGTATTATTATACATATGGAGAACCTCAATTTCTCCTCTTCGGACTAGATAAATATAACCATAACATAAAATTTTAAGGAGATAAATAGAATTTTAGAAAAATGAAATGTGATAGATCTATGAAGAAAAATGAATGGGAATACAAAGGAAATTACCTTTTTTTCAGCAGTATGTGGCATCTACACAAACATTAATTCTGTGTCAGGGCATAAAAACTTCACAAGCAAATGCAGAAAAGCAGAAATATAAAATGAGTTCTTTTCCAATCATAATACAATGAATTCAATAAAATTCTATGGAAACATAGATGAAAATTTAATTGGAAATTACATAATCTAATCCTAAAGGATGAGTAGGTGAAAGAATAAGTCATATAAACAATGAATAATTTAATTATAGAGAATAACAATGAGGCAACATAATATCATTTGTGGGATGTAGCCAGAATAATGGTTAGGGAAAATTTTTTATCTCTAAATGCTTGCATCAACAAAATAGGGAAAGGACAAATTATTTAGCTGGGCATTCAACTAAAAAAACCTAGAAAAATAACAAATTAAAAATTCCCAATTAAACATCAAATTGGAAAGCCTGAAAATCAAAGGAGAGATTAATAAAATTAATAGTAGTAGCAAAACAACTAATAATATATATAGGAGCTGGTTTTATGGGAAAACAATAAAATAGGAAATCTATATGTTATTTTGAGTTAATAAAAAAGAAAAAATAGAAATTACAGTATCAAAAATGAAAAAGCTGAATTTATCACCAATAAAGAAGAAATAAAAGCAATTATTAGAAAATATTTTGCCTGATTATATGCCAATAAATCTAGCAACCTAAATAAAATGGATGAACATTCACAAAATAATATAAATTGGTCAGATTAATAGAAAAGGAAATAGATTACTTAAATAACTCTCTCAGGAAACAAATTTGAACAAGCCATCAATGACCTCCCTAAGAAAAAAGTCACCAGATCAGAAGGATTCACAAGTGAATTCTATCAAACATTTAAAGAATAATGAATTCTATTATACTAATTATATTTTTAAAAAATAGGCAAGGGCAGCTGGGTAGCTCAGTGGAGTGAGAGCCGGGCTTAGAGACAGGAGGTCCTAGGTTCAAACCTGGCCTCAGCCACTTCCCAGCTGTGTGACCCTGGGCAAGTCACTTGACCCCCATTGCCCACCCTTACCGCTCTTCCACCTATGAGACAATACACCGAAGTACAAGGGTAAAAAGAAATAGGCAAAAGAGTCATACAAATTTATTTCCTGGCATAAATATGGTATATATATATCAGGAAGAGCAGAAACAAAGAGAGAAAACTATAGACCAATTTCTCTAATGGATATTGATGCAAAAAATTTAAGTAAAATACTAGCAAGATTACACTGACATAATACAAAGATAATACACTATGACCAAGTGGGATTTATACCAGGAATGCAAAACTCATTCAATATTAGGAAAACTATTAGGATAATTGATCATATCAATATCAAAAACAACAAAAATTATCCATAAGTTTATCTCAACAGATGCAGAAAAAGATTTGACAAAACACAATACTCATTCCTACTAAAAATGCTAGAAACCATAAGAATAAATGATGTTTTTTTATAAAGAAAAGTAATGTCTATCTAAAACCATCAATAAGCATTATATTGAATGAGAATAAGCTTAAAGCCTTCCCAATAAGATTAGGGGTGAAGCAAGGATGACTGTTATCAGTATTACTAATCAATATTGCACTAGAAATGCTAAATACAATAGTAATAAAAGAGGAAAAACATTGAAGAAATTAGAATGTACAATGAGGAAACAAAATTATAACTCTTTGTAGACAATATAATGGTATACCTAGAGAATCCAACTAAAAATTGGTTGAAGTAATTAACAACTTTAGCAAAATTACAAGATATAAAATAAACCCACATAAATCAGCAGGATTTTTATACATTACCAACAAATTCCAGAAGAAGAGATGGAAATAAAAATTCCAGTTAAAATAACTGTAGAGGCACATTTAGGTAGCACAGTGCTTAGAGTGCCAGGTCAAGGAGTCAAGAAGACCTGGTTTCAAATCTGGTCTCAGACATTTCCTAGCTGTGTGACCCTGGACAAGTCACTTAACCTTCATTTCCTAGCACTTTCTGCCCTTTTAACTTAGAATTTATACTAAAACATATGGTAAGGATTTTAGAAAATAAAATAACTGTAGACAAAATAATACTGTAAGAGTCTACCTGCCAAGACAAACCCAGGAACAACAGGAATACAATTACAAAACACTTATCACATAAATAAAGTCAGATATAAATAACTGAAGAAATATTAATTGCTTCATGGCAAGCTGAGCCAATATGCTAAAAATGACAATTCTAACAAAATTAATTTATTTATTCAGTGCTATAACAAACTACCAAAAAATTACTTTATGAAAGTAGAAAAATAATAACAACATTCATCTAGAACAACAAAAGGTCAAGAATTTCAAGGGAACCAATGAAAAAAAAATGTGCTGGAGGAAGGCCTAATAGTACTAATCAAATTGTATTATGAAGCAAGAATTATCAAAACAATCTGATATTGTCTAAGAAATAGAGGAGTGGATCAGTGGAGTAGATGAGGTACACAATATATAGTAGTAAATGACCATTGTAATGTAGTCTTATAAACTCCAGATGCAGGCTTTGGGGACAAAAAACTAACTGGCAAAAATTGCCTGAGAAAACTGGTAAGCAGTTTGGAAGAAACTAGGTTTAGACCAGTGTCTCTCAAGAGAAGGTCAAAATAGATACATGAATTAGAGAAAAAGGGTGATATCATAAGCAAATTGGGGGAGCATAGAATATTTTCACTGTCAGATCTATGGATAAAAGAAGAATTTTTGACCAAACAACAGATAGAGGGCATATGGGATCTTTTTAAATGGATATAATTTTGATTACATTAAATTTTATAAATTTTCACAAAGAACATAGTGAAGATTAGAAGAAAAGCATAAAATTGGGGGAGAGGAAGAATTCACAGTGAGTTTCTCTGACAAAGGCCTCATTTTTCAAATATATAAAGAAATGAGTCAAATTCGTAAGAATGCCAGTCATTCCCCAATTGATAAATTGTCAGAGGATATAAGCTGCCATTTACAACTCCACCAATAATGCTCAAAAAAAATAGCTCATAGATGTAGGTATGTGTCAAGGAAGCTCAGGGACCTTTAGTCCAATCTCTTCATATGAGAGATGAAGAAACTGAGGCCCAAGAAGTTAAGTGACACCTGAGATCACATTCCCCAGACATGACACTTGAACCCAGGTCCTCTGACTAAAGAACAGATGCTCTTTCTACTATAGCATGACACCCAGTAAGTGGAGAATGGCTAGATAAATTGTAGCAAGCACATGGATTTAATGGAATATTTATGTGTTCTAAGGTATGCTGAATATGAGAAATGGGAAAATTTATATGAACTGAGGCAGAATGAAGTTGGCAGAACCAGGAATGGCAGAAAAATAATGAATGGAATATGACAGAACAGCAATCAATCAATAAATAAATATTAATTGTCTATGTGTCAGGAACTGGGCTAGGAACCAAAGATACAAAAAGAAGCCACAAAAAAAATATTTGAACTCTGGAGAATTGTACCTGAACTTAGCCCCAGGAAAGACTTATTTAATGAGTAACTCCTTCCCCTCTTCGCTCAAGTGGAGGGTTATGAAGTTTTCTATTCTATCAGACATGGCTGATGTAGTTGTTCATTTAGCTGGTGTGCTTTTAAAAAGGTAAATTTTGTTACAAGGAATGGCTTATTTTGGGGGAAGAGGAAGATCAGTATATTTAGAACCCTAACTCTACCCCAGCACATCACTACCTACTTAATTGGTAGGTGCCTACTTAATTAATTATATCCATTAGAAAGGAGAGAAACATACCTTGGACTAGGGCCCCTTCACCCGGGGTCTTTGATAGATTTCAGGGATCAATGACTTTGGATGGGAAAAAAATAACAGCTTTATTTTCTCTCATCCTTAAGTGAAATTTAGTATTTCCTTCTATTTTAGGTGTGGACAACAAACCACAGTTGTATCAGCAATACCAATGACTTTGACACTGATAGAAATCACAGAGAGCTTCATATCATATAACACTTGAAAATGAATTGTATATCTAACATAATATGTGCATTCTCAAAAACCACTCCAAAGTTTAATGTTGTTATTAATGTTAAAAACAATATTCTTCACATTAATATGTCTTTAAAATAAAATTTCATCTTTAAAAATAGTTATAAAAGTAAATTATCCATATTTAAAATGCATTGTGATATGTGTTAATAAAGAAGCATATATATTATTATAGCACAATATTCAAAATATTTTCACAACTATTTCTATATCATTAATGTCTTTTGTATTTGATTTATATATTTACATTTGATTTTGTGTATTTGATTTTATGCATTTAAAAACATTACTCTGGGAAGAGAATCTATAGGATTCTTCAGTCTGCCAAAGAGGTCCATGACACAAAGAAGTATAAGAAATGTAAATTCTGCTCCAAACTGATGAGGCGGTTACTCTAAGGAAGATAAACTTTCAAGATATGATGAACTTTCTTGGAAGCAAAGAAAAAAGACGTCTATGGAGGGAGATCTCCACAGGCATGTCCTTAGAACCTAAGCTAGCAATCACCCTCTGAGAATCCAACTTGTTAATGTGATCTTAAGTTGAGGCAGAAGCCCAGAGGGGGTTCTATACTAGGGAACATTCTAGAATGGAACATCAAAAGATGGTTGGTGAACATCTAGATAGAAAGGAGATAGTCATGAAGAGCCAATCTGGCTTATCAAAAACACAGAATGAAGACACACCTCATATCGTTTTAGAATAGAATTACTGAATCAATAGAAGAAGATAATGCTGTGAATATAGTTCATCTCAATTCTATCCAAGGGTTTGATAAAGTATCTTAGTTGTGATGGAAAAGATGAAGAAATACAGAATAAACAACAATAGATGACTAGCCTCCAAAGGTTCCACATCAACTTGGCAAGCAGTCTCTAGTGGAATTCCCCAAGGACCTTTGCTTGGCCCTATGCTCACTACCATGAAGCAGAGTATTACATCCAGGTCACAGAGGAACCAGATGAATAAATAGGGAAGGTTTTGCCTGAAGAAGGGAGGACTAGTGGCAAGGGGCAGGGTGGGAGGAGGTGAGGAGAAGAAATATATTAGCTATCTGCAAATATTTCCTCAGGCAAGAATCTAAAAAAATCCAAAGTAGTTAAGTTCTGGGTCCCTCAGAAGTCCACATAGTCCACATATTTGCTGAACTACTGGAGGATTAATTACACTTATTCTACCTGGATCAAGAGGGTGGAATCAGGAGCAAAGGAAAAAAGCAGCAGTGATATCTGTTTAGCCTTGAGGTAATTAAAATTTGTTAAACAGTTGGAGCTGTCTAAAACTGGAATGAGCTACCTCTAGAGTTCCAAAATCTCCTTGGAGATTTTTAAAAAGAAAAGTGAAATAATTATTTTCTAAGTGTATTATAATAAAATAATAATATCATAATGTGTCTTTTTGTTTACAGGTTGGAGTAGATGGTCCCTAAGGTTCCTTGCAACTCTCAAATTCTGTGATACTGAACTTTATTTACGCCTCCAAAGACTCCAAAGTTCTTAGTAACACGTTCCCTTCAATTTAGCTACAACTTCCTTATTCCTTCTGATTTCATTCATGGTTAAAATGACAGTACTGAAACATTCAGTCATTCCTATAGTATATTGACTACAACAGGTGATTGGAAAAGGATCTGGCATCTATAGTATCAACAGTCAAATTAATGTTTTAAATAGCCCCCAAACTGTGGGCTTTGAGGCAGCCTCTGACCCCTTTTTTTCCTTCTCTGTCATCCTCACTGAAGTATGAGGCTTCACCCAAGACTGGAGACCATTGTACTTTTTATGTTGTTTCATAGCTTGACATAGCTAATAATAATAATAAGCCTCTCCATATGCAGCCCCACCAGTCCTTGGGAAGAAGTAGCAATTTCTGGTTTGTAGTCTTTTGGACTACAAATCTCCAGAGAATCATCATCCTCCCATATCATGATAAAAGGACCTTTGATAGGATGATAAGAGTAGGACCTTTGAGGAGGCTTCCAAAGTTGTGTATCATGTTATTTAATTATCAGGCATAGATCACCAACAGATACAACACCTAGAATTCATCAGGTAGGATGAAAAAGGAACCTCATTGATCCTTGAAAGAATAAAACTCTTGTTTTAGAGTCATATTAAAACCTCACTAGCCTGTGTAGAACAAAGCAAAGAATAATATTGGTGAGTAACCAGGTCACCTTTCAGGAAGAAGTTCAGTTCAACATGTTCAAAGCCTCCCTTTTTCTCCCAGAAGAGAAATAAGGCATGAGTTTGTACATCTCTGGCCTCTCTGGTTTCTTGCCATTGAGTCATGTTTTCCAACTTATTTTTCACCATCTTTCCCTATTACCATTGTCATATTGAAGTCATTGAGTATGAAGATGAATATTGATCTCATCTGGAGAGTCTGATCGATTTATTTGTACAATTTGCTCATCTTTTCAGTCTCTGAAATAAGCTATAATATCATAAACTGCAATCATCTTCTTGAGTCCTATGTGATATATTTCACGTTCTGTATTCAACTCATTTGCTTTTTCTTGCAGATAGCACCATCAAAGGAGATGACCAAGATGTAATCAAAATAGTTCTGGTGATTTGGAGTCAGAAGACCTGGATTAAAATTCTGATTCTGCTACTTGCTACCTGTGTAACCTTGTTGAGTCATTTTTTCAGAAACATCCAACTCTCTGTGATCCCACTGGGGTTATTCTTGGCAAAGATACTGGAATGGTTTGCCAGTTCCTTTTCCAACTCGAAAATGAGATCAAAAGGTTAGAAGACTTGCCCAGGGTCACATACCCATTAAGTGTCTGAGGCTAAATTTGAAATCAGGAAGTTGATCAATTCCAAGCTCAGCACTCTATCCACATTGCTGCCTAGCTGACCTTAGGTAAGTCATTTGAAATCCCTAGGACTTATATTTTCCTCATCTGGAAAATGATATGGTATTCCTTCCAACTCTAAAACTAGGATGATATAATGTTATGAAATTATGTTGACAGCAAAACTAAAGTTTATGTCAGAATAATCACTGAATGATCTACATTAGTAAAGGATTGAGATAAATGCCTGTACAGATGCTTTCCAACTCTGAAACTTTGTGCTTAGCTCTTTGTACTATTAAAATTAGACAGATGATTGGTAAGGGGGGGGGCAATAAGAGAAACAGAGTCTCAAATAGATAAAAATCTGAGATTCCTCTTTTGACTCCTTTTCTAATCCACACCTTTTCATTTTGGAAAACTTTAAGCTTTTAGCAAACCAGAAGTTAAGAGGTTAACAACTTCTCTCCAAGACTAAAGACAGAAATTAAGCAAAAAGATGCCTGGGCTCTGAATCTGTTTCTAGACAAGTCAAGGTCAAAACTGGACAAATTTTAGACAAAACCTCCTCCAGTGTGGGCTATTTGTCCCTGAGAAAATATTCCCAGACTTAGCTTTCGATAATGGGCCAGCAAAAATTCAGCCTTGGCCTTATTCTATTCTGAAGCCAATGAGACCTTTTGTGTTTTGATATGACATAATCTGTATTTCTGCACAATTGAGAAGTTACGGGGGGTTCTTTTGTATGAAATGAGTCTTGAAATATATATAATAAATTCCATGCTCCTGGAAACAGAACTGGAACCATGAGCTGAAAGATCTTCTGTGTCTGTTAATTTCTTATTAACTAAGCCATCCTTATAAGATTATGTGGAGATGATAAATAGATCTCGACATAAGTGTTTACTTTAGGACATGAAGTTAGCTCCAAAAAAGAATGATCCTTCTTATACCAGTTATTTTCTCAAATCTCCAGAGCACCAATATGGAAGAAAGACAGCTAAAACCATGATGATCTGGTTGGTTCATACCCACAGTGGTTCATTCATTTATACTCACATGCTAAAGAGGGACATCTCCCACCCACAGCACAGGCAAAGAACGACAGTAAGAATGGGGATAAGTCATTGCCTTATTGACAAAGGCTGAAAAGACTAAGTATATTTTACCTAAAAATAAAATCCTGCACAGTGCCTGGTACTGATGAATGATCATTGATTGACTAATTGACCTGTGAGCCAAAAAGAAAAATGAAAAAGCTAATATAATCTTGGAATGAATGAAGAGAGGCATAGCTTCTAGGAATTGGGCGTTGATAATGTCACTGTAATCTTCTTTGATTGGGCTACTTCTGGAGAATTGTGTTCAGTTCTGGGGACGGTAGCTCAAGAGGGTCATTGATAAACTAGAAAATGTCCAGAGGAAGACAACCAGGATGGTGAGGGACTGGGGGTTCATATTATATGAGCAACAGTTGAAGAAACTGGAGTTGTTTAGTCTGTAGAAGAGAAGGCTAAAGGCAGGAAGAGGAGGAAGGGGGAGAAACTGAAAAAAGGCAGGTGTAGGCTTGGTATCAGGAAGAATTTTCTAATGCTTAGAGCTCTCCTGCCTCTAAAAGGAATGAATTTCTCTTTACTGGTAATCTTGAATCAGATGCTGGATAAATATTTCTCAGGTGCATCAGTTTAGATGGATTGATTTCAGCTATGGGTCAGTTTACTTACATGGCTTCTGAGTTCCCTTCTAGCCAAAAGTCTGAGATTTTGCCATCACTGGACCAGAAGTCCAACACCTGAGCCTATGTCTACCCAAGACATTTAGTAACTATGTGATCACTTGCCTGTCGCAATGTCTTAGATTCCTGGAAATCTCTATAGGGCTTACCTAAATCTGAGATGGGTTAAGGTCTGTATCAGTGGGTAGAGTTAATGTGCCTGGATTACCCCACCATGTAAAAGCCCAAGATTCTTTGCATATCCATATTTTGGAGCTCATCTTTGTAACAGGGGTTTGGACTGACCAGCCTCCAAGATTCCATCAAATTCCAACACTCTATGACTATGTAGATGTTAAAAGGTAGCAGGGAGCATAGGACCAGAGGGAAGGAAGACCTGGATTCAAATCCCACCTCAGACACTTAATAGCCAGGTTGCAGGTCACTTGACCTTTCTAGGGCTTAGTTTCCTCATCTGTAAAAGAGAGGGTTGGGCTCAATGACCTTTGAGTTCCTTCCAACCCTCACAATATGATCTCGTGAATAGACAAGATGAGCACCCCTCAAGGAGAGACTACACTAGAGAAAAAGTGTGCACAGATCAGAATTAGAAGGAGTTTTCTTGCTCATATTCATCTAGACCAGTGGTTCTCAAACTTTTTTGGCCTCCCGCCCCCTTTCCAGAAAAAATATTACTTAGCCCGCTGGAAATTATTTTTTTTATTTTTAATAGCAATTAATAGGAAAGATAAATGCATCTGTAGCCATCACCACTCCCCTGGATCTCTGCAGCACCCACCAGGGGGTGGTAGCACCCACTTTGGGAATCACTGATCTAGACCAACGAGTTTGGACCTGTTTTGGGTTCTTCACAACCCCACAAAGTCCCTTTGCTCAGTCCAATATATGACCAGATTAAATCAGATTAAGTTTTTATGATGAGAAATGAAGAAATCAAAGAAGTTGTGAAAATAGATGACTGATTCAAAATGAATTTTAAAACATACCAAAAGCATTTGACTTGGAATCAGTTGACCTGGGTTCAAATTCTGGTTCCATTCTTCACTAATGGGACTTACAGCCAGCATTTGCTTCATCAGTTTGAAATTCTGTCTTCTTTTTCATGAAATGAAGGTGCCAACCCTTGACACTAGAGAAAAGATGAGGATGTAGTTCCCTCTTTTGGATAAAAAGCTCAGGGATGAGGGAAGCTGGGTGACTCAATGGATAGGAAGTCAGACTTAGAGACAGGAAGTCCTGGATTCAAATCTTGTCTCATATACTTTCTAGCTATGTGACACTAGGCAAGTCACATAACCCCCAGTGCCTAGCCCTCACCACTCTTCTGCCTTGGAGCCAATACTTAATATTGATTCCAAGATGGAAGGTAAGGGTTTTAAAAAAAGACATCAGAGACTGTGGGTGCATAGAATTACATACACATTCAATCAAAGTCACTGTTAACTTGGTTTTGCTTAACTGTTGTTTTAAACAACAGACGCCTTTCTTGTTAAGGGGACAGCTCTGTCTGTTTGGTTTTTTTCATCAAAGATGGCTCTCTTGTTGAGGGACAGTGTGTTGGTTGGGTATATGGGGAAATTACCATGAGATCAAAAGACATTAACGATTTTTTCCAAGAGTACTTGTCGAACCTCAGATTGTGCTACAAAGAAAATTAGAATTATCCGTAAATCCTGCTCAAATACTAAGATGCTCAAATGGATCATTAATCTCTCCGCTCCCTTCAACGATGCAGATTGCACCCCAGCCATGCCTGCCCTTGAGTCATAATGCAATGAGATAAAAATAAAAAAATTAAGGCATTGGATGAAATGATCTCCAAAGTCTCTGCCAAGTCTCCAGCCAATGAGCCTTTTATCAACTCACTGATCTAGAGCTGAGCCCCAAATAGCACGAACCCATTCATAACCATCTTTTAATGTACAAAATAATAATGTTAAAAAGGAGTCACTCGCATAGCCTGATTGTTACTACTGGGGGTGGCAGACATTTGGAAGGAATATCTGCCCCAAGGGCAAAAGCTCTCCTTGAAGATCTACACCTAAAGCCAGAACAGAGCTTTCCAGGTGTTCTGAATGGTGGGAAAATGATACCCTGTGAGCCAGCCTCCTGGGAGTCCCTTCATCCTCAGAAATGGTCCAGAGTCAAGGTTCAGCCATGGCCTCAGAGGATGCATTAAAATCCCAGGATCAGAGTGACCTCTAGAGGCAGCTGAGACGGCTGCATGGCTTTCCTCTGGCTGGATCCAGAGAAGGGCTGGGCACACACGCGACCCATTATCCCATCCTTCCCATCCAATGCTCCCCATCAGCTCAGATCCAAGCAGAGAAAAGGCAAAAAAGGAATGGTTTTCATGTTATGGATTTATTGCCATGGATGTGGGGAGGTGGACAGGTGGGGAGGTGGGGAGGAGGAGGCAGAAGGGTACGCAGGCTCTTTTCTGTAGAGTAGCCAGCAAAGATGCCTCTTTGAGGATCAAATAATCACTCCCGATTCGATTGCTTCTTCCCCAAGCAACCTGCCTGGGGTCTGAAAATTTCATCATGAGGATTAAAGAAGCAGAAAATGAAAGCTGGGGATCCGAGGGCAAATAAGGGGTTCTTTTCTGTCATGCAGACTGAATACAGGGTCACAGACCTAGAGCCCAAAGGAATCTCAGAGCCTCTCTAAGCGACGTTGTTGTGGCGGCTGATTTTTTCCAGTCGTGTCTCACTCTTCATGATCCCATTGGAGGTTTTCTTGGTAGAGATCCTGGAGTGGTTTGCCATTTCCATCTCCAGCTCATTTGACAGATGAGGAAACTGAGGCAAACAGGATGAAGTGACTTTTCTCAAGGCCACGCAACATATATGTGTCTAAGGTCAGATTTGAATTCAGATCTTCCTGACTCCAAGCCTGGCTCTCTTTCTACTTGGCCACCTTGCTGCCCCTTCCTAAGTTATGCCCTCTCCACTTTGCAGATGAAGAAACTGGGACCCATGGAGGTTAAGGGCCACTTTGCCACTTTGTAGCAGAGACAGAATTTGAACTCAAGTTCAATGATTCTAAAACCAGTTCCCAGTGAAATGCACTGCCTCCTATAAAATAGGTTTTATGCTTCTTCAATGATTTCCCATGCAGAGCAATTCTCTGGCAATTCTTCTGATGCTTAACACATACAGAATGGACCATCCATTGATACATCTCAAAGCACCCTAGTTATATTAATGCCTGAATGACAAAGGTTCAGATATGGGGACTTTAAAAGCTCTTTAGTTCAATCAGGACCTAAACACCTTTTTCCCCACTGTCCTAAATATTCAAACATTCATTGCTCCTAAAATAGTATTTGAAGAGAATGCATGGGATTGTGGGTGAGATTTTCAACTTAAAAGCAGGGAGCCCTGAATTTGAATCCACTTTGCATATTTAATAGTTGTGTGACCCTGAGGAACTCCTCTAAGCCTAATTTTCCATCTCTGCAAAATGAGGGTGACAAGAGCACACATACCTGTGAGAATTCAGTGAGACATGGGAGCATTCCATAAATCGTGGTATTATCCTTATTAGAAAGCATTGTTTGAGTCAAAGGAAAACCAGGAGAAAGTGGAGGAGTATCACTTGCTGTTCAAGTTCTTGGCCTTGGAGCCAGAAATCCAGTAAGGAATAAACAATCACTTCCCTGAACCCTTCGGCTGCCACTGATACCCATTGGTTTCATGCCTTCCTTTCAAGCTGGGATGGATTCACAAGTGAATCACAGAAAGTCCATCAGAAGGGAGCTCCATAGCCCACCTGGTCCTGGTCTGCCCATTCCTGAAAGAGACTTTTTTCAACACCATACCTGAGAGGCAATCCCTCAGCTTTGCTTGGGGATCTCTACTAAGGGGGAGTCCACGACCTTTGGAGGAGGCCCTTTCCATTCATCAGAGACCACATCTTCAGACCAAGGGGGACACGCTTTATCTGCAAGAGGAAGCCAGCCCCTCAGTACATGGCATCTGGGGCCAAAGGTGAAGGAGAGACCAGTGTCTCTGCTGTCCCTTCTCATCCAATTAGCTAGAAATTTCCTATTGCCAGCTACAAGTAAGACAGAGCCAAGAATGCCTAAAAATAACACCCTCCACCAAGTATATCAAACCTACTATGTGACTATGGGGAAAATCTTACAGAGACTTTGCCCAAAAAGGAAAAAAATGCATCACTTCGTACCTAACCTGGTGGTTTAGTGAGACTGACTCTTAGAAAGCAGCTAAACAATCCATCAGCAAGTCATATATGAAGCCTTTTTAGCTTAGTAGGACATACCCAAGTTGGTGCTCCATTGGCATAGCCTTCAAGAGCCCAGGGGCATCATTATACCATGATGAAGCAATGGAGTAGGATCTTAGCGGAGGGCATAAAAATAAAAACAAGAGATGAAAAAAGCCACAGTCTGTTGTTAAAATGGCAACTTGAGAATGACACTATAAATAAATTGAAACTGAGGAATTCAGATGATGCAGAAAAAAATGGTCCCATGCTTCTTTATGTCCACTGAGGCAGGGACGCTTGGGCACATTGGTCATGCATTAAATGTCTAAACCATATTGAGAACATCCTGGTCTGTATTCGTTTGGAGGAGAAAAGTGTCTCCTGATGCCAGGCCTGCTACAGGCATCCCTAGACATCTGGCCACTTCACTGAAAATGCAAAGGCTCTTAATACTGCAAGAAATCCAAGAAAATTAATTCAGAAGGGTGCAATGAATGGTTCCACATAACTCTTGGTCTAAGCTCAGCAAGATAGAGAGGGAGGCTAAGTGAGCACCAAGAGACAAATCATGTTCACTGGGTTGGGTCTCATTCCATGAGAGAATCACAGTTATTTCAGAGTTGGAAGAGTCCCCACCAACTGTGTAGTCCAACCACTATATAGCAGGAACATTCTCTGCAAATAACCATCTAGCCTCTGTGTGAAGACCAAACTCAAAGGACAGGAAACTCACCACAAGCAGCCCACCCAGTCCACTTGGGAACAACTCTAATGATTATTTAAGACATTTTTTCTTCCATCAAACCACAATTCTCCCTCTGGATTGTTTCGCCAATTCATCTTTCCTCCCACCCATGCCAGGATAGTCACGGGGTGATGGCAAAAACACTTGGCTTACTGTCAGGAGGCTGGATTCAGATCTGAGCTCAGACACATTAACTATGTGGACAAATCACTTAAACTTTAAGTCTCAGCTCAAATTCCATCTTCTACAGGAAGTCTTTCCCAGCCCTTCTTAATTCTGGTGCCTTCTCTCTGTTAATTATCTTCTATCTGTCCTGTATGTAACTTCTTTGACATATTTCTTTGCTTGCTGTCTCCTCCATTAGATTAGGTTATCCTTGAGGATAGGAACTTTCTTTTGCCTCTTTATGTATCCTCTGCACCTAGTACAGTGCCTGGCACATAGTAGGTGCTTAATAAATATTGATCGATTGAGAAACATTAATAGCCTTATTTGTTCATCTCTGAGATGAGAATGACAATATTTGGAATACCTGCTCATCTATCTCCATAACAGAGCCATTGAGGGGCTGTTGAGGTTGTTTTTAGTACAGGCGTAAGTGGACCATAAGACCTTGTGACCCGGATGGGATCCTCATCATGATACAGCATTGGATTCTAAACTGTAGCTCATGACAATGATCAGAAATACCACAAGGGGGCAATACGGCCCCAATGAATAGAACCACTAGTTAGTAGCAATTTCTGGGAATGGGTTTTTTTCTAGAACATCTATTCCTCTGGGCTCTTTTGTCATAGTGAAGTTATTGCATGTAAGAAATGGCATTCTCTGGAATACCATAGGAAGTGATGAATGAGCAGTTGCAGAGAAACCTAGGAAGACTTATTTGAATTGAAACATGAAGTGAGCAGAAGCAGGAGAATGATTTATATGATGGCAACATTATAGAAATGAACATGTTCTCTGATCAACATGATGACCAGCCATGATTTCAGAGGACCAATCATGAAGCATGCCACTCACCTCCTGATAGAACAGTGATGGCCTCGGGGTGCAGAATAAGAAATAATTCCTTTTAGACATGTCTAATATGGGAATTTGGACAGGCCATGCTTTTCTGGCACAATGTTTTTGCTTTGCTTTTCTTCTTCCACTGGGGAGGCATGAGGCAGGAAGAAGGAAACAAATTTTTGTTAATTGAAAAAGGTTGTTTAATTTTTAAAAAGAAATTACTTTCTCAGACTGAGTTTTGGTGATTATATTGAGAAAGTGTAAGGCAAAAATGCATCCAAAAGTGCAAGATAGAGGGGAAATGGCTAAGCAATAGTTACATGAAAAACCATTTGAAAGTTTCAGTGGGATGCAAGCTTAAGATGGGGTAACAAAGGGACAAAGCAACCAGAAAAGCAAATGAGAACTTTGCCTACATTGACAGAAGAATAGTTTCCAACATGAAAAAAGTGATAGTTCTCCTCCATTTTGCCCTAGACATATCACATTTGAAGAATTCTGATTTGTCCTGGGTGCCACAGGATTGGGGGGAGTTGGAGCACCTGCAGAGGAAAGCAACAAAAGTGGTGAGGAGACTTGAAACCAGGCTATGTGAAGAATAATCGAAGAAGTGGGATAACTCTCTGTGGGCGGTTCAGAAGGGGCGCTGAATCTATTGGATGTGGATACAAGGATGTGACCCATTAGTTTGTGGAAATGATTGAATGTCCCAAAGCTCACTCTTGGACGATCTTGTTGAAATGATTGCAAGGTCTGTCCTAGGACAAGCCCATTAGTAGCTCTTTGAACCATTTATTAAGTCTTAGAAATCGGGGATTAACTGAGTGACTTAGATTCTTCTGGATCAAAACTACTCCTTTGTTTTGGGCCAACTGAGGAGTCTTTATGATAGAGCTTGTCTTTCTTTTAAGAATTTCAGATGAGTCGAGTGAAGGTAAGCTGTAGCCTGCCTATGCACATAGGAGGCATGAATGGCCACATGAGGGAGTTATTGGAGTCATTTAGTGATGTGACTAACCCATCCCAGAGAGGATGGAGCCACATGCCCAACCTCCTATATACAGGAGAATGGATTTCTAGACCAAGTTGAATTTCTAGAAAGTTTAGGAAACCAGCATCCTGGATAGAAGGGACGAAACTTCTTGTATGATATCAAGTTCTCAGAGATTGACTCTGAGGGAAAAAAAGAGAGTTCCCAGAAATCTCTAATTTCTTAGAGAAAAGAAGATTCCATAACTGCTCCAAAACCAAGATATCAAGGAGGAAAAATCTGGACTTTCTTCTCCATGAGGTATTCAGACAGCGAAAGCACAAAAAGAAGATTGCCCTGATAGAAACCTTGAGTTCATTTCTTTCTTGGAGGAATCAAATTCCTTAAAGGAGTACCCAAAGTTAGAGGCTATGGTTTTTGGGAACACACTAATCAGTCAAAAAAACATTATTAAGAGCTCGCTATTTTCTGGACCCTCTTAAGGGATACAAATCTGGCTACATTTCTTCTTTGAGGTTCAAGGGGTCCCCTCTGAGTGGTTGGATGTGTTTTTCTTATTCTATTGGCTTAAGGCCCCAAGCCAGTGCATTCCTCCTACTCTTAACCACTAGTGATGAGCTATCAGTTCAATTTAACCAGCTGACATCAAATAGCTTTTACGTATGGATGTTAACTCACAAGATAAGGCAAGCTGAGAAATATAAACAATCCCCCATAGCATGTGAGCATGCTATGAATTAGTGAGCAAGGTCATTCATTAAATACCACCAGGCTCGTCCAACCTAGACGATGCATCAGTCCATCCTCATACAAAGAAAAGCAAAAATAGTTCCTCCCCTCAAGGAACTCACACTGTAATGGTAAGAGAAAATGTAAAAAACAAAATTCATACATGATATCTGAGAGCAGATGTAAGGTCATCCCTAAAAGGAATGCACTTGAAGTGGAGAGGAGACCAAGAAAGTCCTCCTAAAGAAGATGGGACTTGAACTGAGTCCTGAAGGAGTCTAGAGGAGCCAGGAGGGCATTCCAGGCATGGAAGATGCATAAGGCAAAGTCAGGAGATGTACTGTCACATGTGAGAAATAGCAAGTAGGTCAGCATGCATGAATCACAGAGTGCATGGCTCAGGCCATCAGCTCAAGAGCCCAGGAAAGGTAGGAAGAGAACAGTTGGGGAAGGCTTTTAAATGCCAACAGAAATTTATGTTTGCTACTGACTGTCATAGGGAGTCACCAGGGTTTATTGAATACAGAGAGGATGGCCTGAGAATAACTGTGCTTGAGGAAAAACCCTTTTGTACCTGAGGGGAAGAATGGATGAATCGGAGTGAAGAGACTCAAGCCTGGGAGAACAATTGGGAGGCTGGTGGAAATAATTCTAATGAGAAGTCATAAAGGTCTGAATCAGAATGGTGACTTGTGAGGAGAGAAAACGGGATGTCTCTAAAGGTTGTTTTTAAGGTGAGAATGATAAGATGTGGCAACTGATTGGATATGTGGAGTGAGTGAGAGCAGGAAGTCAGGAACGGCACTGCGTTTGTGGTCCTGGGTGACTGGGACGCTAGTGGCACCCTCACCTATAAAAGAGAAGTTGAGAAATGTGGAGAGTTTGGGAGGAAAGAGAATGGCCAATGTTTGAAATATATTGAGTTTGAGATACATGAGTGACATCCAGTTTAAGGTGTCCAGAGAGCTTATGTGGCAGCAGTGGAATTCAAGAGAAGGAAACTAGGGATGTGTGTGTGCCCATACATATATGCATATGCATTTGTACTTCCATATACACATCTACAGACCTAAATATGTCATGCACAAAGACGTGATCACTGGATTCCTGGGAATAGATAAGACCATCAAGTCAAATAATACAGAGAGGAAAAAGAAGAGGGTCCAGAGCAAAGCTTTGGGAAACACATATGGCTAGAAGAAGTAACATGGATAATGATCCAGCAAAAGAGACTGAGAAGGACAAGTCAGATAGGTGGGAGAAGAACAAAGAGAGAGCAGTGTCACAGGAACTTAGAGAGGAGAGTGTTCAGGAGGAGAAAGTCAGTGATCATCAGCCAAGTGCTGCAGAGAGGTCAAGGAGGATAACAATTGAGCAAAAAGGCATTCAGTTTTGTCATACGTGAACATTGGTAACTCTACAGAGAGCAATTTCAATTGAATAATGAGACAGGAAACCAGATTGCAAAGGGTTTAGAGAGAAGAGGAAGTATAGCCACCTAGCAGACAACTTTCTCCTAGAATTTATCCCAGAGAAAGGAGAGAAAGACAGAGAAATAAATAGAAGAAATGGTCAGACCAAGGGAGACATTTTTAGGCATGGATGTATTTGTAGGCACCCAGAAGGGATTAGAGAATATGAGATTAAAGATTTGAGAGTGCAGGAGGAAGTCAGTGGATGAAGAGCCAGGCCCAGAGATGGGAGGTTCTGGGTTCAAATCTGGTATCAGCCACTTCCTATCTGTGTGACCCTGGGCAAGTCATTTTTAACTCCCATTGCCTAGCCCTTACTGAGAGAGAGAGAGAGAGAGACAGAGAGAGAGACAGAGAGAGAGACAGAGAGACAGAGAGACAGAGAGCATAAAAAAGTAGGAAAAAATCTGCTCCAGAAGATAGGAGGGAGTGGGACCAAGGGCACCTATAGAGAAATTGGCCTTAGCAAGGAGAATAGTGACCTCTTCTTCTCAAATAGGAGTGAAGGATAGTGGTTCAGGATGTCTGAGGGATCAGCTCTGAGATACCACTTCCCATCTAACCCAACAGACTGGCTAACCCAACAGATAAGGAAAATGAAAAATTTTGGAGGAAATGTGGAAAAAATAGGTCACCGATACACTGTTGGTGGAGTTGTGAACTGGTCCAACCATTCTGGAGAACAATTTGGAACTATGACCAAAAGAGCAATAAAACTGTGTATATACCCTTTGATCTAAAAATACCACTACCAAATTTGTGTCCCAAAGAGATCAAAGAAAGGGGGTAAAGATCTATTTGTATAAAAATATTTATAGCAGCTCTTTTTATGGTGGCAAAGAAATGGAAGTGGAAGGAATGCCCATCAATGCAGGGAATAGCCAAATAAGTTGTGGCATATGATTGTCGTGAAATACTATTGGGCTATAAATAACAAGCAGGATGGTTTCAGAAACACCAGGGAAGATGTGTATGAACTCACACAACATGCAGTGAGCAGAACCAAAAGGACATTGTATACAATAACAGCAATATTGTAACACTAATCAATTGTGAAAGACATAGCTACTCTGATCAATACAATGATCCAAGATAATTCTAAAGGACTTCTGGGAAAAAAAATGCTTTCCATCCTCAGAAAGAGAACTGCTGAACTCTGAATGCAAAATGGAGTAAGTATTTTTTTTTATTTTTTTATTTTTTGTTTTATGGTTTGTCTGTATTTTCTTTTGCAACATGGTTAATATGGAAATGTGTTTCCCATGACTTCATTTGTATAGTTGATATCAATTTGCTTGCCTTCTCGAGGAATGGGAAGGAGCAGAAGACAGAGAGAGAATATGGAACTAAACATTTTTTAAATATTGTTTTAAAAAGTTTATATTTAATTAGGAAATACACAACAAAATAAAATTTAAAATATTTTTAAAAGATATCTGAAGACATGATATGAAGAGGGCCAAAGGGGGATTTCTCAGCAAAAGGCTTCAATTTTTTTCTCTAAAGTATGAGGCAAGATCCTCAGATGAGAGTAACAGTTACAGTGGAAGGGGCAATACAGATCGAGAGACAGAGTAGAGACAAGGTTTGGAACAGGCCACTGTGATTGAGTCAGATAAGGAATCAATCAGAAAGAGGTAAAAAGGATTACTTTGATGCAGAAAGGACCTGGTTGAAATGAAATAATATGAACTTATAGTAGTCTTGAGTTCCTTTGACTCCATTTGGCAGCATATAAATAGGAACAAAGGAGGCAAATGGCAAGGGTACCTCAAGAGTTGACGTTTGGCAAGCTATGATCAGTAAATGGATAAGAAAGTAAGAGCCTAATGTGCAGAGGACAATGTAGAGTTGAACTGATTTATCAAAGGGTTGAGTTAGGGAAAGGAGGAGAGTATATCCAACACAGGAGTGATGGCATGGAAAAGGATTGTATTATAAGGAATGTAAGTTGTGGGGATGATGGATTAGGAATACTTATTAATCATAGGAAAATAAAGTATCTAATATAAAATTTGAACTCATGTTCCTCTTTCCAAATCCAGCACTCAATCCACTGTGCCAAATAGCTGCCTGAGAAACAAAGAGAATAAACTGTCTAAAGGCATACATAAATGGTCAGGCAAAATTCATGGAATTCAGGTCCTTGAACTCCATTTCCACTGCTATTTCTACTATGCTGTTTTTGTAGGCTTCAGTTTCCTGAAGGCTGACTGGCTGGGATATAGAACGTGATCTGGAGTTGCCTAGAACAAAAAAAGAGTAAGGTCAGCCTTGGAAACCAGAGATGGAACAACAAGAACAAGGCCAAACCATGAGCTAGAAGGGCCCAAGCTCCATGGAAATCTTTTCCACCACCAAAAGGAATGAATCATTTCTAAACTCACTACCATGCTGCTAAATCAAATTAAATCAACTCCACCTCTTTCAGGCTTTTCTTCCTTCTCACTGGAGAGTTTGAGGGAGTAGTACCACATTCCTCCCAAAGACCTTCCTTTATTGTTCAGGTCAGTCATTTTTCAGTTGTGTC
Source organism: Gracilinanus agilis (assembly GCF_016433145.1). Lineage (NCBI taxonomy): Eukaryota > Metazoa > Chordata > Mammalia > Didelphimorphia > Didelphidae > Gracilinanus > Gracilinanus agilis. The sequence continues at coordinate 15,611,378 of NC_058130.1, read as the reverse complement.
TGACTCTTTATAACCCCATTTGGGGTATTCTTGGCAAAGCTGTTTGCCATTTCCTTTTTCACCTTGTCTTACAGATGGGGAAACTGAAGTGAAAAGAGTTCAGTGACTTCAGGGTCACACAGCTAGAAAGCATCTCGGGCCAGATTTGAACTCAGAAATATGAATCTTCCTGACTCCAGGGCTGGCACTCTATGCACCATGTTACCACCTAGCTGCCCTGCTTTTCTTTATAGAGAGTAGAAACTATACTCCCAGATCATGCCATTTGACATCTGCTGCCCTATCTGATTTCAACTCCATGAAAGATGACCTCGTGTTGAATAAGCCCTCATGCTATAGGCGTTTAATAAATGTTTATTCAATTGTTCTACTGGATTGTATCAGAGAGGCTGGCCAAAATGTGGCTATTGTTAGAGACCCCATAGGAGCAGGACCAATTGACATGGCACACCTTGATCAATGGGCATCTTTCAAATCAATGTCATTGACCAGTTCCCTTCCAAAGCAGCTTTTTTCCAGGAAGTCAAACTGAAAATGGACCCTGGACATTGTATAGGATCAGGAAGAATATCATATTCAGGACACAAACTTGAAGACAACAGTATGTATGGGGATTGGTGGAGCACGGGGTTTCTTTCTCCTCTCATTCACTAAAATGGATGTGAAGATTGAGCCAAAGATCCCTGGCTGCTCAATTTCCTCACCTAAAAAATGAGACTAGTTGAGATGGCTTCAGAGGTCAATTCTAGTTCTCAGTTAATGATCATATGAGCTTCTAAAGATGACATCCTTATATAGAGGCTCAGACTTCTAAAAGTCTCACTCTAAATCAGAGTGTAATGATTTTAAGGTAATTTAAACAAATCATTCCCAAAGTTTTAAAAATAGCTAATATGGCATAGTGGAGAGGAAGCCTGTTCTAAGTGTCAGGATGACCTGGGTTCAAGTCCTATTTCAAACATGGAAGGTCTAAGTGACTGGAGCAAGTCAGTTAGCCTCTCATTACCCTGGGTAACTCCCTCAGGGCTACATGATACAGAATCATGGTTCATCTTCTTTAATGGAGTGTTTCCTTCTAGTAATTCCTTAAGCTTATTAAATCATACATCCAGATTCCAGTCTCAAATGGACTGGCAAAGTGATATTTGCATAATGCTAATAACTCGTCTGCAAGATATGTGGTTTTGAGTCAGCCTCCTAAACCAGGTAGGTGATGGTTGTTTATGCTGAGCCATCCATGATTTCACATCATTCCCTATAACTAAATGGAACCCAAAACAAGAAGAACTAAAAGTGTCAGAGATATATTCTAGGACTGGGAAACCATATTTTCTGTGGGTTCTTCTGGGTCTGAAGAGCACCCTACCTATCAATACCTTGAGACTAATAATCCCTAAAGTACTTATCTCATGGGATGCCATGAGGCAATCTTAAGACCATAGATTTAGAGCAGAAGAGACCTTAGAAGAAATTGAGTCCAACCATCTTATTTTACAGAGGAAGAACCTAAGGCCCATAAAGGGTGAGAACCTGCCCAGCATCATAAAGCCAATGAGTGTCAGAGGCCAAATTTGAGCCCAGGTATTCCTGATTCCAACTCGCCTTCATGACACCATGATGTCCCTCAAGGGAGAGTTGCATGGTGGGCATGAGCATCCTGCAAACAATTCACACAAGGAATGATACAGAAGAAGCAACGGCAAGCATGTCATGAGCACAAAAGAAGTTAAACTGTTCAAAGGCAAAAAAGAAGGGAGTTCTGATGCTCAGAGTCTTCCTCTGAAATTACTTTGCATTTATTTTGTATGTTATTTATATGTACATGTTGTGTCCCCTCATGAAAAGTAAGCTCCTTGAGAACAGACACTTGTTTCTTTCTTTCTCTTATTAGGTAGCATTTAGCACAACTCCTGGGACATAAAAGGTGCTTCGAAATTGCTTATATTATTGCTTGGTTTGCCCACATGCCTGACGACTTTCTGTCTGATAACAAGAGAATGTGAAGAAGGCTACTAGCACATTGGGTGAGCTGCAAATGAGCTTATGGAAGGACCAAGGACAAGAGCTTATGGAAGGACTAAGGACAAGGACAAGAGTTTCACAGTTGAAACAGGCAGGAATGGGTCGTGTAACAAAGAATTAGGCCTCAACTAGCAATAGCCATGGGAGGAATGCTTGAGTCCATCATGGAGATTTCTGCTACTTAATGGTGAGTGGGAATGGAAACCAGGAGAGGCTCTGCAGCCAAGTTCACATGGAGGCTGTGAGAATTAAGCCTGAAAAGGTTGTGATCTTCACGCTGACACAGACTACTTAGCTCCATTTTCTTTTGAGCAGTTCTTCCTGCTTGAGAATAGGCTGTTAATAAAAAGGAAGTATCTTAGGTCGTGTTAATACAAATTGGGAAATGGAATCATTTGATCCCCAATCTGTACACAGTTCGTAAAAACAATTTCACTTTCCTTTGATGTTTTTCACAAAGTCACTTTTTTTGCCAAAAGACCCATCTTGATAGCCAGCCCCAGTGACCTGTGGACACGATTGCAAGGAATCTGTAGCTCCTCCAGCAGTCATCTGACACTCAGTGGTATTGAGCAAGGATTGTGTGAGAGGCCCCTCTGGAAACTGAAGAACAAGGATATTCTTTCTTTGACCTTGGAAATGAGACTGTTTGAAGTCCTAGTGGTTACAATCCACTGGCCCATGTGTCTATTGGCTTCAGTACTTGGTATAATGAGCTGAGAATCCAAGGCTAAACAAATTAGACTTTGTGGGAAGAGAACGTTCACTCAGAGATTCCATGGCTGAATGCTGCAAAAATCCAAGGAGACAAGACCTTAAGACAAGCCACTTGGTAAATCCACATTCCTTCTTATTCCCCACATCCAGGATGGTTTCTTTTCTTTTCTCACTTGGTCCAACTTCCTTTAGGAAAAAAAAGATTATTCCTAAAATACTTCCATTTCCTCACACTTCTTGGCTGGGACATGTGGTAAGGTGGATCTCAGAAGAATTAAATCCAGACAGCTCACGCATGAGGAATGCCAAAAAATAAAAATACAAAAAGCTACCAGATTCTTGGTTCCCGTTAAGAGAGGCTTAGCTTCCAGGAATAAGAAAATAATTGTCCCTTGTACTTTGTTTTGATTAGACCACAACTAGAGGATTGTGTTCAGTACTGGGAGCTACCAGTTAAGATACTGATGAACTGGAGGATGCCAGAGGAATGCAGTTAGGATGGAGAAGGACCTTGAATCCATGTGATATTACAACAAGTTGAAGTCATTGGGGATATACTGGGGAAACAGAGGAGACTTGGTGGGAGGAAGGAAAGATACTGATTATCTTCAAATAGCTGAAGAGTTGTCCTGTGGATGAAGAATTCAAATCATTCTGCTTAGTTCCAGAGGTCTGGAGAGCATTAGATGGAGGTGACAAAGAATTAAGGTTTCAACTTGATTCAGGGGGGAAACGTCCTGCCATTTAGAATCGCCAAATATGGGACGGGCTGCTACTTCCAGAGGTGGTGAGGTTTCCCTTATTGTAGGTCATGTAGAAGACATTAGCTGGCCACTTGTTGGGTGTATTGCAATGGGGTTCCTTTCGGGTATGGATTGTGCTAGATGATTGCTTGAGTCCCTTCAAATTCTAAAACATAATAACCATCATTCTGTAATGAATTACCTTAAGAATTCCTGGTTCCTTTTGTTTGTTTGTTTGTTTAGTTTCTTTGGGGACCGCACTGATATATCCAGTGACTCTTCTTTTCCTAGGATTTCCCTCAGAGAGGCCCTAAACCACCCTCCTGCAACTATTTAAAAAATATACGTATGTATCTAGGTATATGATTGCTCTTTTCTATTCCTTTAGTTTCCAGAAAAATTCAATAAGTCAATTTTCCATTTACCTTGAACACTGCAAATGCCAAAATAAATGAAATGTCAACATTGATGAATGATGGAGTTCTAGAGTTGGAAGCAGGTTCTGCACATCTTCCAAATCCGAATTTAGGCCCAATGAAAAGGAGAACTCCTTCATTATCAGAGCTATCCAAAAGTAGAAGAGGTGGCCTCTGAAAGGCAGGGTTCTCCATCACAGGTCTCCATGTAAAGGCTTGGGGACTGCACTTCAGGCATGTTGCAAATGGGATACCTTTTCATGGAGCAGTTGGACTCGGTGGTCCTGAATTCCCTTCTAATGCCGAGGTTCTGAGATTCAGTGGATTCAAGGGATACAAAGCTCATCCAACTTCTGCATCTTACCCAGTGGATGAGAAAACGAACTGGTATCCATTTCAGGGCATTTTTTAAACACATAAAAACTCAGCATCTGCGAGCGCTCATTATGCCAACAGCACTCCACCCATTTTGTCGATGAAAGAGCTTTCCTCCCCTGGCCTGTCAATCTGATCCATCCAAAAAGAAATCATCTCCCTTTGAAAGTAACCGTGAGAAGAAAAAATACGGGAGCCAATATCCATATTTATTAGTCTGCACATCCCACTCCTGTCCTGTCGTTTCACAGGTTTACAGGACAGCCAGTTATCCGGTGCTCCCTTGCTATTTCAAGGACTGATCTAAAATTAAACCTGTCAGATGCTCCTTGAGAGGAGAACTCTTATTTCCAGACAATTGTGTAGCTGACTTGCCTTCAAAAGTAGGAGGCTTTTTTATCTTCAGTAAGCAAAGCAAATTTCCTCTCTTTTTGGCGCCTGTGATTCCTGCTGATTGGCATCTGAAGGCCAGGGCCCCTCTGGGGACGTCGGAGATGCTCTTCTGGAGTAGCATATGTCGATTGGGAAGAGAAGGATGAGTGTTGTACATTATGTGATGGGCAAGCACCAGGCAGAAAAATGAATGATGGGAAGCGGGGTTGGGAGGAGCACAAAGCTGAACATTGTCATGGGACCAAAAAGGGGGATCACATTTTTTTCAGTTTTGGAAAATATTTGGGAGATTCAGAGGGTTGAGAAAAGGCTCTATGGTAGAAATGAAGGAAGAATGGACATCTCTTCTGAGCAGGCTAAAATGACATTGTTCAGATGTTAATTTTAACCATTTGAGGTTTTTTTAAAAAGGTTAAGATTTTTTGTTTGTTTTCCTCAAAACTAGCTAAAGAATTTTCATCCAGCATCTAGGCCTATTTATTGAACAATGAATTGTGGGTAAGATCTTGCTTTTCAGAACCAAAAAATGTTTTTTTAAGGCCAAATGTGGGCTTACTGTACCCCGACCTTGACATATTGGAAGCTTCTTAAGAATATGGCCCGTCTTTGCCTCTTTTTCTATCCCCAATGCTTGACACAGTGCCTGGCACAGAGTAAGTGCTTAATAAATGCTTATGGGGGGCAGCTGGGTAGCTCAGTGGATTGAGAGCCAGGCCTAGAGATGGGAGGTCCTACTTTCAAATCTGGCCTCAGACACTTCCCAGCTGTGTGCCCCTGAGCAAGTCACTTAACCCCCATTGCCTAGCCTTTACTACTCATCTGCCTTAATTCCAAGACGGAAGGTAAGGGTTTAAAATTTAAAAAAATAAATAAATGCTTATGGACTGATTATCAATGTGTGATTCTTACCAAGACTTTCATGAAAAAAGATCATTATTGTTGTTCTAGCTGGATCAATACCAGATGTGTGAGGTAGACTGGTGCTGTTGTGTTGGATGGAAGGTGTAGGTGGAAGAATTGATGGCAAAGCATAGAATGGATTAGTGGTGGCATAAAGGATAATTGATGGTGATATGCAGGATGTGTTTATGGTAGCATACAAGGTGGACTGGTGATGGTATGGAGGAAGAATCTGTCACGGTGTCTAAGATGAACTGGTAGCATTGGGCAGGATTGGTGGTGCTGGACAGGGTGAATTGCTGATAGTGGATGACACTGATTGAGGGCAGTGTATAGGTATGATAATGAAATTAAATCTGCCCTGCCCATCCTTAATCTAATCACCAAAGGTGAGAACATCTCCATTTAATTCACAAGTTGGGAGGTCTGTGACCCACTGTATAAAATCGGGTGATAAATCAGAATTGACTGAATGCCCTCTGGGAAGTCCTAAGCAAAGCATCTGTTTTGTTTGGACACGTAAACTAGGAGGAAGGCACAGGAAGTGACCAAAAGAAGCTCCCTTAAAGAGGGGTGACAATTTCCTGAGCTCTCTGGTGGTTTGTGGCTTGGACTTGGAGGAGCTCTGGTTGGGACTTGGTGCGACTGTCCTTAAATCTCTTCCTTAGAACTACATGTGGTGAATGAAGAAGGCTGACTACCTTAGCCTCCCTGGAGGTACTAGCTTCCTGGAGGCTAACCTTGATTGGGAGAAGCCCTCTTGGCTGAACCCCTTGTTCATTGACTTTTAGGCTATCCGGCTTGGACCTCTGGAGCCCTGCCAGAGTAAATCCAGGGACTGAGTACATAGTCGAATTCTTTAAACTAGATCTCTTACTCTACCCTTTTCTCATCTCTCTCCTATATTTTGTAAATAAATAACTAAAATCATTTTAGAATTGATATTTATTCAATTCTTGGCAACCACACCTTTAAATATTAATATCCAAACCAAAATCCCCCTTTTTCTCATGGGCTGGTTCTGAAACTAGAGGGTGAATTAGAAGCTGGAGGGAGAGGCAACTTAAAACTCCATACACGTTTGGAACAAATGGAGCACAAGAAGATACCTTGTGGGAGAGGGATGGGGGGCATCAAACCCCCTTAAGTGCTGACTGTCTACATCCTCTCTATATTGCCCTCCTGAAGACATCCTTCCTGTTTGATGTCACTCACCACAAGAGTGCTTGGCGGCCATAGGAAGCTCCAGTTCAGTACAGTTCTACAGCCCGTATATCTCATTTACTTTCCACACCGAATGGTGCTGAAAAGAGAAGTGCGACTTTATCAGGAAAAAAGCTCTTCTTCTAAGTGGAAATTCCTCAAAGAAAGTTGGAGCTGCTAAATGCTGTCCTAGCCTGAGACACTGGAGGAACCATGAGGTAGAATTCTGCTGGAAACACAAGAGAAAGGAACCTTCTAAAGCCTGATCCTTAGCACTCTTGGCCTTGGAACCAACAACCAATCAGTATTGATTCCTAGATAGAAGGGAGGAGTTTTTTTTAAATGATCACAGAGAGGGGCAGCTGGGTAGCTCAGTGGATGGAGAGCCAGGCCCAGAGATGGGAGGTTCTAGGTTCAAATCTGACCTCAGACACTTCCCAGCTGTGTGACCCTGGCCAAGTCACTTGACCGCCATTGCCCACCCTTACCACTCTTCTGCCTTGGAGTCAATACACAATATTAACTCCAAGATGGAAGGTGAGAGTTTAAAAAAATTAAATGATCACAGAGGAATCCCCAGATGCCTTCCCTCTGGCTTCCTGTGGGACAACATAACTAAACACGCAGTAAAGCATTAAACTAATACCAAAGCAGAGATGTTCCATGTGAATCCACAGCTATGCAATAAACCATATAGGAGTGCTCCAACTCATCTGATCTCACTGGTGGGAGTGTTCCCTTCAGGGATGCAGATAGCAGTCCCAGCGGTGCCCACCCATCCTTTGGGACTCTTTTATCTATCCCCCCCCAAGTTCTCACCAAAGGACCCATTGGGCCTTCTTCAAACGCTCTTGATCGGCTGTGGATCACGATAGACCACACAGACTCTCCGTGGGTTCTTCTTTCTTCCCCTCCTCATTCGTCTCTTAGGCAGCCCGTCTCCCCAGTGTCTCTTGTTTGTAAGGTCGATCCCTCCCTCCCTCCCTCCCTCCCTCTCCGCTGCTTTCTGGGGAGCCCAAACTCCATCTCCTCCAAGACTGCAGACCCCTCCATCACCCACCAAGTACTGGCAAGGTCTCCACCTGGATGCAGACGTCCACAGGAGTATCTGGGGGGCAGGGGGGAGGGGCAAAGGTTAGACACCTAATAGATTTCCAAGCACATGACAATATTCTCACCCACCTGATTAGGAAGTAGGAAACATCCAACATCTGGGCAGATATTTATCTTGTTAAATTAAACATGCACCTGGCCCCTTAATTATCAGCTATAATTGACAACTTCATCATCGCAGAGCACTTTTCTGCCCATGCCCCAGCGCTGGAAGTAATTAGGTAATAATTAATGACTCTTTAAGTGCACCCTCTCATTGTTCCATTTCCCTCCTACATGTATTTTAAAAAAGAAGAAAACACAGAAACAAGCCTGTTGTCTTCAGCCAGAGAGAAGCCGATGGGCATGAACGAGAACCATTTCCAGCAGCGTCCGGGGTCTCCCGGGACCCTCTCTAATTACCTGGATCTTTTTTTTTTTTTTACCCCCACCTTCCGTCTTAGAATCAATACCGTGTCTTGGTTCCAAGGCAGAAGATCGGTAAGGACTAGACAATGGGGGTCAAGTGACTTGCCCAGGGTCACACAGCTGGAAAGTGTCTGAGGTCAGATTTGAACCCAGGACCTCCCATCTCTGGGCCTGACTCTCCATCCACTGAGCTGCCCAGCTGCCCCCTCCCCTGATCTTTTGATAGCCCTTTGCTGACAGTCGGCTTTATCAGGGGATTTGGAAGGGACTTTGGACACTGTCTAGTCCAGCCCATCTCAAGAGAGACAGAAATCTCCTCAAGCCCAGTCCGGAACCCTGCAGGCTGGGTTGGCCCCGTCTCCCGTGAAGAAGAACCTGGGACCTCCCGAAAGAACTCACTCCATGTCGTAAGGACAATCCTTCCCTCCTCGGCAGATCCCTGCCCGGGTCCTCCATGCCCAGAGAGGCCCGCTGAACCTGGATCAGAACCTCCACTTCCGGGGCTCAGTGGGTGGCGCTGCAGCCTTGGCCCAGGCTGGGGGAGGTCGGGAAGGACTGGGCTCTGCATCCTCCGTTTGGTCAGAGGGCCGGCCTGGGAATCCGGCTGCCTCCAGACCTCGGACCCACGAGGCTCCTATCCTCAGTCCCTTCGGCCTCTTGGCCGGTCCATTCCTCATCTGTAAAATGGGAAGGTCAGACCCGAGGACTCCTCGAGTTCCCCCCAGCTCTAAATGGAGGGTCCTTTTCCCATAAGGCGTCTGCGGGCTTTTCAGGCTTATGGCCCCTCCCTTGGCCCGTTTCTTTAGTCTGAATCATTCCTTGGAAGCTGGAAGCGATCTTCAAAGAGAGAAAAGCGATATGGCCAAAGATACTGTTATTTGGTCATTTTTCAGTCCCGCCTGACTCTCTGCGACCCCATTCTGGGGTTTCTTGGCAGAGATACTGGGGTGTTGGCCATTTCCTTCTCCAGCTCATTTTACAGAGGAGGAAACAGAGGCAAAGAAGGGTACGTGACTTGTCCAGGGTCACACAGCTACCAAGTGTCTGAGGATGGATGTGTAGCAGATAAGGCTTCCTGACCCCCAGGTCCAGCACTCCATGCGCTATGGCGCCATCTAGCTGCCAAAGCTAGTAAGTACCAGAACATGATTTGAACCCATCATTTTAGAGGAGGTCCAGGGGGGCAATAAGACACTCGGCCGTGGTTAGGTGGGACAGTAAGTAGCGGGGCTGAGTTCTGAATCCTTGCCCCTTGCCTCCAAATCGAGGGGGCTTTCCCTGCTGCCGGTCGGCCAGGCTTGGGCTGAAACCTTCCCGGAAGCGCACCATTTGAATACAGACCTCCCTGGCCTGACCTGGGCAGCAGATCGGGCCACGGCAGGAAGAACTCTGTGGCAAGAAGCAGCCCGCGCTGCCAGAAAACGTCCTGAGCGGCGGGTTTGGGAGGAGGCAGACATCCGTCAGCTCAGTCGGTGTCAAGCTGAGCTGCCTTGAAAAGGCGCCCGGGCCAAGTTGTCTCGTACAGCCATCGCCACCTAGTGGTCATGTCCGGGACTGTTTTCAGGCTTATTTCGGGATGCTAAACCCCGAAGGCAGGGGTGGGCTGGGGCCGCCTTTGGATGAATGAATCCCTTTATCCCGGCCTGGGAGCTGCACAGGTCCGTCTCCGTCTCTCGCCCGCAGATTTCCCAAGGAACCCCTCGGGCCCAGCTCCACCTCAGGAGGCTGGCCAGCTGGATGCGGTGGGGGGTCTTGATTGGCATCTGCTTCCTGCTCCCTATTTTCGTCCGCGGTCCGGTTCGGGAGGTCCGGCGCCCGTCCGAAGAGGAGGCCAGGACCAGCCGCCTCCCACTCCATCTCCCCGCTCCTGTCTGGAGCTCGCTTTGCTGGCCGCTGCCTTTTAATCGCCTCTATTAGCAGCCTTCAGTCATCCTTTCTTATTTCGAAATCCAACCAGCTTTTAATTAGAGAAACAACAGGAAGAGATATGGCGCCCTATTAATGCTTCGGAAAGCCCAGCCCAGCCGAAAGAAAGCCGAACTCCTGCAGGTCACGGGATCCTCCCCTCAGGGGGTCAATGACTGTTAGCTAATATTTGCAGAGAAAGAGAACGTTTAATAATATCGTTTTTCTCATCTAATGAGAGAACAAGGAGGGCCGCGATTCCATTTCAGCTGGGAGGCCCGGATGCCCTAGAAAGCTCCCATCCTGGGGGAGAGGCTCTGTTCAGGAGGCAGACCTCCAGGGCCTCTTCCGAGAGGCATTTCCTCTGGGCTCCGGCTTCTCTCTAGAGTATAAACTGGCCTCCCACCGTGCGGAGGGAAAGCACGAGTGCAGACCCTCCCCAGCGGAACCTTGGAGAACTCCAATACTCCAGGGAATGTCTACAAAAGAGGCAGGAACTGTGGGAGCGGAGCTGACGCCATGGGCGCTAAGGAGGTCGCTTCCCGGAGAAAACCAGACTGATGCCCCTTGGGATGGTCCCACCTAGATCGTCCTGATAGACGACCAACTGTGTACCCACCATCACCAGCTCCGGGCGTCGGAGCTTGAGCAGAACACTCTTCCTGCTTCTAATCCACCCAGAAGCTTGTGTGTGTGTGTGTGTGGGGGGGGGGGGGGGATGCCTTCCTTCACTTCAGAGCATGCCCAGTTCCCCTCACTTGCCTGTCCCATGACTATGTGGGGATGGAAAGTCTTTAACTGGCCACTAATGCTAGAACAGAATAGACATACAGAAGGCGCCAAGCGCTCTGGTGCTCTCTTCGATGAGGGAAGAGTTGGCTGGAATGTCTGAGGGTTGGGACTTGCCCAGGGTCACAATATGTATCCGAGACGGGGCTTGAACTGAGGTCTTTCTGACTCTGCGGTGGGCTCTCCAACAGCTACATCAAGCTGTCTCTCTAAGCCTCGTAGAGGCAGCAGAACAGGTGCTGATTTGCAATGATAGCGATTCTATTTCCAATGAAACCAGATTGGGAGAAAATAAAATAATTTCCGGTTATCATCAACATCATCCCATTCTTCTCATCTTTTGTCCATGGGGTTCAGATAGCAACAGCAGCTGGGTGGCTCAGAGGATTGACAGCCAGGCCTAGAGATGGGAGGTCCTGGGTTCGAATTTGGCCTCAGACACTTCCTAGCTGTGTGACCCTGGGCAAGTCACTTAACCCTACCCCTGACCATTCTTCTGCCTTGGAGCCAATACACAGTATTGACTCCAAGATGGAAGGTAAGAGTTTAAAAAAAAAATTCTTAAGATCAGCCACTCTCTTATTATTATTCTTTAATATTTAATGATTTTTTGGACTATTGTACAGTGGAGAAAGTGTTTCTTGTAATGAAATAAAAGTATTTGAACATAATGTCACCCATTGTAGGCACACTGAAAGCAGATTCAAGACAACTGGATTTCTACTATTTCCTTGAATAATCTATGCCAATCAGTTGGTCTTGGCTTCTTAAAGATAACCTTTCTGGAATTTGTGGTTGTGATGACCTATTCCCAAATCATTATTACAAACTTTTACCTTTTAAAAACAGGTTCAAGGGGGCATCTAGGGGGCTCAGTAGATTGAGAGCCAGGCCCAGAGAAGGGAGATCCTGGATTCAAATCTGGTTTCAGACACTTCCTAGCTGTGAGACCCTGGGCAAGTCACTTGACCATCATTGTCTAGCCCTTATTGCTCTTCTGCCTTAGAACCAATATAAAGTATTGATTCTGAGACAGAAGGTGAGGGTTTAAACAATTTTCATATGACTTACAATCTTTGGAGCATATTGTTAGTTAGATGGAAGTTGCACGCTGAATTCCTTTTGATTTCACTCCTAACTATTTCATAGATTCCAAGAAGAGGTGAGCTATTTTTAGTTACACTCCACGAATTCAGGGATATAAACCTATTGCCAATCTTTCCCATTGTTTTTTCCAAAAGGATTGATATTATTATTATCAAATTCTTCCCATCTTGTCCAATGTGCTTTACATAAGAAAAAGACCTGGGAAGAGTTCCTGTCTAACCACTAGGCTCTTTGTAGTTGGATGGGTGTAATCACGGTCCTAGTTTAGTACAGAATCTATAGGATCAATGGAAGTATCTTGGTACAAATCCAAGAACAAGTAGAATGTCAATGATAACTGGTCCCAAGTTCTCCTATCAGATCCCTATACTTTGACCACCTAATCCCATGTAGTATTAGTGGAAGTAATCAATTAAACCTTGCTCTAATGTTTTTAGCCTGGCCATAGGCCACAGGGATCAAAAGTTAGATATAGGATAATGGTCTGTTTTCGGTACAGTGTTTGGATTATTTCAATGCTCTTCCAAGGTCTGTATTTGTATGTTGACAACTTTGTCCCCTGTAAATCCATGCAAGAGAGCAAGTTACTGATGTATAATTTGACCCACCAGGTGATGCACTGCTAAGTATTTAGTAGGGGCTAACTGTTTGCAGATTGGAAATGTTTTGCCCCCTTACTGTTGCCTTCTTCCATAATCTGCATTGCTCATTGAGTCTAGGCCCCCTCAAGTAAAGCCCTTCTTCCATTTCTGCTGGCAACAACCTAGTGCTTAATTGTCAACATTCACCTCCATTTCCATGGGCAAATCTACACAGCACAATCATTTATTAATGCTTCTTTGTCAACATATTGTTAACTGAGTTCCTATAAATGTCACCAACGGAGAGCCATTTTTTAAGCTCTTTTGTTCAATTATATATAGAAACAATTTTTGACAATTGTTATATGAGAGTTTGTGAATCAGTCTCCTCCTTCCTCTCTCCCCGCCATACTCACTGAGGAGGTCAATAGTCTGATATCGGTTATACCAGTGCTGTCATGCAATAGGCATTTCCCATATTCCTCGTGACTTTGAAGAAGACAAATCACACATATGATAAAAAAAAAATTCATGGAAGACATCAAGTAAAAGATGGTGGGCTTTGATCTGCAGACAGACTCCAACAGTTCTTGTTTGACTGTGAATAGCATTTTTTATCATGAGTCCCTTGAGTTTATTTTGGAATCTTGCTTTGCTGATAATAGTTTAGACATTCACAGTTGATCATTATACAATATTCCTGTTACTGTAAACACTGTTTTCCTGGCTCTGTTCACTTTACTTTGCATCCGTCATATAACTCTTTCCAGGTTTTTCTGAACTCATCCTGTTCATCATTTCTTATGGTGCAATAGTATTCCATTACAACCATAGACCTCATCTTGCTCAGCTATACCCCAATTGATGGATTTCCCTTCAGGTTTCAATTCTTTGCCATTTACAAAAAGAGCCACTATAAATATTTTTGTACAAATAGGTCCTCTTCCCCATCTCTGATCTCTTTGGGATATAGACCCTGTAGAGTGGTCAGAGGGTCATTTATGTCATTCTTCAAATTTGCCCTTTCACATCTTCACCTAGAGATGAGCCACTTTCAGCTATACTGGTTAAATACAATAGCCTTTATCTTCTGAAATTCTTCCACTTTTTTGATGGGGAAGTGTTCATCTTTCTAAAACTGACTGAAAGTAATGATCTTTGTGTTTTATTAACATTCTCCAGGTTGTCCCTTGGACTTCTGTCACATCTGTTGTCTTCTATTTTACTATACCAAAATTATGTTAAGCATGGCCTTTCACAGATGTTCATTGCCATAAATAAGTTCTCATTAAGATTGGACTCCAGAATCTGTTACTGTGTCCAGAATGTTCTAGGTATGCTGTAATGTTAACTTTTATAAAAACTAATGTTCAACCAAGATTGCTTACAAACAAATTGCCAAAGGGGAAAGGATGCTGTTTAGATATTTGTTTGTTCTAAAGCAGCAGCACCTAAGAAGGCATATAGCTTTATATGTGCATTTCCACTTTACTCTTTGGTTTGACTGAAACATTCAAAATTGGACACTTTTTAAAAGATTGTGTTTTACCCAAAGATCCCAGCTTTTGGAACAAAAACCCACTATTTAAGAAAAACTGCTGGGGAAATTGGAAAACAGTATGGGAGAGATTAGGTTTCGATCAACATCCCACACCCTACACCAAGATTGAGTTCAGAATGGGTGAATGACTTAAATATAAAGAAGGAAATTATAAGTAAATTAGGTAAACAGAATAGTATATCCACCAGGTCTATAGGAAAGGAAAGAATTTAAGACCAAGCAAGAGATAGAGAATATTAAAAAATGTAAAATGGATAACTTTGATTACATTAAATTAAAAAGGGTTTGTACAAACAAAACCAATGCAACCAAAATTTAAAAGGAAGCAAAAAATTGGGAACAAATATTTACAAAAACCTCTGACAAAGGCCTACTTTCTCAAATTTATAAGGTGCTAAATCAATTGTACAAAAAAATTGAGCCATTCCCCAATTGATAAATGGGCAAGGGACATGAATAGACAATTTTCAGATAAACAAATAAAAAATAGCAATAAGCACATGAAAAAGTATTCTAAATCTCTTATAATTAGAGAAATGCAAATCAAAACAACTCTGGGGTAGCACCTCACACCTAGAAGGTTGGCTAATATGACAGCAAAGAAAAGTAATAAATGTTGGAGGGAATATGACAAAATAGGGACATTGATGCATTGCTGGTAGTTGTGAATTGATCCCACCATTCTGGAATGTTGCCCAATTTGGAACTATGCCCAAAGGACTTTAAAAGACTGCCTGCCCTTTGATTTAGCCATACTATTGCTGGGTTTATGCCCCAAAGAGATAATAAAGTAAAAGACTTGTTCAAAAATATTTTTAGCCATGTTCTTTGTGGTGACAAAAAACTGGAAAATGAGAATATGCCCTTCAATTGGGGAATGGTTGAACAAATTGTGGAATATGCTGGTGATGGAATACTATTGTGCTCAAAGGAATAATAAATTGGAGGAATTCCATGTGAACTGGAAAGACCTCCAGGAAGTGATGCAGAGTGAAAGGAGCAGAACCAGGAGAACAGTGTACACAAAGACTGATACACTGTGGCACAATCGAATGTAATGGACTTCTGTACTAGCAGCAATGCAATAATCCAAGACATTTCTGAGACTTATGAGAAAGAAAACTATACACATCCAGAGAAAGAACTGTAGGAGCAGAAAGGCAGCAAAAAAAACTATTGCTTGATCACATGGGTCAGTGGGGATATGATTAGGTATGTAGACACTAAACGATCACCCTAGAGCAAATATCAATAATATGGAAATAGGTCTTGATCAATGACACATGTAAAACTCAGTGAAATTGTGCATGGGCTGTGGAAGGGGGTTGGGAGGAGGGGGAGGAAAGAACATGAATCACGTAACCATGGAAAATTTTTCTTAATCAATAAAAAAATAAAATTAAAAATAAAATTAAAATAAAAGGAATAAAGAACTGGAGGAATTCCATGTGAACTAGAATGACCTCCATGAACTGATGCAAAGTGAAAGGAGCAGAACCAGGAGAACAGTGTACACAAAGACTGATACACTATGGCACAATTGAATGTAATGGATTTCTCTACTAGCAGCAATACAATGATCCAGGACAATTCTGAGGGACTTACGAGAAAGAATGCTATCCACATCCAGAGAAAGAACTGTGGGAGCAGAAACACAGAAGAAAAACATGATTGATCACATGGGTTGATGGGGATATGACTGGGGATGTAGACTCTATACAATCACTCTTATTGCAAATATTAAAAACATGGAAATAGATCTTGATCAGTGACACATGTAAAACCCAGTGGAATAGCATGTTGGCTATGGGAGGGGGTGGGAGAAGGGGAAGGAAAGAACATGAATCACATAACCATAGGAAAATATTCTAAATTAATTAATTAAATACATTTGGGGAAAAAAAGATGTTTTTTAAAACTTAAAAAAAAAGATTGCATTTCAGAATACCCTTCCATCTCTCAACATACTCCCCTTTCTCCTTGAGAGCTATAGTATAAGTATAATAGTATAAATCATATACTATAATAAATAGTATATTTAAGTATAATAGTATAAGCTATTAATTATTAAGACCATGAAGAGTGATCTGTATACAACAAACAGGTCACAAACCTACAAAAATCCTTTTGAAACTCATACATCTTACTTACAAAGCAGTGAGGAAAACTGCCGCAAAGTATCTGCCACTAGATGTACCTAATTATAACTGTAGGCAATTTATCTCTGAATAGAGATTATGAAATGGCTCTGATCCAAGAGGAGAGTCAAAAGGCCCTCAGTGGGTGACATCCACATGAACTCCCCAATATGTCAACAAATAAACTATGAACAAATGACTGAGTCAAGCAGATTTGTTTCTCAAAATGGAGAGGTTTATGTTGGCAATTCAGGACCAGATCATTGCCCGCCTGAAATCACTGAAGACTTAGTGAACGATGCAGATCATATAAGGAAATATTGGAGACTGTGCAAAACAGCACTGCAGACTCGAAGACAATAATAACAGCAGCAAAGAACTGAATAATAAATGAGAAGACTCTGGCCACCACAGCCTCCAGATCTCCTCATTTTCTCATACCTGTATTAGGCAAGCAGCCTCTGAACTAGTCTCACTGGCATCTGGCTACTCTATCCTGAATCAATTGGCCACAATTATACCACATTTATCTTCCTTGCCGCCATTTTAGTCATACAACTCTCCTGTTCAAACTAACAACTAGCATTTCTAAAGTGCTTTACTCATATTATCCCATTTGATCCTCACAAGGAAGCTAGAAATTCGGTGTTATTATCATCCCCAGCTAACAGATGAGGAAGCTGAGGCAGAGAGAGGTCAAACGACTTACCTAGGGTCACACAATGAGTAAATGTGTGAGGCAGGTCTTTCTGACTCCAAGTCCAGAAGTCTATGGAACAGCACTCCCTGGCTGTCCCTTTAAAAGCCATCGAGGATTCTGTTTCCTATCGAATCAATCTGAAATCCCTTGCATGGATTTTGAGAAATCCCCCCACCATAATGTGGGCTACCAATCCAGATGTACTTGCCATTGCTTCCCAATGTATTCCAGTCAAGCTGGTATCCTCGTGTTTAACAAATACATCATACTCATTCCTGCTCCCACCACCCACCTTGGCTCATATTCCTGATAGTTGCGCTAGATAGAATACGAAAAGTTAAGTCATAAAATCCCGAGTTCAATTCCATCTCTAACATTTATTTGCATGGCCAGGTGACATCTTTGATGAGTCTCAGCTTCCTCATTTGCAAAATAGGGATAATCATGCCTGTAATACCTAGAGAACCTCATCTGTGAACCTTGAAGGAGGCAATGGATGAAAAGTGTTATGAACTGTTAAGGGCCATAGAAATCACGTCTGTTATTTCCACCAAAACTCCGTCATCCTTCTGGGTATGGTGGTCTTGTAACTGCCATATCAAGAACATTCTCTTGGCATGATGAGGACATCAGAGTCTGCCCCAAAAAGCTTCTAGTTTTCAGGCTCTGTGTTTCCCTGTCCAGTAGGCTGTCTGCAATTGTTTTCTCTTTGCTAGGTTATTGGTACAAGTAATAAAGGAGTCAAGGAGACCATATTCATGCTTCAGTTCTCCTCTTTTCTTCATATATCCTGTATGAGCAGGGCTCCTCTTATTACCCAAGAGGTGCGATTCTGACAAATAAAGAGACAGCAAGAATGTGGAGGTTACCACAGAAGGCCCATCACCAAAGCTTCTTCCAGACCAGGAGAGCTCTAGAAAGAAGTGCAACCTTGGGAAGCCATGAAGAAGTCTTTGTTAGGCACACGAGCCCCGGGATAAGCTGTTGATTAATAGTGATTTATTCCCTCTGTGTCTATCTTTCAAAATAAAGTTTTAAATGGGCAATGGGAGGGCAGAAGGCCAGGCAACTTTTCACCTTATCAAAAGGTTCATCATATTGAGATCAGCACCTTCTCAAAATACATACACACACACTACTGAAAAGTTCTGATACCTTTTCTCCCCACCCCCTACTGCTTATACATGTGGTGGATCCATCTCTGGACTGCCTGGCCTTAGAAAGGTTCTAAAAATATCGGTATCACCCTTCTGGATTTTCTTTACCAATCCCTACTGTCGCTGGGAAGCCAGGTCCCCCTCCAGTGTACTTCTCCCATCATGGTGCTAGAAGTTTCTTCAATGCTGTTGTTCACAATCCATCGTCCAAAGCGGTTTCTATTAATTACTAGCCAAGCAGACAATTAGCTTTTAGTCATGGGCATTTACTAATGTGGTGAAATGAGAACAATTGGCATAAAAACATTCCCCTCAAACTCTGGGGCACATTCTCTGACAAGTACCTTTGAGAGCACCTATGGCAAAGAGTTAACTCAGCTCCTAGTTGGATAAAAGCCATTTTCTCCCATTGTAGAGACTTCATGGAGTTCTCCTGCTATGTGTTTTATCTCTATGTTGGGCTTTGAGGGTCTATACCCTAATAACATCCCAAATCCCCAGGAAGCTGCCTTTTGTAATGGTGTCCTAAGCCCACTGCTCCTCCAGAACACTGCTTTCTATTATGTTGCAAAATCTAAATCTCCCAACCTTCACCAAGCCATTCTCTGTTCAAGGGAGAGGAGGAGTAGGAGGTAGATACCATCCCTAGCTCCCCCAAAATGCCTCGCAGGGCTTTGCTGGAGCTGCCCTTCCATTAGACTTCTTTCCTATTGGAAAACTGGGTTCCAAACTGGCTCGTTATTTTACCCACGATCCACAAGAGAACTCTAGATTTTTTGTGCCAACCAAAAAACATTTATTGTGTTTGCAGACCTAAGGAATTCCCATTTCCCAAATTAAGTGAGAGCTTGTATGGATCTACTTTGCACCTGTGGTTGATTGATTCCGAGAAAGTGGTAGGAGTTGTCCACAACTAGTTTCTGCCTTTGCTTCACTGATTCTGCAATGGGGTGAAAGAGAATTCTCACATGATAAAAGCATCTTGTTAGATACATTGATTGGGGTTCAGGAGTGTGAGACAAACCCCATTATGTGATATTTGGTCCTGATCCATATTTTTATTTAGATTTCCATACAAACTGTGATGAAGAATCCTTGTGAACAACAATAATGGGAAAGATAATAGCATATTTATATGATACACTTGATTCACAGTAATCCAGTGACAGATATGTAGTGAACATGTTATCATCTTCCCCGTAAATTATGCTATCTTCACCATAAGTTATTGCCACCCTAAATTATACTATCTTCACCACAAATCATTGTCACCTTAAATTATATTTCCACCATGAATAGGAGACTTGGAGAAGTGTGCTCAAGACTGCTCATTTAAGAAGTGGCAGAGCCAGGACTTACATCAAAGTCTTCTGACTCTGAATCTTATATTCTTTAACCCTCCTTGTGCTTGTGACATTTATTCTTGTTACCAGGGGAAAAAATAGAAGGATGCCACCCAAGAGCTTGACAGCAAATCCTTTCAATATCTCTGCAAGAAACACACACGAAGAAACTTCTGAACCATTTCCAGAGCTCTGGTCAACCCAAATACCATGGTCTGATATGAATAATCTTTGCTACATAATACTCTACTAGATCACACTATACCACAAATATTTACATCATCATTTTATGCAAAATGCTATTCTCTATTCATCCACAGCTCTGGGAGGACTCCTTCCAAGCAGTCATAATTATTCCTACATAAATAACATAACATCTTTATGGCTACAGATATTCATGAGAGCATGCGGGGAACACACCACCACTCTTTCTCCTGGGAGCCTTTCTGTGGGGATTGGTCCACTCCATGGAATTTGATAAATATCAGGAAAGAAGAGTAGACATTAGGAGACCTATGAAAATCATGACCATGCGTCCTTGGCTTTCTTAGAATCCTCTCTGCCTCTTTCGCTATACTCTATACTTACCAAAAAAAGAGATAGTCAACCACCAGCACTCTCTCCTTAAAAACCCTGGATGAATGTAGTATCCTTGTGGCCCAAATTGGTGGTGAATTCACTTGGTGAAACAGGACTACCTGTTCCCCTTCATCCTCCACTAAACAACTGCATTGCCTATCCTGCTATGCTAACACAAAGTACTTCTGAGACCAGAGCTGAGTGTTGGGCAAGTAATTTTGAGGAGTGCTGAAATAGCTATCCCTTTGCCAAATAGATGCATTGACTTGAGTCTAAGATGGCATCCACTGGGTCAGTACTAGGATAAGATGCAAAAGAACAGGGTCAGTCAAAAAGAAGAATACGGGACAGAAAAAGAGAGGTCTAATTTCCTAATGAAAAGCAGGCAAGTGGCTAGGAGATAGAGTGTTGGACCTGGAGTCAAGACAACCTGAGGTCAAATCCCATGTCAGACACTTACTAGCTGTGTGACCCTGGGCTAGTCACTTAATCTCTACCTGCCCAGTTTCCTCATCTATAAAATGAAGATAATAACAATAACTACCTCCCAGGGTTGTAGAGAGGATAAAGTAAGATATTTTGAAAGCACTTTGAATCCTTAAAGTACGATAGATTTGTTATCACCATTACCCTATTTTTGAAGCATACGCAAAAGACAGATTAAATGAAAAAATGTATCTAGCTTTGTTACTTTCCTCATTGTTTAGGATTATATTCCTCCACAACTCTCTGTATCTCCCAGAAGTGCTTTATAATACAATTAAAATACTTAAAATAAGGATGGTTCATTTTTTCTAGGAAAAGAAGGAATTAAAGTATTAGTTATGCCCTCTCAGTACTTTGGGTATTGGGATATCCAGCAGAGATGGAAGGTCTAGTAACTGGTAATTAGAACTAGTAGGAAATAAGAGTAAACCAAATGTTAAGATTACTGGGAGAAAGAAAAACTAATATCATAGGTGTGGCCAGGAAAGATGGCCAAGTGACCCTTAGTTTCTGTAGAGGGTTTCCATGCAAAGTCAAGAAATTCTAAGTCCCTTAGTCTGGCTTTCAAGGCCTTCTAAAACATTTTGTCCCCTACCCATCCAGTATTACATACATACGTCCATGCTTCATGCTTCCCCGTGCTAGCCTGGATAACTGGATGCCTGGTTCCAATCAGCACCTTTTAGTGCCTTGTCCCCTCTCCATCCTTCAAGACCCAGTTCAAATTTCACTGCTCCAAGAAATGTTCCCTGATCACCCTCTGACAGATGAACTTTTCATTTCGCCCTCCTCACAGTTGTTTGTGTCTAGCTCATGTAGTTTTAAGAATCCTGTTCTTCATTCTAGTTATTCCATATTAATCCCAGAGTTTTGCATACTTTTGTACAGGTGTAAAGGTGAGGTACTAGCCCCATCCAAAGCAATCCTCAATTGAACCCACCAAGAGAAAGTGTGATCTAGTTACAAATAAATCCTTAATTAATTTGGTATGAATAAAGCATTTTGATCATTGATCAAAAACACATGAATCTACCATGAAATGTCTTCTGATTGACTTCAAGGATCACACACACCTTGGACAGGGGTATACTGGAGATAATTCAAACTGGCTCTGATGAGCTCATTGTTAAATCAGTGTGACCATTTACACTTCCAAAATCAGGAAACATTACAGAATTGTGACTTATTTATTGTTTTGTTTATTTTACAGATTTAAGAAAGTGATAGAGAGGGGCAGCTAGGTAATTCAGTGAATGGAGCACTAGGTCTGGAGTCAGGAGGACCTGGGTTCAAATTTGACCTCAGACAATTCCTAACTATGAGACTTTGAGAAAATCACTTAACCCATTTTCCTAACTTTTGCCCTTCTATCTATCTTAGTAACAACCTTAGAGTTGTTACTAAGCCAGAAAATAATGGTTTTTTAAAAGTAAGAGAAAAATGTTAATAATGCAAATTACATTATGAAGTGTGTTATGAATATGTATTTTTGGAGCTAGTTATTAAAGTCATTTACCAACACACACTTGCCTTTGAGCTACATATAAAAACAAGGTACTCTGAAATCAATCAATTGAGGGGTCACTGAGTTCAGAGATAGACTCACAAAAGGGAATGACCTTGTAGGGGCAAGCAAGGCATGGGGAGGAGAGAGACATCTCCCACTAACTAGTTGATCTTGCAAATTGGAAAGGGCTGAAAGATGAGCATCTCCCATCAGTTGGAAGAAGGAGCTAACACCTCTATCTGCACTGGCAACTGAGAAGCTCACCAAGGAAAGGCAGGCTCAAGGAGTATGATCCCAGGGAGTAGTGAGAAATGTCATCTGAAGATTCTATAAAGATCCAAATAGTTGGAGCCAGCAAAGAGTTCTGCCTGAGGAGAACTCATGAAGGCTCTACAGAGGCAGAAAACAACTCCCAGTCACCAGGAATTTTGATTTATCACTTTGACACAAGTGTCCTCTATACTCATGCACCTGCCAACTCTAGATCTGTGATCCCTTGAAACACAGTAGAACAGCTAAGGAAAATTCAGCTTGAATTTTGATTTAAGCATCCTTAGTTTCCCCTGACTGGATAGTAAACAAGGTAACAAAAAAAGTAGTCTACTTTTCTGAGGGGATAGCATGGGATAGAGGAAAGAGAAATGGCTCTAACTTTAGTAGACCTGGGTTCAAATGCTGTGTCTTAAATGAAGTCCCTTAAAGGACCTGCCTGGCCCTCAGTTTCAGGAATATTGGGTATACCCAATATAATTTGGGTATACTATAAGAAGTAGGTGTTAGACTGAATGACCTCTAAGGTCCCTTCCAGTTTAAAATATATAATCTTAGAAGGCAATCAACTAGATGATCTCTGAGTCCCTCCAGCTCTAAGTCTAGGATCCTAGAGCCTATATGTTTTAACTTGCTCCTTGCCCACCCAAATCTGCTTTTCCTTGGGAGTAATTAAGCTGTGGAGGCAGTGAGGAGAGGGAGAGTTGGCTTCAGTGCACTGTGCCACAGTACATTTCATCACTTAAATACCTAAAAATTCACAGATCCAAGTTTACTTTCTAGTTAAATACTTCCATGAGTGTTTAAATTCTTGATCAAGTTTAGGGGAAAGTTTTCGACAAGCTTAGGTCAGTTTGAAAGTGTTTATTCCATCAGCAAACACACACACACATTTAAGAGTTGAAATATGTTCAGTTTCTCAGGATTTTTTTAGCCACATTCTTTCCATATTTGACTTGAGATATGATCCTACCATCCAGGTGGTCCAGACACCCTGAGCATCTTACCATGATAACGTCCTTAGCAATCTCCTTTTTGAATTCTCCCCTGGAATCCCCCAGAGAGAGTGCTTGTAAAGTGGCCCAGGGAGAGCCAGGCTGAGCCTTAGTTAAGAAAGTCCCCACCGAACAGATACCCAAGCGAGTGATCCACCCACAGAGGGCAGTGCAGGCTCATGGATTCCCTCTCAGTCCCAAAGAAGAATCTTTCTATGCTCATCCTGGTACATCCCTGGGCCAGAGGAAAAGAAGATATCAACAAGCCCCATTCCTCTGGCTCTTTTCTAGTTTGTGGTTCCCCTCAATCTCCTTGCCTCACTCCAGCAAGAGAGACTATAGCCCAGTGCCTCCTCTGAGGGGAATTCCATACACCCAACTTTTCTCCTCCATGGTAGTCCCTATATACACTTTCCAAAGGTTGGGGTCTTTGATGTCAGGGGCACAGGGGAGTATGACCTGCTTTAAGCCTTTCTGTGTTCCAGATCCACATGAGATTAAAGGCTGGGTTACTTCTTAGGGACACGTTGAATTTAGGGTGGGAAAAATCCCACATCTCGTTCCTCTCCCAATGAGATGCCATTATTGATGGAAGTGCAGGCCATCTACATTCTCTGTTTGGGATCCAAGTTACCTCCCAGATGGTACAGCTTCGAGCTCAGGTCTGTGATCCTCTCCCTGACCCTAGAAGACTATTTTCATATAGGGGTGATCATGGGCTACTAGCTCTGATGCTGGAGGACCTCAGAAGTCATCTTTGTTCATTTTACAGATGAGGAAACTGAGCTCCAAAGTGGTTAGAGGACTTGCCCAACATCACAGAGGTGGTAAATGGTAGAGCTAAGAATCAGACTCCAATTTTTTGACCCTAGAGCTTGGGTCCTTTTCCCTAAAACATTTTCCTGACTTTAAGCATTAAGTGGTAGTTGGCATGGAGTTGAAGAAGTTCTGTGGCTCACTCTCCCATTGGTGAGCCTCAACATGAAAAATACCCCAGGACAGAGAGAGAGAGAGAGAGAGAGAGAGAGAGAGAGAGAGAGAGAGAGAGAGAGAGAGAGAGAGAGGAAGGAAGGAAGGAAGGAAGGAAGGAAGGAAGGAAGGAAGGAAGGAAGGAAGGAAGGAAGGAAGGAAGGAAATGAGTGCTAGGAAGCCCCCACTCTAGTTCAAATCTTCATCACTTCTTGCCTGCCTACACTACTGTAGTAGCCTCCTCATGGGGATCCTTGCCCTAGATCTCTCTCCATTCCCGTCCATTCTCCAGTCAACTGCCAAAGTGATTTTGCTGAAGTGTAAGTTCTTCATGACCTAGTCCAATTCATTTAATTCTGCTAGTTGCTTATTATCTTCAGGATCAAATAGAAATTCTGAACATATAAGCTCTTTATGACCTGGTTCAAATCTCCTTTTCCAGTGGTGTTTATTCTTCCTCTTCATGCACTATATGGTCCAACCACACTAGTCTTCTTGCTATGCCTCACAGAAAGTATTCTGTCTCCTATATCTATCCCTTTGCATGCTTAGAATGCACTATACACACACACACATACACCCAAATACATACACATATGTGCACACCTATACACATTCACATACACCCAGACACATAGTACCTGTTTATAAACACTCATTGATTGATAGCACAAACGTAGCTGATCTGTTGGGTGGATTATAACCCAGAATTGTATTTTGCTTCATGCTTTTTAAAATGTGATTTTAAGAAGGATCCACAGGCTTCAAGGAACTGCCCCAGAAGTCCATGACCCACAGAAGAAGTGAAGAGCCCTGGACCATATTGGAATAAGAATTCTCTGCACCTGTATAGCTCCTCCTGCAGTCTTTGCTTGAAAATGTCCAGGGAGCGGGAGCCTCACCTATAGGCTCAGGGTGTGGCACTCTAAACTCCATATTAGCTGGACCATCAGCCCTTTGAGTGGCCAAAGACTAAACTTAGAACCAGAATCTGCCAAGGCAGCTATCGCCCACAGTCATCTTGGGAATGGAGCAAAAGGAGCCTTTCTCACGTTTCTTTAGTGCCCATTTCCAAAGGGCTGGCCACAGGCAGGAGGCCAGTTGCACTTGGTCAGCAAAGTCAAAAACCGAACTCCCCCGTAGCCTCTTCCCCTTGAAATTTTGCCCGAACAAAGGGAGTTCTGAGGACTTGAGTGGTCTGGGGATGCCCATAAGCAAGGATGTACAACATGTATTGCTATCTGTATGGCTTCGGGCAAGATCTGGCTCATTTCCAGGAAGTCTTAAAGCCCAAAGTTCCCTTGCCCAAGCACAGAACTGTTCTTTCTTAAGAGGTTAGGGGAGCAAGAAGGCTGCTTAGAGGAAGAGAGAATGTTGAGTCTAAAGGGGCCATCCGTCACCTTAGCCAGGAAATGCTGCTTCTCGGTTGGCCAGAGACCCCAAGGCCACCCTCACCCAATGCCACTTCCCCAACTCTAAAAAGGTACCAGCAGCAAAGTCTCCTGGGAATGCTTCTGGTGAGGACGGTGCTGACCCACGACCATATGCCTGGCAAGAGGTAATGAAAATAGTTTTAGAGTCCTGTGGCTTTAAGTCCTAGGACCTGAGTTCCATCCGCAGCTGTTAATTATTAGCATTGTGACCCTAGAAAAGTTCCTCAGCCTCTTTGGGACTCAGTTTCCTCATGTGTAAGATGAGGAGGATTAGATTAGATGGTCCCTGAAGTTCCTTCCAACTTGAAATGGATGATGCTGTGATCCTACATTCAATTTTTCTTGAATTGCACTTTTTAATTCCTTGAGTACAATTTCCTAGAATTCAAGACCTTCCTGGTGCCGGTCAAGCCAAGTTAAGTCAGGTCAATCAGCAACCATTTACTAAGAGCCTACTATGTGCCAAGCACTGTGCTAGCGCTAGGAATACAAAAATAGGCCCTGCTCTCAAGAGGCTCCCAATCTCACAGGTGAGACAGAATGCAAACAACCATTTCAAACAAGATCTAGGCTGAATTGTAGATAACTAGCAAAGGGGAAATATCTGAGATTTGGAGTTACAGACCATGAGTTCAAATCTCACCTCTGTCACTTTCTACTTCTGTGGTCTTCATCCAATGACTTAGTTTCTCCAAGCCTTAGTTTCCCTAACTATAAAATAAGGAAATTGGACTGGATGGACTCTGAGGTTCCTCTCAGCATAAATTTAGGCTCTAGTGACCCCTTTAGGCCTCAGTTTCCTCTTCTGTGAAATGACGGAGTTAGACTGGACAATCCCAAAAGCCTGATCTGACTTTAAATCCTCATCTTTAGGAGCCAAAGATTCAAGTTGACTTCAGCATATTCATCAGCAAAACACAAAGATGTGGATCTCTCCTAAAGCATCAACGGAAACGAACAAAAAGGCCTTCTGAGAGTTCTGTAGGAACATCTGGGTGGGCCCTTGACCTGCCCGGGATAAAGAGGGTCTGAAGGAAAGGCCGGCTCGGGTGGACGGCATCCTCCTGGGCTGCCCGCTTTCCTCCTGACCTTTCCTGGTCCTGGCCCCAAAGGGGAAGGCAGAGCGCCAAAGGACAGGGTCCCCGTTCTGTGAGGGAGGCCCAGGGGGTGTCTCCAAGGCTGGGCCAGCCAAACGGAGAGGAAACGGGGAGGCCTCCTCGCTGGAGGTTTCTCTGGACACGTGAGGGTGAATCTGGCCTTCGGGAGATCAAATCTCTCTGAGCATTTCCAGGCAAGACAAGCCCTTCTTCTCCTGGAAATCATGTGCTTCTCTGGCCCTTGGCACCCTTAACCCAAGGGGATTTACAAATAATATTTCACACAATCCCTCAAAACTGAAAGGAGGAGCCTCTTTTATTAACTCCTTCTATCGGATCCCCCCGACCTCCCTCCGGATTTCTATTTCTTTCAATGTGGAGAAGTTAGAAATTTATGTACGAGTATATAATTGTGTATGTGCCTATCTGTCTAGCTATTCGATTCAATTAAGCAGCCAACAGCATTTATTAATTAAGCAACTACTTCATTCTGGGCGTCGTGCATAGTGTAGGGGCACGAAGACAAAAATATAAATATAAATATTATATATATAATATTGTTTAGAAATATAAATATAAAAATTAAAATTAACTATATAAATAAAAAATGAAATGTAAATGCCCTCAATGGTCTTCTACTCTTTCGGTAATACAGCGAGGACTATTTAAGCAAATACAAAATTAGGGGGGGTGGGAGCACTAACCACTTGGGATATCTGGAAAGGCCTCCAGTTTGAATGGGCACTTGAGCTGAGTCTCCTCTCTGGGGATGCCAAAAGGCAGAGGTAAAGAGAGAGATGATTCCCAGAACAGGAAACTGCATGGACTAAAGCCCGGAGGTGGGAGATGGGGCAGCTTCAATGGAAAACCACTTTGGGAGGCCAGTTTGGCTGGAAGGCTGAGGGCATGAGTAAGAGTAATAGGAAATCACTCTCTTGAGGGCAGGCAGGTGGGTAAGGTATGGGGCAGACTGAGTCTCTCACCTAGTCTAAGACTTGATCCCATCACTGACTGGAATGAGAGTTTTGACCTGCTCCATTTCCCCAGCCTGAACCAGTTTGCCCCTCCTCAGTCAGCCTGGCAACTCCATCCCACCATATTAGTCGTCCCATCTCCTGGTTGGCTTCAGCCAATGAAAACTTGGACTCCCAACCTCAGTCTCCATGTTAGCAGAGATTACAAGAAAATTGCCCTTTAAAAAGAGCCTCAATCAATTATAAATTAGTTTAACTAATTAACAACTTGAGCAAAGCTGTTTAGCAAAGGATATAAAATAAACTCACACGAATTACCAGCATTTCTCTATATTCTCAACAAGCCCAACAGCACGAGATATAAAAAGAAATTCTATTTAAATTAACAAAAGATAATATAAAATCCTAGAGAGTTTACCAATCAAGACAAACCTAGGAATCACATGAACTCAATTACAAAACGCTTTTCTCACAAATAAAGTCAGAGTGAAACCATTTGAAAAATCTAATTGCTCATGGGTAGGCCAAGCCAAAATATTATATTATTATAAATATTATTTATAATCAAATATAAATAAAATTACAATTTTACCTAAACTAATTTACTTATTCGATGCCACACCAATTAAAGTGCCCAAAAATTATTTTAAAGAGATAGAAAAATAGCAACAAAATTCATTTGGAAGAACAAAAGGTCAAGAATATCAAAGGAATCAATATGAAAAAATGAGAAGGCAGGTAACCTAGCAGTGTCAGATCTCAAATTGTATTACAAAGTAGTAATCATCAAAACAATCTGTACTGGCTGAGAAATAGTGATGGATCAGTGGAATACATTAGGCACCTAGTAATAAATGACCATAGTAATTTAGTGTTTGATTAATCAAAAGATCCAAGCTTTGGATACAAAAACTCATTCTGACAAAACTGCTGGGAAAATTGGAAAATAGTATTGCAAGACCTGGGGATAGGTTAACATCTCACTCTTCATACCAAGATAAGGTCAAAATGGGTACGTTTTAGACCTAAGGGGTGATAGGCAAATTAGGGGAGCATGGAGTAGTTTACCTTTCAGATCTATGGATAAGGGAAGAATTTATGGTCAAACAAGCAATAAGAGAGTATTATATAATGTAAAATGGATAATCTGATTAGATGAAATTAAACCAGTTTTGTACAAATAAAATCAATGCGACCAAGATTAGAAGAAAAGAAAAACAGTATGGGGGGGGGGGAATTTTACAGTAAGTATCTCCGATAAAACCTCATTTCTCAAATATATAGAGGACTGAGTCAAATTTGTAAAAATTTGTCATCCTCCAGTTGATAAATGGTCAAAGGATATGAACAGGAAGTTTTCAGGTAAAGAAATCAGAGCCATCTATAGTGATATGAAAAGACACTTTAAATCACTTGATTAGAAAAATTCAAACTTAAACAACTCTGTGGTACTACCTCGCACCTATCAGATTGGCCAATATGACAGAAAAGGAAAATGATAAATGTTGGAGGAGATGCAGGAAAATTAGGAGCCTTATACACTATTGGTGGAGTTGTTTTCTGCTCCATACATTCTGGAAAGCAATTTGGAACTATGCTAAGGATTATAAAACTGTATCTTCTTTGATCAAGCAATACCACAACTAGGTCTGTATCTGAAAGAGATTTTTTTTAAAGGGAAAAGGACCTATTTGCACAAAAACATTTATTGTGGCTCTTTTTGTGGTAGCAAAGAATTGGAAGTCAAGGGGAAGTTCATTGATTGAGGAATGGTTGAACAAGTCATGACATATGATTATTAGATAATACTGTCGTGCTACAAGAAATTATGAGTAGGATGATTTTTGGAAAAGCCTAGAAAGACTTACATGAACTGATACAAAGTAAGCAGAACCAATAGAACATTGTACACAGTAACAGCACTATTTTAAAAATAAATAACTGTGAATGACCAAGTTATTCTCAGCAATACAGTGATCCAAGGCAATTCTAAAGTCTCTTGATGAAAAATGCCATCTGCCTTCAGAGAAAGAACTGATAGAGTCTGACTGCAGACCAAAATATATAATATTTCACTTTCTTGTTCTTTTTTTTTCATTTTAAGATCTCTTCCACAAAATGACTAACATGGGAAAATATTTTACATGATTATACATGTGAAATCTATATCAGATTGTTTACCATCTCAGGGAGGAGGGGGAGTGGGAAAGAGGGAGAAAATTTGGAACTAAAAAAAATTTAAATGAATGTTTAAAAATTGTTTTTACATTTAATTGGGGGAAAATAAAATATTGTTTTAAAAAATAGCTGAGAGTCCTATTGCCAAAGGCTTTAGATAGCAACTGGAGAGTTTGTATTGGATCTGAGCAATAGAAAACCACTGCAGATTCTTAAATAGGGAAGTCTTGTTGTCAGACTTGTGGCTTGGGAAGGTTATTTTGGTAGCTGCAAGGAGTGGGAAAAGACCAGAAGCAGAGAGACAGATGAGAAGACTTTTATAATGGTCCAGGTGAGAGGTGATAAAGGCGTGAAGCCTAGCTATCTTGAGCTTTCCTCCTGAAAAATACAAGGTGGAATGGGAATAGAGGAGAAAAGATGACTAAAAACACTTGAACCGATGGAAATACAATCCAAGAAATCCACTTTATGAAATAATGATTGAATCCTACATGCCTCATTTCCAGTCCATGGCATCCTAGTATTATTGCTTTGCTTTGTTTGGGGTTGATTTGGGGGTGGAAGGGAAGGGATTTCCTAAGTAAAACTGAGTCAGCTGGCATCGACTAATGCACAATTCCCAGTTCATTTGTCTTAGTTCTCTCTGTCATAATATAGAGGGACCACAGCTCTCTTCTTTTCAAGAATCTTACATGGCTCCCTATTTACTGTCTCTAGAATAAAATACAGAAGACCACGTGTGGCACTTAACACTCTCCAATTTGACTCTAGCCTAACTTTAAAGAATGAAACAAAGCCGGCTGCCACCTTTTTCCCGTGTCATTTCCTCTATTCACTCTCTATGGCTCAGCCAGACTGGCTACTTATTAGTCTACAAGCTCATCATTCTCATCTCCCACCTCCATGCCTTTTCACGAGCTGTTCTCCCATGCATAACCTCCTCATCTTAGAACCTTTCACTTCATTGCAAGGCTTGGTGAAGCTGCCACTTCCCATGGGCTACCTTTGCCAGGCAATGACTCGATAATATTTAGGAAATGCTTTCTGGGTGATCTTCCTGCTTCTTCTTTCCTCCAATTCGTCTGCATCTGCTCCTGTTTGCCTAATGTATCCCCTTGGTGGGATTTCCCTGCCTGGCTGCCTCAGTGGCATGCTCTAGAAGGCGCTTATCGAACACTCATTGAAGTGAATTGACCTGAGCCACTTCCCTTTCACAGCCTTCTCAGAAGGGATAACTGGGGGAGTTGGTCATTTGGGAGAGAAACTGAACTTGGGACTTTTGTTAATATAAACAGGGCCACGCTGGGGTGAGCCAAGAGACGTTTTTTTAAACCCTCCCCTTCTGTCTTAGAATCAATCCTGAAGACTTGTTCCAAAGCAGAAGAGGGGTAAGGGCTAGGCAAGTGGGGTTACATGACTTAAACAGGTAGGAAGTATGAGAGTCACATTTGAACTCAGAACCTCCCATCTCTAGGCCTGGCTCCCTATCCATTGAGCCACCTTGCCGCCCCCCAAGAGACAAATGCTATAAATGAGAGAGAGAGAGAGAGAGAGAGAGAGAGAGAGAGAGAGAGAGAGAGAGAGAGAGAGAGAGAGAGAGAGAGAGAGAGATTGTTGATTGTATAGGCTTGAGAAAGTAATGAAGAAAATGATCACTTTGGGCCCTAGATTCGACCATCATTGAATGAAACTGTTTTTCTTCAGTTGTGGAGCTAAAACTCAAAATCAGTGACTGAAAACAGGGTTTCTTGGCCGGCACCTTGGCACCGATGACTGCTCGTGAAAATGGAAACCTCCACTGCTGCATTCTCTTGTCCCTTAAGGAGCCCTCTGGCTCCACTGGGAAAACCCAACCAGCTCCCGCCATCATTCCCTTCTTCTCTCTGTTGGTTTCTTTCTAGATTATCTATGTCTTTGGAAGTCCAATAAACCAATTGCTTGGGGGAATTTGTCAATGCTGAATGACCAGATAGTAGGATGTTGGTAAAAACAAGACAAGAGGTGGGGCAGGGGGAAGTGCGGAGACAAAGAAGATGGCAGGGGAGAAGGCACAGGTTAGAAACTTAAGAAGAGAAATGGTAGCTGGGGCCTCTGGCAACAGGAGAGAACAAAAAGAAAAGGAGGAACAAGCGAAGATCACAAGTAACTTAAAAGAGGGCAGGAGGAGAGGGAAAGAGAAAAGATTTTCATTTTTTGGTGGCAGAAAAAAAATAAAAGTATTTAGGACAGTGAGGAGAGAAGGAGAAGATCAATAAAGACTGGCAGCCTTGGCACCATTTCCTTAAGGAGAGAGAGTAAATGGAGGTTTAAAAAAATGCCATGAGAAAGGCAATCATTCAGAGTGTCCAGTGCCCATCTAGAGGGAGAAATGTAGAGAGATTTTCTTACAGTTATCAAAAGACCAAGGCAGTGTGGCAGAGCACATAGGGAGCCATAACAGGAATCAAGAAGGCCTGGGTTCAGGACAACCAGGTAGCTCAGTGGATAAAGAGCCAGGCCTGAAGATGAGAGGTTCAAGCTTCAAATATTGTCTCAGACACTTTATAGTTATATGACCCTGGGAAAGTCATTTAACTCCACTTGCCTAGACCTTATTGCTCTTCTGGAATGGATTTTTTTTCAGTTCTTTTTTTTTTCTTTTTTTTATTTTGAATAATTTCTCCTAGTTACATATTTCATGTTCTTTCCCTCTCCCCCAATCCCCTCTAACCCTCCCCTTAGCCGACCCACAATTCCACTGAGTTTTACATGTATCATTGATCAAGACCTAAATCCATATTATTGATAGTTGGACTAGAGTTATCATTAGTGTCTACATCACCAATAACATCCCCATCAGCCCATGTGTTCAAGCAGTTGTTTTTCTTCTATGTTTCTCCTCCTACAGTTCTTCCTCTGTATGTGGCTAGTTTTCTTTCTTATAAGTCCCTAAGCCTTGCTCTGGATTCTTGCATTGCTGCTAGTATAAAAGTCCATTATGTTGGATTATACCACAGTATATCAGCCTCTGTGTATAATGTTCTCCTGGATCTGCTCCTTTCACTCTGCATCAATTCCTGGAGGTCATTCCAGTTCACATGGAATTCCTCCAGTTCTTTTTTTCTTTGAGCACAATAGTATTCCATCACCAACAGATACCACAATTTGTTCAGCCATTCCCCAAAGGACATTCTCTTATTTTCCAATTTTTTGCCACCACAAAGAGCACAACTATAAATATTTTTGTACAAGTCTTTTTTCTTATTATTTCTTTGGGGTATAATCCAAGCAGTGCTATGGCTGGATCAAAAGGCAGATAGTCTGTTAAAGCCCTTTGGGCATAGTTCCAAATTGCCATCCAGAATGGTTGAATCAGTTCACAACTCCACCAGCAATGCATTAATGTCCCAATTTTGCCACATCCCCTCCAGCATTCATTACTCTCCCCTGTTGTCATTTTAGCCAATCTGCTAGGTGTGAGGTGATACCTCAGAGTTGTTTTCATTTGCATTTCCCTAATTATTAGAGATTTAGAACACTTTCTCATGTGCTTATTGATAGTTTTGATTTCTTTATCTGAGAATTGCCTATTCATGTCCCTTGCCCATTTATCAATTGGGAGATGGCTTGATTTTTTTGTACAATTGATTTAGCTCCTTGTGTATTTGAGGGATTAGACCTTTATCTGAATTTTTTATTATAAATATTTTTCCCAATTTGTTATTTCCATTCTAATTTTGGTAGCATTGGTTTTGTCTATACAAAAACTTTTTAGTTTAATATAGTCAAAATTATTTATTTTACATTTTGTGATTTTTTCCTAACTCTTGCTTACTTTTAAAATCTTTCCCTTCCCATAGATCTGACAAGTATACTAGTCTGTGCTCACCCAATTTACCTATAGTTTCCTTCTTTATATTCAAGCCATTCACCCATTCTGAGTTTATCTTGGTATAGGGTGTGAGATGATGATCTAGGCCCAATCTCTCCCATATTGTTTTCCAATTTTCCCAGCAGTTTTTGTCAAATAGTGGGTTTTTGTTCCAAAAGCTGGGTTCTTTGGGTTTATCAAAAACTCTCTTGCTGAGGTCACTTACTCCTAGTCTATTCCACTGATCCTGATCCTGATCCTCCTTTCTGTCTCTTCACCAGTACCATTTTGTTTTGATGACTACTGCTTTGTAGTACAGTTTAAGATCTGTTACTGCTAGGTCACCTTCCTTCATATTTTTTTTTTCATTATTTCCCTTGATATTCATGGTCTTTTGTTCTTCCAAATGAACTTTGTTATAGTTTTTTTCTAATTCAGTACAAAAGTATTTTGGTAGTTTGATAGATATAGCACTAAATAGGTAAATTAATTTGGGTAGGATGGTCATTTTTATTATGTTAGCTCGTCCTACCCCTGAGCAATCAATGTTTTTCCAGTTGTTTAGATCTAGTTTTAATTGGGTGGAAAGGGTTTCGTAGTTGTGTTAGTATAACTCCTGTGTTTGTCTTGGCAGATAGATTCCTAAGTATTTTATATTGTCTAGGGTGATTTTAAATGGAATTTCTCTTTCTAACTCTTCCTGCTGTGATGTGTTGGAAATATATAGAAATGCTGATGATTTGTGTGTATTTATTTTGTATCCTGCAACATTGCTAAAGTTGTTGATTATTTCCACTAACTTTTTAGTTGAATCTCTGGGATTTTTTAAGTAGACCATCATATCATCTGCAAAGAGTGATAGCTTAGTCTCCTCATTGCCTTTTTTAATACCTTCAATTTCTTTGTCTTCTCTAATTGCTATTGCTAGTGTTTCTAGTACAATGTTAAATAATAGAGGTGATAATGGGCATCCTTGTTTCACACCTGATCTTATTGGGAAGGCTTCTAATTTATCCCCATTGCATATGATGCTTGTTTATGGTTTTAGATATATACTGTTTATTATTTTTAGGAAGGGTCCTTCTATTCCTATACTTTCTAGTGTTTTCAATAGGAATGGACATTGTATTTTGTCAAACGCTTTTTCAGCATCTATTGAGATAATCATATGATTTTTGTTTGTTAGATTGTTGATATAGTCAATTATGTGGATGGTTTTCCTAATATTGAACCATCCTTGCATTCCTGGTATAAATCCCACCTGATCATGATGAATAACCCTCTTGATCACTTGCTGGAGTTTTTTTGCTAGTATCCTATTT
Organism: Gracilinanus agilis; assembly: GCF_016433145.1. Taxonomy (NCBI): domain Eukaryota; kingdom Metazoa; phylum Chordata; class Mammalia; order Didelphimorphia; family Didelphidae; genus Gracilinanus; species Gracilinanus agilis. The sequence continues at coordinate 15,576,147 of NC_058130.1, read as the reverse complement.
AAGATTTTTGCATCTATGTTCATTAGGGAGATTGGTCTGTAGTTTTCTTTCTCTGTTTTTCACCTACCTGGCTTTGGGATCAGTACCACATTTTTTGTCATAGAAGGAGTTTGAAGAACTCCTTTCATTTCAGTTCTAAGACAAAAAGTAAGATTTTAAAAGAGGAGAAGACCTGAGTTCAAATGCTGCTGTTACTATTTCCTAGAAGTCAAATTCTAGGCAAATTATTAAATTTCTGTATGTCTTAGACAACTACCAGGACTTATCTACTAAGCCAGAGAAGTTGGAGGAGGAATTCTTATGCCATCATTTCTGTAGCTACATCAAAAGTCAAAGTGATAAGATATGAGGAAGCCTGGTGATGTCATGGAAAGAGTAATTGAGACTTAGGAAATGGCAATGAATCCCACCTGGTACACTAACTTCCTCTGTGACCTTGAGTGTCAACAATCCTCCTTAAATCTCAGTTTTCACATCTGTAAAATGGGGGTGTGAGAATAACTGTCCCCTCAGATACCTCCAACTCTAAATTGATGGTCCCATGATCCTCCCTATAAAAACATAGACAAGTCTCTCTTTTCTGGGCCTGAATTTCCTCTTCTGCAAAATCAGAGGATTTAACTGGATTTCTGAGATTCCTTTTTGGTCTGTACCAATGACTTGAAGAGAAGTTTTATAAGTGCTAATAATAATAAAAATAATAGTTAACATTTATATAGTGCTTGCTCTGTGCCAAGGACTGTGCTAAACCCTCTACAAATATTATCTCATTTGATCCTCAAAACAATCTTGGAAGGTATGTGCTTGGTAATTAGAATTTTGTTCCCCAGGACTCTAAATCCCAGCATCCCATTTATGTGTTTACCTGTGACCTTACATAGGGAGAATATATTTTGATGTAGCCCCACCTTTCACATTCTCTTTTCTTGGGGAATGTAGTTTGTGGAGGTTGGATGAATGCCAGGCAGGAGAATTTTACTCACATAGCTTTTTTGGGCTTTCATACTTTTGTTCTTTTATTTTTTCTACTTCAAGGGATTATTGATAAATCTTATAAAATATAATACTTGGAGTTATTATATATTAATTTAAATCTAACATTTTCATTACTATATCCATTTTTAGGTGAGGAAACTGAAGCAAACAGGGTAAATTACTTGCTCAGGGTCACATAACTAGTGTCTGATGCTAGATTTGAATTCAGGTCCTTCTGCCTCCAGGCCTAGCACTCTATCCACAACACCACCTTGCTGTTCCAAGGAAATAAAAAGTCAAACTCAAAAGAAATATCACCTCAGCACCATCCCCCACCAATAAATAAACCCACCAAGCTATAAAGAGATACAATTCAGGTCTTTCTAATACCAGTATTCTTAATCCTTTTTTTGTGGCATGGCTCCTTTGGCAATCCAATCACTCCTAAGGATCCCTTTTTAGAATTACATTATTTTAAATAAAAGGAGATGCCAAATTTCAGGTAAACGTCATTGAAAATAAAGACATAAATTCCTTTTTCCCATCCAAGTTCACAGATCCTTGGAAATCTATTGATGGAGCCCAAGTTAAGAAAGCCTGCTCTCCACTGTTGATTAGCAGAACCTACTACTGATTAAACTGGGATCCAGAATGAAGATTTAAATCACTGCCTAATTGAGTTGGTCATTCTGAGAAGTGTCTTCCTGACTAAACGTCTTCCCTGGAGAGCATCTATAACTTTATCTATAATGCATCTCAAGACAAAGAAATACTTTGATCTTTACCTACTGCAGCAGTGGCAAACCTTTTAGAGACCAAGTGCCTAAACTGCAACCCTCATGCCCCATGTGAGCTGCTCCTTTACCCCAGACAGGGGAGGGAAGAAGCATTCCCATTGGACTGCTGGGCAGAGGGAAGGATGATGGGAGAAATGTCCTCAGGCATTCGTGGAGAAGGGGAAGGGAGCAGCCCTCTTCGGCATGTGTGCCATAGGTTGGCCAACAGGGACCTAGTAGATTGCTGCAATTTCATCCAGCTGGGCAACCTCTCTCAACTTGGTCTGTGGTTCTGCACACACTGCCTGCATTATCCATTGGTGATTGAGTGACTACTTTTGAAAATTGTGCCACGCAATAATGCACCTCATTTCGGTAAACACCATACCCTGAGCTTCCGTACCCTGGGATATGAGAGAAAGGGAGGGAATACTAAGGGGTGACTATGTGTGTGTATGTGTGTGTGTGTGTGCGTGCGTGCGCACGCATGTGTGTTCAATAAATCAAGAAGGTACAAACAAGAAAATTATTTTTTTTCTCTTTTATTCCAAACATGAATTTTTGTAAACCTGGCATTTCCAAAACAGTGCAAGTGAATTTGAAAAGAGGTGACCATAGAAATGCAAATACAGGCAAAATAAGAGAGGGACCAAACCAGGGCCCTCAGCCACATTCATGAGAGAACTTTACAGTTTATCCATCCATTAGTGAGGTTCAGAAAGTGAAGCATTGACAGTCAACCCACATCCATTAGGATCACCCGATCTTTAAGCAAAGACTCTGTGTGGAACACCATGTCATACTGCATCTTTAGCAGGAAGGAATTGGGACGCCATTCCCCAAGCAGACCAAAAACACAGAAGACACTCGAACCAAACTGGGAATTCTCATTCCTTTCTAAGCCACGGTGACGCTGAGGTCTATTGCTTCTTTACTGTTCACTTAACCAAGAAGTAAGTCTTTTATTCATTCTTTTAGGTGCAGATTTTATATATTAATGTGAAACATAACTTTAAAAAATATACCTTACACACTTGAAGCATTTTGAGAAAGATCCTGTTTTTCTGTCTACTCTTAGCTAAAGGATTTCCTCTACCCCTTTCCTCCGCCCCCCCAAAATATACCCTCATTACATAATGCCCCTCAGGTTAGGGAAGAACTGAAATCTCATATATTTAACCTGATAACATTTTTATATTCAGTATCACACATCTACACACAGCACTCAGCTTAGGCACTCTGTCTCACTCAAGGCAAACATAATAGAAGAGCTCCATTTGGGAGATTTTGGCCTCACTGTGGACTGTCTGTTAATTCCTTTCTTTATTCAATAAAGACAGGTCCCAGGGGTTTCCCCAGAAGGATGCTTCTCATTTATCTCCTTCCTCTAGCTCAGGAGACAGGAGAGCTGCACCTCATGGTGAAATCATGATTATCGGTTATATTCTCCACAAAGCTAATGAGCTGGCTGTGGATCCTTGCTGAAGCTTAAAGGGGTTTTCTGAAGGTCTGCCCAGTGAGGTCTTTGGCACCCTACCTGATAAATGGTGATGACCCCACAGCTTTTTTTAAAATAATAAAGCAAAAGCCAAGGCTCCCTAAGCAGCTCTTACTGATGCACCCTTGTTGTTAAGGGTTTCCTGGATGATTTCACAGGAAGGGCCAAAATCTCTCCTTCTGGAACTCTGTAGATTCTCTTGGGGTCCCAGTCATGCATCAGGGAGGTATTCCCCCCCCCCCAATAGGAGATTGCATTTGCTACCTTCTAAAACAGCATCCTGTGTTTTATAGCTGGTAAACATCTAATTCCCTTTGAAAGTTGATGAAAGTGTCATGTAATACATTGGGGGAAAGTAGAAGATGTTGCTTTCCCTGGGATTGGGCCACAAGTATACCTGCAAAGTCTAACCATTTTACTTGGGAGCAAGAAACAACCAACCAAAAAACTCCAAGAACATTACTAAGGACACATAGAAAGAAAACCTTACTCGTTTCATTCAATAACTCAATCCATTAAGCATCTACTTATGTGCTGGGCACTGGGGACACAAAGACAAAAACCTAATAGCCTCCTGCCCTCGATGAGCTCGTATGCCACTCCTGGGCCCCACCACCAACAATGAAGCATTAGCTGGGGAAATTCCACAGGTGGTTGGGTTCCTCTGAGAAGCCACTAGGAGACATGTGAAATGGCACCCTAAATGGATGAATCAGGCAGCAGGTTCTGAATAGGGAGATTCTAGTTGAACTTCAGGCAAGACTACCCCCTCTGAGCTCCTTCCAAGGCTTTTGGGGCTTATCTAAACATAAGCTTGACTTTTCGGTCATTTGAGCAAATGAAAAGCTTACCATTACCTTCAGGCATTCTCTCTTGCCTGGCACCTGTGTTTGCTTAGGGCAAACCAACGGGCACAGTACGAGCCTGTTTATTCTGTTTTTGAAGTGAGGAGCTAAGAAGACCCAGATTCCATTCTGTCTCTGACATTTGTAAGCTGCATGTCCTTGGGCAAGTCACAACCCCACTAAGCCTCAGAATCTCTCTCTCTAAGAGTAAATTCCAGAAGAGCTGCAATCTGCACTGGTGGAAGAAATCGGCACACTGATGGAAATGCAGAGCTATTGAATACTGACCTGTGGTAGTGAGCTCGAGTGTGGGACTTTGGCACCCTTAAATAGAAGCCACCACACTCCATTAAAACCTGTTTCTCCCAGTGTCTAATAATGCCAAGAGCACTGGCTGTGGAGTCCAATGCCAGGCTTCCAAGCTCTGCCCTATCTCTTTCTACCGGCATGAGATTAGGCAAGTCAATTGTACTGACTTTATATCCCTTCCCTACAAAGTGAAGGTCCTTTCTGGCTCTAGATCTCAGGTTCTAAACTTCCTCCAACTAAAACTGATTTGGGGATGCCAATCATGTCTCTTAGGGGATAATGATAAGAGCTGGACATTTATTTGAAGAATCTCCAGGTACAGAAACTCCCTTGACCAATAGAAATCAGCCTCTTCTCGGCAACTAAAGTCTTAAAGCATTATTACCCAAAGGTCAGAGAGTTTCTGGGACTTATCTGGAGTGGGAGGAACATCACAACTGGTCTTGAATTCAGGTCTTTTCAGCTTTAAGGGCACACCGCCTTCCTGATCATTCCAAATGGGTCAGTGCCTTACATGGTGCTAATGGGGGCGGGAGCCTGTGAGTATCTAAATACGGAATATGTAAAAAGGTTCTGCTCATAGAAGTTGATGTAGCTTTGTTATCGTGAGCTGACTGACTCCTACTAATTGATTTATTAAAGACAAACTCAAGAAGGAAATCAATGAAAAAAATTGTTTATGGGAAGCCCCATGACAAGCCAGGCTTCCCCATCCCACGATTACCCAGCAGGCATCATCCCCATCCCGTAGCTCTTTTGGTAATGCTGGGGAAACATTCAAGGACAAAGTGTTCCGGCTCCACAAAGCATTTTCCTGTGCATGTGTCTCATTTACCCATGATCCCCTCCAAACAGGGCCAAAGATCAGTGAGGAAACATCCTTGTGGCCTTGGCGATGAGGGGAATTCCACGTATTCCATGGCTCCCAGTGTTCTCCTCATCTGCTTTGAAGCTTCACAGTGAGGAAAGGTGGAATAAAGGATTCTACAACAAAATGCACTTAATCACAATGGAAGGAAAGTGCAGGGAGGGTAAAAGGTATTAAAAATATAATGCAAAGAGAGAGGTCCAAGAACTTGACCAGTAGCTGCTCTAAGGAGGCTGCTGAGATGTCAGACACTTCACGAGAGCCCCAACAGCTTCTCCCTTTGTCCTCTAAACCCCAGAGGGAAACCCAGGTCTTTTGAAGGAGGCTCACCAACTCGTCACGAGAAAAAGTCTTCACTCTGTAAGGGCCTCCAGAAGGTCAGTGCTCCATTCCCACCAGACACTGGCGGTGTCCAGCTGTGCACAGGGTGCTCTGTTTCTATTATGCGGCTGGAAAAAAAAGCGAGAAGCCTGTAACAACTCCTTGTATGGGGATAGCTGGATCTGCTCAAACAGTCCGTGGTATGCCTCTGAGAAGATGGCTTTGATAAGGACTTTTCCAGCTGTTCTTCTCATAGAAAACAGTTCTGGATTGCCAATACAACAGCAGGATGCTCCTGAAGTCAAGCTGTGCCAAAGGACGAGCCTGGAGAGTGAGGGCAAAGCACCCCACTGGCCTCTCATCCTGGTATCTGTGGCAGCTTATGCATCTCATGGTGCCCGCTGGGCGGCTTTTACGGCTGAGATCAAACTTCCAGGGCTGGCTGACTGGGCAGCTTCCAGGCGAAGCTTCAACGAATGCCCACTGCGCAGCTGTCCACAACAACAAAAAGGGGGGCGAGACCCCATAAGCCAATGAGAGCAGTGGCCGACGCCCCAGGCCAAGCTCGCTGAGGTCTCCCATGTGTGATGGAGTTCTCTGGCCCTTGAGGTTTTGGTGTGGCATCTCAGGGGTCCAGATGAGAGCCAGGGTAGAGTCTGGTGCCAGCATTGTCCTCGAGGAAGGCGTGAGGCCCCTCTCCCCGGCTCCTCCCCTCGGGTCTCCCACAGAAGCGACACGGCAAGGGAGGTGGGGGCCCCCGAGACAAGGTCGTGTTTCTCTCCCGTCTGGAGGTGATGGATCTTTTGGAATGAAAAGCATCAGTCAAAAACGCTCCGGGTTCCACTCACACACAACTCACGAGGAGGCTGCAGGGAGAGAAACAGGACGAGGCTTCGGCATGGCACTGCCACGTGCGGCTGGTAGGCAACTTCTCCCTGTACGTGGCACCACCGTATGCCACCTGTACCCGCAATGCCAACCCTGTGGTTTTACTGTGTGGGACAAGAAGCATTTCCTGTTGCCCGTTTCCTCTGCAAGTCTGTCGGGCGGTCCGTTCGAACGTACGATAGGCTTTTAAAATATATTCGTATATCTCTACACACACATATATAGGCATTTCCCAGGTTGCAGCCAGAAATCAGTGCTTGAGTGAACTAGATAACTATTTAATAGAAATAATGAAACATCGATACAAATATAAAGACAGAATCGGTATAAAAGGCTTGGATTTATCAAAAATACTTCTAGGCGACAGTCTTCCCCTGAGGGTTTACCACATACGCTGGACTCATAAATATTGCTCAGCACACAGCTTGCTCTCTGGAGTTCATCATTCACCTGTTCCAGCCTCGCTGGGCTGCTCAGGTCACGTGCCAGGGCTGCAGGGCCGGCCTCGGGATCTGCTCCCTTGCTTGGTCGAACGAGGAACAAGGCTGCATCGATGGGCCTCCGAAAAATCTGGAGAAGATTCTTTCTTCCACATATGGAAGATACACAGAGCAGGGGCGACAGGCGAGCGGGCAGGGCGGCACGTGACCGGCGGCGTCCGGATGGGGCATCACTGGCTCTTCTGGACCCAGTCCCAACTGTCTTCATTCTCTTTCCGGTTCTTCTCGGCCTCGATGATTTCTTTGTATCTTCTTCGGAAGAAGCCCATCTAGAGGGAAGAGGAAGGGAGAGAGTGGGAGCTCGTCAGATACTCTGCAAAGAGAAGCCATGCCGATTCCAAAGGGAGGCTCACAGCCGTGCCACTAACGCAACTCACGGGTCTAGACACACAAAAAGGATTTGTTTGTCATTTAATAAGACAGAAACCTCTCTGAACTACCTGAAAGGCTACAGAGCACAGAGAGTCCTGGACCTGGATTTGGGGAGACGTGGGTTTGATTCTTGCCTCTGACACTTACCAGCTGTGTGACCCTGGGTAAGTCACTGAGCCTTAGTTTCTTCATCTGTAAAATAATGACCGCTAAGATCCCTCAGTCTCAGATCCTGTGATTGGGGTTAGTTTAGGAGTCATTTTAAGGTCTAGAGCTATGATCCCATGACCCCAAACCACAAGACAATTGCTACCATTCCGCCCATCAGGGACAGAATGTTAATAATTGTCAATATTTATTAAGCATTTTAAGGCTTGCAAAATTCTTTATGCACATTTGATGGTTTGGGAAAGCTGGTGCATATTAGCCACAAGTGTCAGGGATTTGAGATTTCTTAAGGCTTCGGAGGAACAGCACTAAACTGATCGTCCGATGAGACCGTTCCTCCCCGCTACTTTGAAGAGAAAAGACAGGCTGCTCATCACCTGCCTTCTCCCATCCATCAGACGGGAAGGGTTCTGTCTGGGCAAGCTTTCTGCCCATTGGTTGGCTCCCCCATGCCCCTCCCCACAGACACAGGTAGAGATGCCCATGGGAGAATGAAGCTCACCATCACAAAGCCAAAGAGGGAAGCATCAGCATTTCAAAGGCAATCGATTTTTGGTTTTTACTCTACAAAGTTAATCAGATTTTAAGAACAGTTTTTGTTTATGGGGAAAGAAACTGGGTTAGCCCAGGAGGAGGAGAAAAGCCTTGAGGAAGAAGAACAGAAAGAGAGAAAGAATGAGAGGGGGGAAATGAGCTTCTCAAAATAGAAGCCAAAGGGATTTTAGGGAGTCGAGGTGAAATGAGAAGCTGTATTTGGCAGACAGAAACAGACCATTAAGAGAATGGGGAGGAGCAACTAGGTGGCTCAGTGGAGAGAGAGACAAGGCTAGAGACAGGAGATCCTGAGTTCAAATCTGGCTTCAGACACTTCCTAACTGTGTAACCCTGGGCAAGTCACATCCCCAATTTCCTAGCCCTTGTCACTCTTCTTGCCTTGGAACCAATACTAAGTATTGATTCTAAGATGAAAGTTAAGGGGAGGGAGAGGAAGAGACAAAGAAAGAGACAGACAGAGACAAAGGAGAGAGAAGAAAAGAAAAGAGAAGAGAAGAGAAGAGAAGAGAAGAGAAGAGAAGAGAAGAGAAGAGAAGAGAAGAGATAAAATAGGGAAACATTGCTGATACCTCTACATATTTCATGAAAACATAGACACCTGGGGAGATGATCTTCTGATGAGACAGCACAGCCTAAGAAAAGGAGACCTTTAAAAAAGCTACCTTCCCAGAAGGAATACATCCATTTTTCTAGACCCTTCTCTCCTGAAGGAGGAGGTGAGATCTTTTGACTCTTCCAACCAGATTATCACCAGCTTCTGCTGAAAGAGAGAGAACTGCCTCAGAGCTAACTACTACACTGTCCATGCAGAGGTGGCCCAGTTCAAACCAGCTTCCTTGGGCTCTAGTGTGGAAGTTGAAGAATGACATTGGGACCTCTGAAATAAGCCAAGAATCAAAGTCACTCCTGAAGGCATTTCGGGGGCAGGCATTTTAAAGCTTTCCAATAACTGGGGAAAGACTAAAGAGACAGCATGGTACAATGGAAAGGGAAATGGAATTTGAAATCAGAGGACTTGAGTTCAAATCTCAGTCTACCATTTACTGTCTATGTGACTTTAGGCAAGCCACTCATCTCTCTGGGCCTCAATTTTTCATTTATAAAATGAGGGGGTTGGAATTAATGTCCTCTGAGGTCCCTCACAGTTATAAGTCCATGAGCTAGTGAAAGAAAATATTCCTTTCCTGACAGCCAAGCTATACCGACTGAAGTATCCTTGAATGAGAAGCAGAATAATCACGTGATGGCGGTTAAGCAGGGATGAAGACTAATCATCCTCATGAAAATCATGAGGTAGCCAGAAGTACAGAGTATGGAACCTGGGAGTCAGGAAGACCCAAGTTCAACTCTGGCCTCAGACAGTTATATGATCCTGGGCAAGTCATTTAACCCATGCCTCAATTTCCTTATCTACAAAACACAGATAATAACAGCATCAACCTCGAGGTTGTTGTGAGGACAAAATGGGAAAATACTCATAAAGCACATTGCAAATCTTAAAACACTAGATAAATGTTAGTTATTATTGTTAAGCAGCAGGGGCCTAATCATGGCCCTCTCCTGCTCTGGAAGTTCCAATGGTTCCCTATTATCTCTAGGATAAAATACAAATCAATTTCTATATGAGTTTGCTTTTACAACAATGACCAATATGGAAGTGTGTTTTGCATGACAATAAAAATGAAAGCTAAAATAAAAGATTTCTTTAAAAGAGATTTATAAAAGAAAATATTAGAGACATTTTTAGCAAGGAAAGGAGTCAGTCTAGTGATGTAGCAAGAATGAGATAAAAGAGGACAACCAAAGTGCCTATTGCTGTCACTGAGATACTGAAAGAACCAAAGGAAAGCCTTTAACACTGTTGGCGTATCCTCTAGGAAAGATTTCAGGACGAATACAGGCAAAAACTGCATAAGACAAGAAGGTTCAGAAAGTTTGCACTTTGCAGTGGCAAACGGCATACAGCACACCAATAAAATCCCAACTCTGCCCCAGGAACATTAGAAGGTGTCGCCTGCCACAAACCTGTGCTTACTGCTCCTCAGGAAGCTGTCCGTATTGCCTTTCTCAAGTCCTGACCACCTGTACTACCAAGAGAACTTTGCTGGGAGGATTATCCCATTCTTTTCTATAGGAATGAGATCAGAGACTGGATTGAGGCCATCCAAGGGAGAGGAGACACTCTGGTCATTATCTTTGTTGAGCAGAATGCTTCATTTTACAACTGAGTCAAAGCAGCTTCCTCTAAATGAGCTCTGCTTTGGCTAGCTCTGAAAGGACATTTATTATCCACAGTGCAGCATCTTGGATTTTGTTTAGTACCCTTAGGATCTCAGTTTCTTTTTTGCAAAGGTACATAAAAATAATATATTAAATTTCTGATGTTTTAGACACCTTAAATAAATACACCAGGCATTATTTCTGCCCTTTGAATTGTTGCTATAAAAACATTCAACGTTATTTAGAATTTGAATAAATATGTCATATCAGAAATCTGCCCTAAAATGCATATAATTTAATTAGTGATATAAAGACTTAATTAATGTGGATTTTTTATGTGTAGTACTCGATCAGAATACATTAAATCAGTGATCGGCAAACTTTTTTTTTTTTTTAAACCCTTGTACTTCGGTGTATTGTCTCATAAGTGGAAGAGTGGTAAGGGTGGGCAATGGGGGTCAAGTGACCTGCCCAGGGTCACACAGCTGGGAAGTGGCTGAGGCCGAGTTTGAACCTAGGACCTCCTGTCTCTAGGCCTGACTCTCCATCCACTGAGCTACCCAGCTGCCCCGGCAAACTTTTTAAAGAGGGGGTTGCCAAAGGAAAGGAAATGCTCATCGGTCAGTCTGTTTCTAAAGCAACTCTTTCGAAGTTTCATTGTACTGTATCCTACTCATTGTATTGGTCAGAGTTTAGGAATAATGTCATGCTGCCAGATAGAACATTTCAGAGGGCTGCATCTGGCCCAGGCCATAGTTTGCCCATCACTGCATTAAGTGAATTTTATTTAAAAAGTACAAACCAACTTTTGCAGAGAAATCCACTTCCCATCTACATTCCAGAAGGGCCAACCAATTGTACACATGACAGTACATCTCCCATCACTAGGCTTCTGACCTGGCTGTTTCCCATGCCTAACATGCCTAAGATTGCTCTGCTTCTACTCTTGTGTATATATATATATATATTATGTCCCCATTAGAATTAAGCTCCCTCAAGGCAGGACCTGTGTTTCCATTGTTCTTTGTAACCCTAGCACTTGGTACTGTGCCTCACACAGATTAAGTACTTAATAAATGTTTGCTGATTAAAGTCCCCCCTCCCCTCCATCTAAAATATATATAATGTACATATGCACACTTACACACACATACATATAAACTCTATATGTGCTTACACACATAGTCATAGCACTGAGAAATCAAGGGAGCTACCCATCAAGGACCCACTGGAAAAGACCCTGATACTGGAAAGACTGAAGGTCAAAGGAGGGGGGATGCAGAGGTGGGGATGCACAAATGGTGTCAAGGAAACATCAAATGTGAACTTGGACTGACTTAGGAGCCAGGAGAGGACAGAAAGGCTTGGGGTGCTATGGCTGAAGGGGTCAAGAGTCAGACATGACTGAAGGACACTCAGAGTCCCACAGCCAAGATATCTGAAAGGGGAAACCTGGACCCTGGCCTCTGGGCTTTAAGGCCAACTTTGTCTCTACCCATACCACCTGCTACTTCTCACATTTTGTATTTGGTGTATTGTGAAGGTAATAAGAATTTTTATTTTGCATATCTCTGATGTTTGCTTAATTGTGAACATGTTCTATCCCTCCCCTAGCAGAAGGCAAGTCCCCTGAGGTGGTGCTGGCTCCCTTTTGCCTTTGGGTCCTAAGCATCTTACATCATTTGGGGCACATAGTAGGGACTGAATAAATTTTGTGGATTGGTCGATCTACTAACACCATGTTGGCATACATGCTGGAGAGGGCTGCTCCCTTCCCCCTCTCCACTGTGCCTGAGGACATTTTTTCACTTCACCTGCCCCTCTGCCCAGCAACCCAAGGGGAGCACTTCCATCTTCCCCTGTCTGGGTTAAGGAGGTGCCTCACATGCAGAGTGAGGGTGCGATTTGGGCACTCAGCCTCTAAAAGATTCACCAACACTGTACTAAGGTGTACTAAGGTATACCAAGGTATAAGGTACTACGGGTTAGATTATCTACTAGTGGAGGGCATTCCCATAACAAGAGTTCCTCTCCCCGTTCAAAACTCAGACCTTTCTCAAATTCCCGTATTCAGGTACAATGGAATGAGAGTGTTAGGATACTTTGGGATATTTAGACCTCAAGGTTTACACCACAGGAAATGCCCTGTCCCCTTTGCTTGGGATGGCTGTAAAGAAGTATCAGTTCCAGACATCTCCAGCCCCATCATGTACACAATGAGAAGAGAGGGAGGGAAGAGGAAGAAGTCACTGAATTTGTTTCCTCTTGAAATGAAGAGCTTCGAATGTCAGCATTTCATTCCTGGGAAGTGGGGGAGGTGGGCCTGCCAACTGCTGCAATCACTGAGAATGAAGTTTAAATTACGGCGTCCAGGAACTGGGAACATCTTGGTTTCTGGCCAGTTTATTAGGCTCCGTTTCGCTGTTTGAAGCAATGTCTGGTTTGCTCACAGCATCTACCACTGAGGCTGCTTGAAGCTGGGGCCCCACTGACACAGGAAACAATCGAGCAGCCTGAAATTCATGCGGACAGCCGGTTTACTGGGCAAGATGAATGGGAAGCCGCAAACACTCCATTGGTAGCAAAGGCAGGGTCCAGGAAGGGCAGGAAGTCGCCCAGTTCCAGAAAGTCTTGGCAGAGCCTAAACATGCCTTTTCCCCAAAGCCAATTAGGGAAGAGTTTTCCAAAGTAAGCATTCTGCTGCGGCCTTATCGATCATTCCGTGCGAGTGGCCATTCTCACGAAAACCAGACACGAGGAAGGGGGCGAGCAGGGGCTCCATCATGCAGCTGACCGCATCCCTCAGCCCAAAGTCACTCTCAGAGCAGGCTGACCACAAGGCTGGGGGGTAATACCCGAGGCCAGGGAATCTCATGGTGGCCCTTCAAAAGTTCATTTGGTTTAGTCTCCGGGACCTTCTACTGCTAGATTCCTACAGCCTGGCTAACTCCCATCCATTGAGTGAATAGTTTTGTCCCTTAGTGCTGCAATGATCAGTTTTCTCTCTGACGGGGGCCCTTTCTCCGAGGGCACAAATCACAACTCGTCCGTGCCTGCCCACCCTATGGGCCTCTTCCACCATGTCTTCCCCAAATCTTTCACTGGTGGAGGTTCAAGTCAACATTCAGAGAGCCGGTTCCTTCGTTGCCCTTACAATATGCTGATACCAAGGGCGTACCAGTTGTCCCTTATCATCATCATGAAGTCAGCCCTCCTTCTTTCCCGTGCCCTTCCGTGTCTCTCACACAGTTCTTGGTTGGTCACAAGTTAGATCTTGCTCAAGCCCACCATCTACCTCCCCGTGACTCTCAACTATTATTCTTCAGGGACTAAGATATTCCGTGACTGGCCACCATCAAGCATTGCCACAAGAACCGATTTATTAAAAAGGAGTATCATTATTTTAGAGAGAAGCTGGGGGAAAGTCACCCAAAACATCGCCCTAAAACCACGGCAGAGTTTTCTATTTCTTCAGCACCTTAATAATGAAGTTGTGTAGTGGATAAGTTGCTCAACTGGAAAGAGAAAGATCTGAACTTCAATTCTGCATCAAGCAGTTTATTAGCTGTGTGACCCTGGGCCAGTCACTAACCTCTCTCAATTTCAGTTTCTTCATCTGTAAAGTGAAGGGGCTGCCTCAGTGACAGTTTCCTTCTAGCTTCAGTTGTAGGAGCCTCTAATCTTAAGGCAAGACTCAATCTATCATCTCTGAACCCTTTCCACTGAACAGAAAACCAGGATCTTAAGTCAGACTGTCTTCAATTGCACTCTCCTTTGCCCCCATTACTTCTAAGATGGTAGACTGGCTTCTTTCCAAAGCCTGCCTTAGCATTCAGGTCATCCATACTGGGCAGAATGAGCTTAAGGATATCCGTTCCTCCCATGATCTTCTCCATTTTTTGAAGAAGAAAAAGATCATTAGGATAGGTATTCAGGGCAGCAAGGTGGCTCAGTGGATAGTAAGCCAGGCCAAAAGGTCCTGGGTTCAAATTTGGCCTCAGATACTTCCTAGCTGTTTGATCTTGGGCAAGTCACTTGACTCACATTGCCTAGCCCTTACTGCTCTTCTGCCTTAAAAGCAATAGTTAGTATTGATTCTAAGCTGAAAGGTAAAGGTTAAAAAACAAAAAGATGAGCTTTTGGTAGAGTGAGAGATGCAGCAGTGTAGAGAAATGGAGTCTCCCACCACAGCTGTATTAAGTCTCCGAGCCAGAACCATGAGCTGTTTTCCCAACTCCTCCTTCAGCTCTGCCTTGTCTTCGGATTCTCTGTACTGCCATGGGACCTTCTGTTACTTCCCTCAGTTTTGATCCTTCTTCAAGAATATCCTCCATCATCTTCTCTCCACCCACCAACTCACTTGGTTTGTGGATCTACCTTAATAAAGGTAACTAGGTGGCACAGTGGAGAGAGCACTGGATCTGGAGTCAAGAAGACGTGAGTTCAAATTCAGCCTCAGATAGCTACACGACCTTTGGCAAGTCACTTAAATACTGACTGCCTCGGTTTCTTCAAATGTAAAGTGAGAATAATAATAGCCCCCTATCTCACAGGATAGTTGGGAGAATTAAATGAGATGATATTTGTAAAGCCCTGAGCACAATTTCCCACATGTTAGGTTCCTACTATATGCTTGTTCCCTTCTCCAACCCCCTTTTAATACATAATGTGACTCCACTGTCTCATTGAGCTAATCTACTCCTTTTGAAATAATTAATCAAAAGATGTTTATTAAGCACCTGCTATGTGCTAGTGAACAGCTAGGTGGATAGAGTGCCAGGCCTGGAGTCAGGAAGGGTCATCTTTGTGAGTTCAAATCTGGCCTCATACTCTCACTAGCTGTGTCACTTAGGGCAAGTCACTTTACCTTGTTTGCCTCAGTTTCCTCATATATGAAATGATCTAAAGAAGAAAATGGCAGACCACTCCAGTATCTTGCCAGGAAAACCCCAATCGGGGTCACAAAGAGTCAAACACAACTGAACAACGACGTGGGCAAGGCACGATGTGAGATGCTGGCTTACCCTCTCGTAATCTCATGAGTCCCAACGATATTTAGAGGTCTGCTAGCTTTCTTGCATTAGGCTCTCTGGATCATTTTGCATAGTGTATTAGTGCATTGAGATCTGGGATCAAAGGGGCTATGGATGGCTCTCTTTAAGAATCTTCTGTGAATTCTGGCCCCTTCCTAGATAGCCTTCTTCCTCCCTGGCTCATCTTTAGGCTGTTTTCTTACCCTCCAATTTGCTTTTCAGTCTTATTCTCTCTTGTCCAAGCTAATAAAATTCCAGATAGAAATCTGTTCAACGATTCCATTAAGCACATTCTATTCCTGGCCAAGAGATCATCCTGTCTACGTTCCAAGAGTCCCGAAATCTAAATCCTTTCCTTAGGCACCATCTTCTTTTCTAACTTCCCCAAATCTTCTTTTGCTTCCCAAACGACTATCTTCAATAAATTTGCAGTGATGGATCCAAAAGAAAGACTTTCTACTCATCCTCTTCAAAGTCACCAAAGAATATGGCAGCCCTCACGGATTCCTGATATCATTTTTCTCCATTGATTTACCTTTAATTAGATTTGGTTTTGGTTGACATAGCATGGACCCTGTTGGACTAAGGGCAGCTCCAAGAAACTGCTGCCACATTTGGGGCACTAAATCTCTAAGAAATATGGTGGGACGACCCCTTGGAGAAATCACTGCCTGACCATCATTGACAGGAACCATCATTTCTAACAAATCCAAACAGATGGCTCTTGGATCTGCCTCACTTAGAAAGACGCTCATGTGCAGGGAGGCCGGGGGGCTACTGAAGGGTAGTATATCAGGAGTCAGCTAGAATGAGCAACCACAAGCCAAAAGAGGAAGCACATCATAGGAACCACCCTTTCCTGGGCTTTCTCTGGATTTCTGTCTGGTTCCATGAACACATCTATGAAGAGTTTTCATCTTCCCTAATTTCAACAGCTTGCATGAAAAAAAAGAAAGAAAAAGAAATAAGGAACAAAAAAAATATTACTCAACCGCCTTCTCAGATCTCAAGTAAGAAGCTGGATTTATATTCTAATAGACAACAGACTTCCTGCTTAGCATTTTGTGACTCCGGTACCCAAAAATGGTCAGCCTGCTCTGCGCTCTCATATTTACTCTCCGAGAAGTCCTGGGCAAAATTGTCTCTGCCCTCTCTGCCCCACCCAGCCTCCCCAAAAACCTCACCTGACAATCATGAACCTGATAGTTTGTTCCCAATTCCAGCTACAAAGACTTGAGGTGGGGCTGGCAAATAGTAAGTACTTCATAAATACTTTTTTTCTTTTATCCGTTCAGTCATTCATTTTTTTTTTTTTAAACCCTTACCTTCCGTCTTGGAGTCAATACTGTGTATTGGCTCCAAGGCAGAAGAGTGGTAAGGGCTAGGCAATGGGGGTTCAAGTGACTTGCCCAGGGTCACACAGCTGGGAAGTGTCTGAGGCCAGATTTGAACCTAGGACCTCCCATCTCTAGGCCTGGCTCTCAATCCACTGAGCTACCCAGCTGCCCCCTCAGTCATTCATTTTTAACAGAAAGTTAGGATAAAATAAGTTAGTGGTTGTTAAGAAACCTTAAGTTAGAAGCTTATGGTAAACATCTGTCTTAGATGCTTTAAAACAGTTCAGATTTCAAAAAGGCAAAATGTACCTTTAATAAGATTTGCACACAGCAGCCATGGTTGGGGAGTTTTGGCAAGATAGCTAAGTGATTAGGCCTCATCCCAGCTCTCCTTCATCACCTCAAAAGCAGGAAGAAATGGGCCAAATGAAACAGAAGAGCAACAACCAAAAACAAGGAGCAGGAAAGGAATTATTCAAGGAAGCCACAGAAAGACCAGTACAGAGATTAAAGAAATGAGTAAGCAAATCAAGCATTCATAGTATAATGAAGCTGTACTGTGGGGTAACAAGAAGCTAGGAACATTCTCCAGAAGAAAAGAATAATATTGTAATAACAAAAGTCCCTAGAAATGAGATTGAAGCAATCTTAGGAAGCCTAGAGTTTCTTGGATATGGGGGAGGTAAAGGGGGGTGGAGGGGAAAGTAAATACAAGAATCGTGTAACCATGATAAATCTTTCTAAAAAAATAAAATATTTAAAAATAAATAAATAATATAATATAATACAATGAAATGAAATGAAATGAAATAAAAAAAAAAAGAAGTTTTTTAAAAACCTGAAGAAAGTTAGAGGGAAGTTAGAACTCTTAAAGAATCAATTAATCTATAAGCATATATTAAATGCCTACTGTGTGCTAGAATTAGAAAAGGAAAAAAGAGAGACTCAATGGCTTAGAATAGAAGTAGGGAAATTTAACAAAACAACAGACACTATGAAAAAGGAAACTCTGGAGATGGAAAACAAAAATGCAGAGCTAGAATTACAAACTTCAGAATAAAATCAAAAGACAGTAAAATTAAAGGATGCTCAGGTCTCTGCAATCCAAACAAATGGCAAAGCTTGGGGAAATAAAAAATACCATGAAACAAAGAACCTGAATGCCATATTACAAGAAATCATGTAGAAAGTTGCCTGGAAATATGAGGGGAAAAGGGGTTAAATATGGGTTGGTAGAATCTGTAGGATTCTAGGAGAAAATTTCCAACTTTTATTCAATGAGAAATGTAGTCACCAAGATCTAGAGGCAAAATGTCAAAGAACAAGCAGCCAGGAGGAGAAATTTTGCGTAAGAAATCTTACTACAAGAAAAAGTCAGAATATGATAGTGTAACCTAGCCTAAAAAGATGAGCTTATTTCTATATGAGAAAAACAAGACTTTTAATAACATGACAGATTTTAATTCATTCTTTAAAAAATAATCAGAACAAGGCCTTTGAAATGCAAATGTAGGAAGCAACAGAAATTGAATAAATGTAAATAAATCCATGTCATATGAAAAAATTGGATTCTGTGCTCAGATTTCTCCAACTTGGCAGCAAACACTTTTGATGAATAGATTTCCTCCTGGTTTTATACTTTGCTTGGTGTTTATTATCAGAGGGTCACCAAACAGGGTTGTTTCTGTTGTCACATCTTCCAAAGAATCTTGAACAATCTTGAAGGCCTTTAAGGCCATATTTTGTTCAATCAAATCCCATGCTTTTTTATAATCAACAAACAATCAGCACAGTGGAATCATATATTCTCTACATCTTTCAGTTAATTATTTACACAGATAACTAAATACAAAAGATACACAAAGCAATTCCACAGAGGTAGGAATAGAAATTTGAATAGAAAATTCTAAAAATAAAGGACCAAAAATTACTGTATTGTTCATATCCTTTTATTCAGTGGTCCCACTCCTGAGTTTCAAGCCCCAAAGAAGGCTAATGAGTGCAGGCAAAGGACTCATGTTCAAAAATACTCTTAGAAGCATTATTCATAATAACAAAAAGCTAGAAATCAAATCATCTAATGACTGGAAAATGGTTGCATAAATTATGGTATATGACTATGATGGGATGTTACTGTAAGGCAAGGAATGCCAACTATGATAACTAGTAATGAAAGGAGAGTGAAAGAACAATGTAAACAGTGTCTATATTTATGTGAATAAAGTCAATCTCAAAGGCAAATAAATTCAGATGAAATACAGTAGTGCCCCCATTACTATGGGGTACATGTTCCAAGACGGAAGATAACTAAGATTGTGGATATAAGCATGCCACCAGCTAGCATATACATGTTCACATTCTTTCATATTCTATCTCTTCTCTCTGTCTCTCTGTCTCTGTCTCTCTCTCTTTCTCTCTCTCCCTCTCTCTCTCCCTCTACCCCCCCCTCTCTTTCTCTCACTCTCTCTCTCTCTCCCTCATTCCCTCCCTCTCCCATTCTCCTGCCCCTCAGCTGGACCTCCCACCCCCCCCAAAAAAAAAACATAAAATAAAGCGAAAATGGAAGCAAAAGAGACTGCCATCGCTGGTAGACCACTGAGCAGGCAAAATTCCAAAGCAAGCAGATCTCCAGGACTTTAGGCTGATCACGGATAACTGAAACCATGGAAAGTGAAACCCAGGTAAAGGGGCTCTATGTACAGTGAATGATGTGAGTATCGAGCTGTTCAAGTTAAAGCACACTGACTTCCTTTCTGTTAATAAATGGTAAACCAAAAAAATGGAAGTGATATTTATTCTGCATTACAATCATTTTGATAGGTGGTTTTGTGTGACTGTTGATGGGCAGGGGGTATCCTTTTATGTTTTTCTTTGATGTGTACAAAAGATATATAAAAGAAAAGAAAAGAAGAGAAGAGAAGAGAAGAGAAGAGAAGAGAAGAGAAGAGAAGAGAA
>NC_058130.1:15544516-15556517 GCF_016433145.1 Gracilinanus agilis | reverse complement strand
AAGAGAAGAGAAGAGAAGAGAAGAGAAGAGAAGAGAAGAGAAGAGAAAAGAAAAGAAAAGAGAAAAGAAAAAGGAAAAGAAAAAGAAAAAGAAAAAGAAGAAAAGAAACAAGCAACCACAATAGAGTAGCAAGAATAATGAACCAGAAACTGAGAAACTTGGTTTCTGGTTCAAGATTTGCCACTTACTGTGACCTCGGCCAAATCATTTCTTCTTGCTGGTTCTTAATTACTTCATCAGTAAAGTGAAAGTTTTAGACCTTGAAGATCCATTTGAGTTCTAAAGCTCTAGAATTCCTTTGGGTTTTAAAAATGGTTTATTGATTTTCAATAATTGTTATATTCATCTCTTCAAATGAACCTTACCCTAAAACAGATTTTAAAAACTGAGAAAACAATGGCATTGACAACATATATGACATTCTGACCCTAGCACACTCCACCTCTCTAACAAGAAGGTGGAAAGGTTCTATGTCTCTTTTCCAGGGACAAGATTGCCCATTCCAATTCAGCTGATTTCAGCTTCATTTAGTTTTGACTTCACTCACTTTGTTGTAATCATTAGGTACATTGTTCTCTATTTACTTCACTTTGCATCAGTTCTGACAAGTCTTCTAATATTTCTCTGAACTCCTTGTATTCACAATTTTATTGATAATAGCCAATTATATTCATACTGCACAATATTCCTAGCAGCATTTTTTATTGGTACAAGGAAATGGATCCAAAATTGGTGTCCATCAACTAGTGAATGACCCCTTCCCCACAAAAAAGCAACATATGAATGCAATGGAAAATTATTGGCAGTATAAGACAATGAATATATAAGGAATTCAGTGAAATGTGGAAACTGTTTCAGAACTTTGAAAACAATATATTTATTACTATAACTACATAAGCAAAAAGAATGAGAAAAATGAAACTGAGTGCTGTATAATGATAATGACCATGCTTGCCCCTGGAGAAGAGTTGAGAAAATGTACCTCCCTCCCTTCATCGCAGAGGTGGAGGACTATGGCTGTGGAATACCCTATACATTGACAGGCAGTCAGTGTATTGGCTAGTTTTGCTACACTGATTTTTCTTTTTAAAAATATTTGATACAATGATACATGTAAAACCCAGTGGAATTGCACGTCGGCTATGGGAAGGGTGGGAGGTGTTGAGGGGAGGGAAAGAACATGAATCATGTAACCATGGAAAAATATTCTAAGAAAATTAAAAATTTTAATTTAATTTTAAAAATTGAAACAAGGGATGAATCCCTGGGCAGTAGAGAGGAGAGGAGTATCTTTGGAAGTGAATCAGATTGAAAACAAAAGGTGGCAATAAAAACAAAATACAATTTTCAAAAGTGCTGCCATGTTGGTATCCATGGGACATTTCTTCTATCTTCAATCTCCTCGGCAATACCAAGCTTACTCTATTAGATCATGCTTCCTTATCTTAGGCCCAGAAAATATGGTCTCTCTGTACATGTGCCCCGAAAGATGGCCCTGGGACATCTTACGGTCATTTTTTTCAGTAGCCAATTCTCACTATGCTCTCTGACTAGGGAGGGGAAATCTCAAATTGTACAGGCAAAAGTTATAAAGAATCTTAGGGCTGCCTGCTTTCTCCTATTCCATAAAAAATAACAAAAGTTCCCAATTGCCAAATTTTCTTTTCATTTTAACATTAAGCTCCTAACCCTTCAAATAAAGGGGGGAAGGGGTGGAGATTAGACCCTGGAGAGGACAGAAGAGGGGAGAGATATCACCCTGATGTTTCCCCCCTGGAAAGACTGCATGTAATCATCTTTACTCTCATTGCCAACGTTCAATACGCCCCAGTGATGTTCTAGGATCCTATTTTGCTCCCCATTAAGCACTTTCCAAACAACCACATTTTCCAACAGGAAACTTCTTTGGACATTTGCCGCCTTTGAGCTGCCGAGGGTGCTCGGAACGTAAGGCGACTTGGCACAAATATACTGAGGGCCTCATTTCACTCCCCGATCATAATGGCTTGTGGCTGCAAAGCCTCACCCAGTGTCTTACCTTCCACAAGAGCACGGCCAGTAACAAGAAGATAAGGATGCCCACCAGCAAGCTGATGGCAATGATCCAGCCCACAACGTAACCACGAGGCTCCAAATTGTGCAGCGCTTCAAAGACCACCTACAAGGCAAGGGCAGAGAACAATTTCACAATCAGAAGCAGGAACTTTCTTCCTGGCACATAACGGGCTGGAGTCTAGGCATACATTTGACATGGGGGACAAAATGACAATGAAGGAATAGCTTTATAAAAATAAAAGTCAGGACTTAAAGAGCACACGAAAATCAGAACAGAAATTCGAGAAAGGTTGCAACAAGAATGACTAAACATCGGGGCAGCTGGGTAGCTCGGTGGATGGAGAGCCAGGCCTAGAGGCGGGAGGCCCTGGGTTCAAATCCAGCCTCAGACACTTCCCAGCTGTGTGACCCTGGGCAAGTCACTTCACCCCCATGGCCCACCCTTACCACTCTTCTACCTAGGAGCCAATACACAGAAGTTAAGGGTTTAAAAAATAAAATAAAATAAAATAAAATAGAATAGAATGACTAAACATCAAAAATAACATGAAAGGCAGCTTGGCAGAGTGGAAAGAGTGTTGGCCTCTGAGATAGAAAGACATGGGTTCAGATCCTCCCTCTGATATAAACTAACATTGCTATGATGATGGGATAATTACTTAAACCCTCAGAACTCATTTTACCTGTATGATGGGGATAATATGAGATAATCTCTGCAAATTGCTTTGACAATCTTATAGTGTTACATACACTTTAGTTATGTTATCATCTTTATTAGGCATAAACCAAAAACGAAACAAAAACAAAATCTTTCACCATAACTGAAGAGATTTTAAAAAATATTCTTGAACCAGACTCAACCTTACTCAACAAAGTATCATTGAGCACCTACTACGTGCCAGACACTGTACGCATTGCTAAGAATAACATGTCAAACATGCAACAGTTTCTGCCTTTTAAGGATCTACAATTCTACTGCCATGATACAATCTATATAAGGACAAGAAATGAAAGTTATATAGAAAGAAACTGATGAGGATGGGGTAGTATACCTGGGAGAAATCAGGACCAGAGAACATGAGTTTCTTTTTATCTCCTTTTAAAAACATTTATTTTGGGCTTATTTCTTCTTTTTGTCATTGTGTTCCCCCCTCTAATATGTAGCACAGTCCCTGTACACAGTAGGAGAAGTGAAAGGGATAAAGACTGGTCCTGTGAATACACTGGAAGAAAGAACTCCAAAGTTAGAAATTCCCTCCATCAATGCATTTGGGCACCTTCTCAGCCCTTGTGTTCTTCGAGAGTTGCCTGAAGCATTGAGAGATTACTTGATTAACCCAGGCTCAGAGTCTGCATCAAGACAGGACTGGAAGTCAGGCTCTAGGCCACCAGGCCACTTCTTATCAGCACATAGTAGGCACTTTAAAAACTTGTTGGATTAAATTGGTCTGGTTAAGAAAAAAAATACAGACTACATATAATATGGAGAAAGTGTCCTAAGACAAGCCGTGCCTCTAATCATAGTCATGTGCAGAATCAGAGATCCCAGCTACGAGGTGAGTTTTGTTTGTTGTTGTTGTTTTTTTTTTTTTTTTTCCCAAAGTGGACTGTATCATTTGGCCCTGAAAGGTTTCATTTCTTCCCTTTCCAAATCCAGCCTTGGCTCCCATGCTCCCTGCAGTGGCCCTATTTTGAACTGTTGGTTAGGTCTTTGCTTTGGAGAATGCCTCCAATTTAGTGGAGATGCGAATGCAATTCCAATATGACCACGTCTAGGGAATGCTGGAGACTTAAGGCAAAGATTGTCACTACATCCCTGCTGCCCCATCTATGCAAAAAATCTCTGTAATTCAATTAAGCAGCCTTCATTCAAGTCCTGAGCTAACCTTGGGGTGGGGGGTGATCCTGGGCTAAGCCAGGGGAAAGCAAACTCTAGTCGGCTTATCAAGCTCGAAAAACTTTCTGCAAAGGCTCAGTGATGGATTGTAAGCCATTCACCAAGAGACCAGGCTAGTTACATCCAGCAAGGCTCACCAACCCAAGGCTAGTGATCACTGATGGTTGTAGGCTCAGCACCAAGCACAATGCCTAGCACATAGTAGGTACTTAATAAGAGATCCTCACTGATCAGTTAATTGGCAATATATACCTTGAGAGGCAGGTTGGTATTGTGCAGTGGTTCCCAAACTTTCTTGGCCTACCGCCCCCTTTCCAGAAAAAAATATTACTTAGCACCCCCGTCACATACTATCACTGCCCCGTTACAGTTATTCACCATCCCCAAATGCACCTGTGGCCATCACCACTCCCCAGAATGCTGCAGCACCCACCAGGGGGCAGTGGCGCCCACTTTGGGAATCACTGGTAGAGTGGATGGATGCTGGGCTTAGAGCCAGAAGACCTGTGTTATATCCCATCTCAGATGCCTACCAGCAGTATAATCCCAGGCAAATGAGTTAACCTTTCTAAGCCTTAATGTATCTGTAAAGTGGGATTCTAAAAGCACCCATCTCACAAGGTTATTTGAAGGGATCAAACGAGATAATGCATATGGGTCTTGCAAACCTTAAAGCTCTATATAAATGCCAGATAGATTTATAATATTTATATTAATATACCTATTAGATGTAAATAATTTAAATTCATATATATAAACACTATATGATATATAAATGAATGTTTATATTATAATTTAGACCATTTAAATAGCAAATATATTTAAACAATGTTTATAGTATATAAATATGTTTGCACTTATTATTTCAGCATATTAGTATATCTTATTTAATATTTCAAGGGAAAGTAATAAGTATTTATATAGCACCTATTCCCATGGGAGGTATTAAATATCATTTCATTTGATCCTCCAACAATCCTTCAAGGAAGATGCTATTAACAACTCTATTTTACTGATGTGGCAAAGGTTAAGTGACTTGCCCAGGGTTACACAGCTAGGAAGCATGAGGCTGGATTTGAACTCAAGTCTTCCTGATTCCAGGTCCAGTACTCCATCTATTGAACTACTTATCTGCCTGTACTCCTTGCTGCCCAATAACATTATTCTTTAGTTTTCTTTCTCAGCCTTATCTTTATCTTCCCTGAAAAATATAGGGATTGGGATCTGAAGAGCCCAAGTAGACATCCTGAAGTTGCTCTTTATTACTCATTTATTACCTTCTACTCTCTGGGGATTGGTTCTCTTATCTGTAAAATGGAATTGTTGAACCAGAGGTCCCTTCCAGTTCTATATCTTTGCACCATCTATGATCCCATACCCATGCTTTTGGGCTTTTCCCAGCATTCTGGCTCCGAAGCTTTGTAGGCCCAGCTTCTTCAACTGCAGATTGAGAAGGTTGGACTAGAGATGACCTCTGAGATCTCTTCCAGATTTAAATTGATGAATCTTTGACCCTTAGTACCTTACATAGACCCTCGCCTATAGAAGATACTCAAGAAATATTTGTTGAATGAATAATTCACTCTCCTTTGCTGGCTATGACAAAAAATGCTTAAGCTTTCCCAAATTCCCCATTTATTCCCCAGGCAGAAAGCCCAGATATGCCAGAGGGGGCAGATTGCATTCATAAGATGCTCTATTAAGATATCTGCCTCTCTGGAAGAAAAAGATCATTTCAAAGAGAATCAGGAACTTCTCCTCACATGTAATCATAGAGCTCAGGTGAAAACTACCAGGGCCTTAGAGAGCATCAAATCCAATGGCCTCATTTTACAGATAAGGAAACTGAGACACAGAATTATTTTCTTATTCTTTATTAAAAGGAGTGGCTATCTGGGTAAAGGATAGGGAGGGATAAACGATGTAAAATAAGATATCAGTAAAAAATGAGACATACTTTTGTATATACTCATGAATATCCTGGTCTACATAGATCCCTTCTTTCAGCCTTGGATCTCCTTGTAGTAATAAAATTCCCTTGTAAGACTATGCTTCTCCATTTTGAAGCTTCTTTTAAAAGAGTTTAGTGTCAACTGTACATACTCTTTGACCTAGCAACATCTCTTTTATGAAGCCTATGCCCCAAAGAAATAAAGGAAAGAAGAAAAGGAGTCACATGTACAAAAAAGGTTCAGCAGCTCTTCTTGTTACATTAAAGAATGGGAATCAAAGGGGTGCTTGTCAATTGAGGAATGGTTGAACAAGCTATGGAATCTGAATAGAATATTAATGTTCCATAAGAAAGAAGAAAGGGATATTTTCAGAGAAATCTGGAAAGACTTGTCTGAACTGATGCAGAGTGGAGTGAAAAGAACCAGGTAAACAACGTATTCAATAAAAATAACTTTGTAAAGACAAAAGACTTAACCAATGATTTATGCAATAATCAACCATAATTCCAGAGCACTGCATATGAAGCATATGACCTATTTCCTGATAGAGAAGTGATAGATTCAAGATACAGAATGAGAAGTACATTTCTGGACATGGGAAATGTGGCCATTTGTTTTGCTGGATTAAAAACATCTGTTAAAAGGTCTTCATTTTCTTTTTATCATGATTCAGGGGAGAAAGATGGAAAGAATGGAGGTAGGAAGAAAGGAAAGAAAGGAAGGAGGAGAAAGGGAGGGAGGACCATTTAAAATTGTACTTCTCCAGGAGCCTGAGGAAATTGCTATTTGAAATCAAGCAAGCATTTAAGTGTCTACTGTGTGCCAAACTTGGGGATATAAAGGCAAAGGCAAACAGCCTCAAGAATTTCCAGTTGAAAATATTTTTAGTAAAGAAACAAAATCTAGTTTAACACATTAGCAGGCAACGTTTATACGCTATGAAAATATATGCATGCAAAAATATGAAAATGATTGTTTTCCTGATTTCTGCTTGCTGAAACATAACAATGGATCAGGTAGGTTGTTTTCATTATTGCTGTAAAAGTCAGGCTAGTCTCCAGAGAGCCATGAGATTTCTCCATAGTCCTGAGATGTTCTCTCTTTTGCCATGAGGGAAATGAGAATATGGCCACAGTTCCAGAGCTGGCTGAGATCTTGGAGTTCTTTTTACAGATTACAAAAATTAGGCAGGAGCTCAGAGCTAAGTCTTAGAGGCAGAATCAGGTCTTCTGACTCCAAGTTCAGTACTTTACTCTTTATGCCCACTGGCTGCCTCATTAGTTTCTTTTAAAAAAAAACTACTGATAATTCAAAAAAATGACTGGAAGTCTCAGACAAGGAGGAAGTGGTGAGACCAGAATCTGACTCCACCTTTGGAACTCTTCCCATGGCACCGAAGTGAAGGAAGCAAGTGGTAATCTTCTCACCTCAGGGGAAAAGGCTTTGATCTCTCTTTAGGTCCCCAAAGAATCTCAGTTAGGTTAGACATCCTCTTCCCAGTCTATAGCTGAGACTTTTGTCCCCTGTGCTGAGCCTGGCAAAGCCTCACAGTCATGAGAACCAGCTAGGAGAGCACCTTTCTCTGAGCCCAAGCACCTTTGTTTACCTCTCCACAATTGCCTAAGCCACACGTTCCATATTCTTCCACTTGCCCTGTCATGAAACGACTCTATTGTGCATCCGGTTATTTTGCAATAATAAACTGGACTTGGGTCCTGTTAGAACGTACCCAGTTCAGAGACTCCTTTTCCATATGGACTCACCAGCAATCTCTCCTTTCCTGTCTGGTCCCACTTTCCACTGGCTACTCCAAGAGGAGGAAGAGGAGGCTGGGGGCAGTGGAAAAGAACAACCAAATCTTAAACTGCTCCACAAAGAACCAGCCTGACAAGTTCTCCTCCTGGCTACTCTCCATAAGCTTTTCATTACTCAAGCCCAGCCAGCTGTTCTGTGTCAGCATTAGGAAGACTGACAGGCAATTATCTTGATGGGCAGACAGCAGGGACTCCTGAGGAAGGCATGTCTTGGGAGATGGGGAACGATTTCCAGAGCCTCTCACCTCAAGGCAGCTGTTTTCCATTAGGCCCAGATCGCCATCCCCAACAGAGGCTTTAAGGGCAGACCAGCGCCACATGGCCTAGCTTGGAGAAGACCGTGAGCTCCATCTAATCCCACGTTCTGAACTATGTCTCAGGGGTATGGCATGAATTATGACACACTAGCGAAGACCAAAACAAGTCTCGAGCTTATCGGATTTTTAAAGCTCTCCATCATTGTGAAGGAAACCTATCATCCAGCTGTCTGCACTGGTTTTCCTAGTTTCTTATTTGGGTCCAGGTTAGACTAGACTAGACTAGGCTGAAGCCCATTCCAACTCTGAGGTTCTCCGGATTTCTCAGTCACTTCAACCCCACCTGAGGATGTAGAGTCAATACTCGGTGAGCTACTTCCCAAGGTTCATGCCCCATGATTCTTGGAAGTGTAAATCCCATATTCTGTTTCCTGTTACCTTTTCCATTTCAAAAGGTCTTAACTATTTCATGGGTCTTACTGCGAACATGGGGATAGGACGCCTGTCTACCGAAATGAAGTAGGAGGATGAAATCAGAGCAAATGCGTCTGGAAGCTTGGGCGAACTAGGACATAGCATGGAGGTCATCTGGATTCAAAAGCTGGGCCTGCTATTTATTACTACCACCACCTGGGGGACCTTGGATAAGTCACCTAACTCCTCGTAGCCTCAGTATCCTCCTCTGAAAAAGTAGCTAGTTGGCCTAGATGTCTTCCAAGGTTCTTGCATTTTTGAATCACCTGAGATTTCTTAAGAGGAGCATGACCTTGTCAAGGTTATCCTGGAGAGCTGGCCTGCTACCGAATATGGAACAGATTAGGGTCTCTTCTGATTTTCTTTTTTTTTTCAGATTTTAAATAATTTTTATTTTTTAGAAAAGTTATCATGGTTACATAATTCTTGTTCTTACTTTCCCCTTCACCCCCCAACCTCCTCCCACCCCCAAAGCCGATGCGCATTTCTACTGGTTTTTCTGATTTTCTTAGTCTAGACATTTTCATCAGAAGGCATGTTCACTTGCTCATTTTGCCAGAATAAATGCTTAATTTATTAATTAAATGCGTCTGCCTTTTTTTTCTGTTTGCTTGTTTGGTGCTCCATGCCCCATAGCAATACCTTAAAGTTCTTCCTACCCAACTCTGTCACTTGGAATCCTTGGTTTCCTTCAAGATTCAGCTCAAGTTGTGCCTCCTACAAGATATCATTCCTGCTCGCTCTCTCTCTCTCGCGCTCTCGCTCTCTCTCTCTCTCTCTCTCTCTCTCTCTCTCGCTCTCGCTCTCGCTCTCGCTCTCGCTCTCTCTCACATACACACCCATCTGCTAGTTCCTTCCCCTCTAAGGTTACCTTCTATTTTTTTGTGTGTGTCTTAGATATACTGATGCATGTTGTCTTGCATCTTAGAATGGAAGCTCCTTGAGGGAAGAGACTTTTTATTTCTTGGTATTCCCAGGGCTTAGGCTAGTGCCTGGCACACAGCTTAATAACGACATGTTGATTGCTTTCAGTGATTCTCTCCCTCTTACCGAATGGAAGAAGCTTGGTGAGTTTGGCACGACCCATTCCTTTGTGTGGGGGGACATGATAAACCCATCTTCTGGGTGATGATGGAAATATCCCAGCAATTCTGAGAAGTCTCCTCTTGGGAAAACAGATAGAAGGGGAATAGCAGCAAGAAACCTGGGAAGAATGTATACAAGCAGGGCCAAATGCTTACAGGTGGGAGGCAGTATGGGAAACCTGAAGGAGCCCTGGGGTGTCAATTGTCAGGCAGGATTTCTGGGTAGGCTGGTTCTGCTGAATCTCTTTCTCTCTTTCTTTGTTATAAGGAAAGGACATGGCAGAGGGTGGGGAAGGAAGGAGGGCAATATTTGGAAGCGAGAGTCACACAAAACCAAAAGATATCCATAAAATATTAACATTTCTTTTAGGGAAGGAATATGAGGTTGGGAGTGGGGAGAGAAGAAGGGAGGCTGAATCAGATGACCCCTAAGGTCCCTTCCAGGCCTCTAGTGGTAGGATTCTGCGGTTCGAAGCCACTCATTCCTGCTTCCAGTCCTGTTTCCATTGATTGATTCAGTCTGCCGCAAGGAAACCACAGGAATCAGAGGCTGGAGTCTCTTGCAATGTGGTCTTCTCCTCCAACTTTTATTTTTAAAAGACAACAGCAATGCCTTTCTACAACTCCCCTCTCCTAACCCTAATGCTGGAGGGGCCCTCATAGACCCAAGGCTGAGAAGACTCAAGACCAATGACCCAGAGAGGAGCTCAGGCCTAGCCAGCTGGGGATATTTATTTGTCAGACTAATTCTGAAGCATTTAGTGGACTTCATGGGCTTTTTCTACACAAAGTCATTGCAAAGCCCCATAGCTCCACCTCTGGAAATCCCAAAGGCTCCTCCGTCAGCATCCTATACCCTGACCTTGACACCAGGGGGACAAGAGCTGGTGATCATGAACACTCTCAGATCAAACGTAATTTTCCTATTGGACAAAACCCCCCCAACACAAGCCTGCAAAGGGGCAAATGCAGGGCTGCTCCAGCTAGGTAAAGCCTAGGCTAAATTAGAATGGCCAGGGGCAGCTGGGTGGCTCAGTGTATTGGGAGCCAGGCCTGGAGATGGGAGGTCCTACGTTCAAATCTGGCCTCAGACACTTCCCAGCTGGGTGACCCTGGGCAAGTCACTTGACCCCCATGGCCTACCCTTACCACTCTTCTGCCTTGGGGCCAATACACAGTATTGATTCTAAAATGGAAGGTAAGGGTTTCAAAAAGGAAAGAGAGAGAGAGAGAGAGAGAGAGAGAGAGAGAGAGAGAGAGAGAGAGAGAGAGGAAGAAAGAGAGGAAGAAAGAGAGGAAGGAAGGAAGGAAGGATAAAATAAATGAGAATGGCCTTCCCCTCAGCAGAGAACATCATCCTGAGAGCTCCCAGTGCGAGAGGAGGTGGACTTTATCAGAAACAAATGGAGGGAGCACAAAGGACAATGACATGACATTTCCCCCCCACCGGGTTCCAATTTCATCTGAATGTCTGTGGTTGGTGATGAATTATATTTCTAGCTGGATCCTGTCTAAAGGAAGGTGGCCATGTGGAAAGGGGAGAGGCAGATGGATGGGAAGGGAGGGCAGTGTATGTAAGAGACAAGAAATCCTCAGAGCCAAACCACATTTTACGCTGTTCTCTGAATATGACTCTCCAGAAAACATACCAGGCGGGCGAAATAAACAGACATATGGAAACAGAGCGCAGGAGAAAACAGAAAATCAAGTCCACATTGCAGAAGACGAGACTTACAAACCTATCTAATAAGGCAACAGTAGTTCAAACATTCCCCTTCCCTTTCAGCTAATTGTGTCCCAGAAATCCAGGATTGTCTGCAAAGAGATCATTGACTTTTTACAAAAGGGAAAATGGCTTCTTTTCCTACCTCGGTATTTAATAAAGTTTTCCCTAACTGGGTACTTCATGAATGCATTTCGCCTAGGTTGTTGCACCTCTGCTGGGTGGGAAATTCTGCTGGCCCTCAAGCTCTGCTCCTGCCACCCTTTTTATCTGGAATGAGGGGCCCATTCCTCAAAGCGAAGTCCTCCTCAGGTGGTAGCTATCTTTTGGTTTCCATCTGGGTTCTGACATGTGTCTCTGCTACCCGCTGGACACACTACATCCTGCTGGTCTAGGAGCTTTGATGGCATGGCCGAAGTCAGGAGGGGGAAGGGAAGTTCCCTCCTCCCCTCGCTACCCTGGGGTCTAGCCTGTGAGAACTTCTTTTTCATATACCGTAGTCATTCCCATTTACTAGGGAGAATTACTGTCTGGGTTCTGGGTCCGAGACATCATCTAGTCCGCTGCTTTCTGCATTTTCTTTGTCCTTAGGACTCCCAAGGAGTGTCTTCCTTTAACAGAGTTTGCTTCTTAAATGACAGGGAGAAGAGGTTTGTCCAGCCTATGTGCAAAACCTCACGTGTCAGTTTGGAAGAAAGCTGAGGGTCTGGTGACCCATTTCTTAATTAGCTCTCACCATTTAAA
>NC_058130.1:15519262-15540734 GCF_016433145.1 Gracilinanus agilis | reverse complement strand
TCTCTGTCTCTGTCTCTCTCTCTCTCTCTCTCTCTCTCTCTCTCTCTCTCTCTCTCTCTCTCTCTCTCTCTCGTTCTTCCTCTGTAATAACAGTAATAATAATAGATGACATGTTGGTCAAACTTCAAGGCTTTCAAAGTCGTCCCTCTCCATTATCTCCTTTGATCCTCTCAACCATGCTGAAGGTCTAGCAAGTCAAATGGAAAGGATGATGGTTTTTCTCTGGCAGATGACAGGTGAGAGTCAGGGTGTCCCACTAGGAAGGGAGGGCCCAAGGTGGGATTCAAACTTGGGCCTTCCTGACTCCAGATCCGCTGCTCTCATCACTGTACCACACAGTCTCTCATGTGAAGGTAGTCCCAGAATCAATGCTGCTAAGTCAGAGAAAGGCCCAATGAAGTCAGTAGTTCACATCTCTAATGAAGGAAAGATCTGATAAGTGATGTTTACATCTATGAAAATTAGCTTAACTTGAAGGAACTTCTCATTATTTGACTTAATTCGGCAAGGACTGATAAAGCACCTGCTATGTGCCAGGCATTGGTTAGGTAACAGGCTCAGAGTCCCACAGCTAGTAAGTGCCAGAAGTGGGAGTTGAACCCAGGTCTTCCTAAACCCAAATCCCAGGATCTTTTGTTCTATAGCAGAGGTGTCAAACTTATGGCCCACAGTAGCAAGAGCTGGCAAAACTTCCCAATAAACTAGGACCTGATTCAAATGCCATTTCAAAATGCTCAAGAAAATAAATAAAAATACAGTACAACATAGATGATGTTGATTTATGGTTTTCTAAGTCAAATACGCTACAGCCTGCCACCGAGGTCTGCTTCTACTTGAATTCGACTTTACAGGTCTACACTCTCTTGAGTCTCAAGTGATTCCTACATGACAATGAATAAGGCCTGCCTCTTCCATTTGAAGCCCCTTGGATGATGGATTGCCTCACTCCTCCTCCTAACTACCCAAAGAAGGCCCATTCTATCTGATTCTCTGAGATCCCTCCATTACTTGCCATCACCAAATCCCAGGTCTAGAACTAGAGGGAACTCCAGAGTCCACAAAGTCCAAGACCTTCATTTTATTCATAAGGAAACTGAGGACTAAGAAAGGAAGTGATTTATCAAAGGTTACATCAATCTAAAGTTAGAGGAAACCTCAAGGGTCATCAAGTCCAAGATGCTTATTTTCTAGATGAGGAAACGGAGAGGAGGAAATGACTTGCCCAAGGGAACACAAAGGCGTATCTATCAAAGTTATCTGGTCCAACCCCTCATTTTATTGTTGAGGAAGCTGAGGCAAAGGGAGGAGAGGTGATTTGCCCAGGTTCACATAGGTAGAAAGTAACAGAAGCGGGCTTCTGTTTAATGTCCAAATTCAGCATTTTCCCCACCATGCCATGCAGTCAACATTCAAGAAAACGGACCGTTGGCCTATTCGTTCAAATTGTCTGAAATCCAACAACAACAGCCATAGTAATAACTCACATGGCTGTACTGCTATAAAGTTTACAGAGAATTTTCCTTACAACCACGCTTAAGCTCCAGCCTCCCCTTTGGGTAAGCTAGAAAATCCATTCTATAGACTGGCAAGCCCCAACTTGGGCAGAGGGAGTCCAAAGAGAAGTTACTCTCAGGGAACAGCTTAGAGAGAGAAGACCTAGTTCAAGGACAAAAGTCACTCCTTTGTCCTTCACGTCCTGATACCTGATGCTTAATGCCTGGGCGACCTACTGTACGTAGCTTATCCTGCCTGGAGACCCAGCTTCCTCGTGAGTAAAAGGAGGGGCTTGCGGGGTTTCTCGCACCCTGTGTCTATGATCTCATGATCTGAGGCAGAGATTTGTCAACCGGCCAAGGTTCTCAGGCTGGGGAAACTAAACAGAGGCTCACCTTGACCTTCTCTGAGAACTAAACAGCATTAGACCTTCTGCCTGACTTCCCTTTCAGGGTCTCTCACACCCACGCACCATCACAGTCTACTTTCAGCCCTGAAACCCGAACAGTCTCACGGCAGCCACGAATGCTAAAGAACCGGGGGGGGGGGGGGGGGGGGGCCCCTCAGAGAAGTATCCGGTGGGTGGCTCCTTGGACACGACCTCCCTGAGTTATGAAAACAATCAGCTCTAAAATACACGAGCGATGGGTTGGGAGCAGAGCGCCCGTTTCAGAGACCAGACTAAGTTGGATAAACATATTTCTGGCTTCACAGTGGAACTCTAAATCCTGGCGAGGGCACTTGGCTCCCTCCAGTGTGTATATGATGATGTCCTTGAGAACAATGGTGGAAGAACAGCAGAGGAGCCCCAGAGCATGTCCAAGATGGTCAGAGCCTGGCAGGTCTAGAATACACTACTTTCTGGCTTAGCTGCCCATTATGACTACTCTCTACCTCCTGACGTATACCGGACTACTTGACCCACTGTTAGAGGGTAAGGGAAGAGGCCCCCGAGGGCTTACTGACTCACCATGATCTCTTCTGGGTTCCCGTTGGGTATTTCCACCACCCTGAGACTGGCGTCCACTTTCACTTTGGCTCGGGTCACAAACTGAATGACTGATGAGCTATCCTGTAGGGAAAAACACCACAGAGACAGTTAAGACACTGAGGAAGAAGGGGCTTCAGGGGTTATCAAATGCCGCCTGTCCAAAAGCCAGAGTCTCATCTATGTCTACAATGTGGGATGACCTGGGAGAGAACGGATTAACCGTGAGGGAAGTCTCCCCCCTTCTTTGTAAAGGTGTGGGACTATGAACGAGGAATATTGCACATAGTGTCCTATACAGTGGATGTGTGGATTCGTTTTCCTAAACTGTTTTTCTTTCTTTATTCTTGGTTACAAAAGGATATCTCACTCAACGGATAAAGTGCCAAGCCTGGAGTCAAGAGGACCTGGGGTTCAAATCTGGATTCAGCCACTTCCTAGCTGTGTGACACCCTGGGCAAGTCACTTAACCCCAATTGTCTAGCTCGTACCATTTTTCTGTCTCAGAATTGCTACTTAATATAGATTCTAAAACAGAAGGCGAGGATTTGTTGTTATTTGTTTGTTTTTTCAAGCTTACTCCAAAAGCATTTGGGGTTTGGATGTATACAGAAATGAAGGTGATGGAAAGGACCTCTCCTACACCATTTCTGTCCCCAGGCTGATCTAATATCTTCTTCTTGCCTTCGTGATTTGCACAACTTCAGAAACACAGCACCAGGAGAGGTGGGACCCTTCTGTTTGTTGGAGCCTTTTTGACTCTGGTCAGTGAGCTGAATTTCAGGGTTTCTCTGAAGCTTCCAGCCATTTCTTTCTTCCAAATTAATTAATCGATATTTCTTTATGTTTTCCATTCCTAAATATCTCCCTCTCTCCCCTCCCATTCATTTCTCTTGTCACAGTTCTGCCCTCCGGGGCCTTGAACAACACATCTAATCTCTCTATTACATGGCAGGCCTTCAAATGCTTGAAGATTGCTCCGGGGTTGAGTCTTCTCCTCACCAGGCTAAACTTTTCAGTCTCTTTCCTTAATGGAATGTTCTCGTGTCTACCCACCATCGTGGTCAACCTCCTCCAGATATTCTCAAGGTGGTTAAAAAAATAGTAAGATCTGATGCCCAGAACTGTCCTCGCTCCTGCCGATGGGCCCTCACCATGCCAGAGCTCACCAGAACTCTAACTTGTTCTGAAAGATAGTATTTCTACTCGTGCCGAATGGGACTAGATTACCTTTTGGCGGACACCTACTGAATTTTACAGACCAATAAAATGCCTTTGTGATAAGGAGAAGCCAAGAAGGAGCTAAGAGGCCAGGGTCTTGTGGCTTTCTTTTTTAAGGATAATCTCTCTGATATTTCAGTTCATTCAGGATTTTG
The DNA here is from genome assembly GCF_016433145.1 of Gracilinanus agilis. Taxonomy (NCBI): domain Eukaryota; kingdom Metazoa; phylum Chordata; class Mammalia; order Didelphimorphia; family Didelphidae; genus Gracilinanus; species Gracilinanus agilis. Next base: position 15,536,876 of record NC_058130.1, on the reverse strand, counting down.
TAAATGAACATAAATCCCAAATAGGTTGACCTTAAGACTGGACAAGTTTCCAACCTGTACTACAGATTGGTTTCTCCCCATATGACATTCCCTCGCTGTTCCTTCTCCTCAAGCTTAAGGTTTAAAACTTAAAGAACAAACAAACAAACAAAACCCTTCTCCAGGCTAATAGCAGATGCTGAGCAAATTTCTTTCTTTTTTTAGACTTTCATCATTCAAAGCTCTGATTCACCAGATATCTGGATCCCAAAAAGCACACAACCTAAAAGGTTTGCTAAGCCCAGGCAGCATTGCACGGCTGGCCAAAATCGTTCCTTAGTCCCCTGAGTGATCATTCCTTCGATGCCATGGCTGGAGGCATTTGGTGGCAATACATAGAATGGAGTCTGAGCAACGACTTCACTTGATTTCGTGAAAGGTAACAGAGAACAGGCACTGATGTGTGTTGAGGGAGAATATGGGAATAGTTGGTGCAGAACCAAGAAATCTGGGTTTGTCCCTAAAGCAAGGAGCTTGGCACAGAGATGGGGATACAGGGGATTCTCGAGTGGACCGTCTTGGGTTGGTTGTAGAATAGATCAAAAGGAGTAAGGTAAAAGAAGTGAAAATTGTTGAGTGAGAAAGTCAGTTGGTGTGTTATCTTAGGGGCAATAGGGAGCTATTGAAGATTCCTAAGCAAAAGAATAATATCAAATGATCAAAAAATGTTTGTAAAGTAACTACTATCTCTCAGTCACAGCATTAAGCCCTAGAAATAAAAATATAGAAAGAGCCAGACCCTGCTCACGTGGAGCTGAAATCCTAGATGGCCAGACAGGTGCGTTAACAAGGTAATTTTGGTAGCCATGTATTTTATTAAAAATATTTAATATATCTTCATGTGGCATGAAGCTTTAGAATCAAGAAACAAAAAGTTACTGTGCTAAGTAATAGCAATACAAAGAAATAACCACAAGTGTTCCTGAGCTAAAGGAGGTTATTTTAGCAAGCAAAGAGCACACACACAAGGAAGTAAATAGAAAATAATTTCTAGACAAACATTATAATTTGGAAGAGATCCAAAAAGAACTCACAGAGGGGATGACACTTGAAGAAAGCTAGGCTGTCTAAGAGGGGTGAGGAGGGTATTTTATTCTTGGCAAAGGGGATACCATAGAATAGGAGATGAGAAATCCCATTATGTAGGGAACAGCTAGTAGAGAAATCTGGCTGGAACACCATGGAGATGCATTAATGGTGTGCATTAAGCCTGGAAATGGAAGCAGGTGGACCAGAGGGCCAGGAAGGCGTTGGCACCGTGTATCTAGCCCTAGCGTCCACTTTGCTTATGGCCTTGCCAAGACCTGTGCTAGTCAGCGAAGAAGGAGCTGAGGCCGAACAGGGACTGTTCAGTATTTCTTCCTATCCATAGTACCAAGGACAGTGTCTGGCCCTTAATGCATGCTTGTCAATATGCAGGTGGATCCAGAGCCCAAGCCTCCTGGGAAAGTGGCTCCGTGCACCTGGAGGGCTCGAGGCTGGATTTCTTACCTTTTTCAATATCTCTGTGTTGAGCAGCATGTAAATGTCGATACTGCGGCTCTCCTCTTTGGCCAGGGTGCCTAGGCTGCACTGTATGCTTAGGCAGGGTGTGCCGGCTCTGTTACAGTCCTGAGAGAAAAGGAGAGAAAGCTGTTACCTGGAATCAGGAAGAAAAGTGGACAATCACCTTCACTGGCCTGGGCTCCGTTAGAGCCAGGGATGGGATGACAATAGCCTCGGAGGCAAGGAGGGTTGGATTTAAATTCTGCCCATCGCTTGCTAGCTATGTAACCTTAATCTCCTTCAGCCTCAGTTTCCTCCTCTGAAAAAACGAGATTAACCACACTTCTACAACCTACTTCACAGGATTATTTGGAGGCAATGACTTTGTCTCTGTAAACACTCTAGAAAAGTGACCTTTCATCATCACTCATCCGCCATGACTAGGGTCTCATCATGGTAGAATGGCTTATTTCCCCAAAGTTCTACCAAGAGAGCATATACCATGGCAGGTCTTATTAATCATGAAAAGCTGAAGGGGGCGTCATTATACCACTTGGTTGGATTTAAACAATTCAAACTTGGACTTGGGTTCCACTGTCAAAGCCTTGTTTATTAATGTTTTTTAAATCAGGTTCCAAAAAAGTTAGAACTATGAACCTGACATGAAATTTAATGGGGGAAATAGCAAACCCCATATTTGGGTTCTGAAAAACCAAACAGGCAAGTATAAGATGGGGAGATGTGACAAGACAACATGAAAAAAAAACCACCAAGGATGACTTTTTGTAGGTGGTAGTAGTGGTTTTCTTTTCTGGTCTGATCCTATGATTTCACTGGTGTAGGGAACTCCTGGGCCAGGTAGCTTCCCCTAGTAATGCAGACGGGCACTTATTCTGCACCTTAGAGTCTTGGAAAGTTATCTGGGGCATTGAGAGGTTAACCCACTTGCCAGGATCACAGCATAGCATAAGCCAGAGGCAGCCCTTAAATTCCGGTCTTCTGGAGCCCACGGTGCTCCCTCTGTCCACTGTGCCCCACGCCCACGGAATCACTCACGTGGTGTGGCAGCTAACGGACACAGCACAAGTTCAGGATGACTTTTTAGAAACAAAAGGCTAAGGATGGGGCGGGGGTGGTCTTGTTGTCATAAGCCCCCCACACACACTCCATATGAATTATCGGATTCAGTTTGGAGGCAGCACCCTTTGAATGATGTACCAATATGACCTTTGCCTTCACATCACCTTTGGATCAATTGGAAGGCTACCCTGAACTCAGCAAAACACAGCTTGAGAAACCTTCATTTCTTGAGTGTCCTGCTGCCTTCCAGTCATCTGCCCTGAGGGAACGGGATGACCTGGGACCCCCCCTCCCTATGTGACAACACTTCCAGACTCTGCACAGGCCCTGTGAGCTGGGCTGTGCCTACCCACGGCCTCCGAGGCTCGTCTCGAGGGGCTAGAGATGGCTTTCAACCTAGAACGAGGTTTGAGCTGGCAGATCTTTCCTTGCAACCATGAAGCAAAAGAAATCGCTTGGCCTGGCTTCGTGTATCACACAGAGTGCCATGGGATCAACCTCTGGGCATCGGGCGGGCAGTGTAATGGGAAACTCCAGGGCTAAAGTCCCTTTCATTCAGGCTAACAAGTTCCAGTCTCCATGCAGTCAGGATTATTAAGAGCCCCAGTTCTGGGTTACTGCATTGGTATTGTGCGCCCTCACTAATGTGTAAGAAGAGAATGGGGAAAGATCCAAAAGGTATAAATAGACCCCGGGGTTCTCAAATTGAAGGAAATGGGGGGGAGGGGGCCCCGGCACCATTACTGAGGTCACTCCCACTTTACACATTCTGCTTACTACAGAAATAAAGGTATTTCATTTTGTAAAGAAAAATGGGCAGCTGTAGAAACTGAGGCCAGAGAGATGAAGTGAATCCCCCAAGGTCACATACCATTTAGGGGTAGAGGCTAAACTCTCTAGGTCAGTGTTCTATCCACTCCACCTTATTATCAGGGAAGGACATAGGCAATTGGGAGAAAGAAGCTCACTGGCTTTTCCCATCTCAAAATTCCATGCATTTTTTTTATTTTTTTTTAAACCCTTAACTTCTGTGTATTGGTTCATAGGTGGAAGAGTGGTAAGGGTGGGCCATGGGGGTCAAGTGACTTGTCCAGGGTCACACAGCTGGGAAGTGTCTGAGGCCAGATTTGAACCTAGGACCTCCTGTCTCTAGGCCTGACTCTCAATCCACTGAGCTACCCAGCTGCCCCTCCATGCATTTTTTTAATTTCTTTTTTTTTTTTTAAACCCTTGTACTTCGGTGTATTGTCTCATAGGTGGAAGATTGGTAAGGGTGGACAATGGGGGTCAAGTGACTTGCCCAGGGTCACACAGCTGGGAAGTGGCTGAGGCCTGAGGCCGGGTTCCTCCATGCATTTTTAAAGGCATGCGTTTACATTTCTGTATAATTTCTTTCTTCTTAGTATTGAACTCCTAATCTCTCTAGTTTTATCATGACAATCCCTTGGTTAAATCTGTAAGGCCCATTTTCCAGACTACAAAAGTGCCCGAGCTCAGAAATCACATGGGGTTTTTGTTTGTTTTTGCCCAGGGAAACAAAGTGAATAGCTGGGAAAAACCTTGAGTCCAAGGCATAACTTCTGTAAGGAAATGGGAATGAGAAGAAAGGCATGATTTCAGTGGGATTCGGACTGGGGCCAAGACCCAGTTTTCACCTCACTTCTGATGCTCCATCCAGTTAGCACTCGGTTAGACTGACATCAACCAGGATCGAATAGTTTGAAGGTTTTGTAGGATAAGGAGAAACTGTGGATGAATCAATTACACTAACGCAGGGCATTTTTTGCCTGGTGAGAGTAGGGACAGGGACATTATTACTCCCCCTGTTAAAAAAGAGATAAAACGAGGGCAGACAGCTAGGTTTGAAGCTCGGGGGTGGCCTGGGAAATCAGTAAAGGAGAGGGAGGGACACCGGGGGAAATTTGGGCAATGGAAAAATAAAGCAGATCAATAAAAATCAATGACGATTGATTTTGCCATCAAAGGGAAGTGAGTAAAGGAAGAGAGAAATTAGAAAATTTGGAAAAGAAAGGGGAAAGTGTCTTTGGGAAGTTTTTTCTAGTCAAGCCACCAATATCGATGCCAAATTTTGAGCAAGATTGGAACTAAGTTTTAAAAAGCATTTCTTGTTTCTGTCTGGTGTGTTAAAAGGATTATTGGCTCCCTGGAGCCACAAGATTTCCTGAATCTAAATAGAGGGCTTCGATCTAAAGCTCACACTGACAAATATGATTTGTCCACAATCTTTAAATCCTCGTAATTCAATCGCTGCAAAGGTTGATTTGGGAATAACACCCAGGCACATGCATTCCTACATCCTCGCCCAGAAGATGGGTCTTTTCTCTTTGAAATACTTTCCCCAGGAGGGCCACAGAAGGAAGGCCTACTCACACGAGGGAGTCGCACAGTCTTACCAGGACTTTCCGTCCAGACTTGGTGAAAAATGCAAATATTGTGTGAAAGATGTTTTCCTGTTCTTGAGGGATAACGCATTGGGTTGGATTCTTTTGGAAAGAGCAATTTCCTTTCTCCTGGCCAACCTGAAAAGAAAGTTAAAAAACACGTCAAGACACTTGAAGAAGATGGAGCTACAAACACTAACCATTGCTTGGGTGGTTGAGGAGCCAACCAGACGAGCTTAGGGGAAGCCACTGGTTGAGAGCCATAGAGCAAATGGGAGGCCATCAGAGTCCTTCTACGACGCTTTGGACTCTAAGAAAGCTTGTAACATATCCCAAGCTAGTGCATGATTATTCTTGGCCAGAATAGTTGGCATGGAGGATTGGAATCCGCAGATAAACCACATCGTCTTTCCCTTCCTTGAAACCTTCCACCATAGCTGCTAAAAGACTGGCCTGAATTTCAACTTCCCCTTATCCTTCTTCTAGTAGAGATGGAAACAGCCAAATCAGAGTGGAGAAGGTGGCACAGAATCAAAGAGACTTGAAAACTAGACCCTGAATAATCAAGAGCGACAGCAATCAGCAACAACATCGGGGGGGAATGGTAATGAGATTCATTTGCTCCTTTAAGCTTTGCAAAGCATATTTCAATGACGAAGATGAGTCAAAGGGTCCTGTTGACAGTCCAATTTCCATCTCTAATCGTGTCTGTTTGAACCAAGCTCTTCTGTCTTCTATTAGTCCTATTGCCTGTCATTAGAGATTACGTTTGAATTCCACCCATATACTTAAATTGTATATTTATAGCAAGGACAATCGGCCCTTGCTCTGAATCTGTTGATCCTTTTGTATCAAAGAACCCTTCAAAAGTGGGTCAGCATTTTTACATAAGGACCCTTCTAGTTTCAATTAACAATGCTGTTCTTTCGCAGCAGAGCCCCAAATAGCCTCCTCATTATGAATGTGTGAAATTAATATCGCCTCAGTTTCTGCCACAAGAATATTTATCACTGATGGGAAACGATATTAAAAATTCAAAACTGCAACATTTGGGTTTAATCTTTCCTTCCCCGTTATTCCTCAGTGCAGAGTGAACTCTTCTACTCATCCCGGTTCTCCTAGTTGGGGCTCATTTTCTGCGCCCACTTGCCAAGTGGCACTTCTGGAAGCCAAAAGGTCACTGAGAAGATCTTTAAAGATAACTATGAATCATGGCGGCTGAATGCAGACTGGAATCCAGGTAAAATTGGGAAGAAATCAACCTTCTGGGACTCAGAGGAAAATCCCCAAATTACATTTTCAATGTCTTCTGTTATCACCTCCTACACTAGTCCAACCTTTGTCCCCTCTCCCAGCTTTCTCCCTAATGCCCCTCGTTGGAGCCCTTTGCTCTATTATCCACACAGACTTGATTAAACACTTTGCTTCCAATCTCTCCCATCCTTCATTCTTTACACAGCTGCCCCAGTAATCCTCCTAAGGCCCAGGTGTCTGGCATCTTGTAGCTTCCCTGCAGAAGAATCTTCGATGGCTCCCATTTACTTCCAGTATAAAATGCAAACTCACTTTGTCTTCTAAAATGCTCTTGGCCATATTTCTCACATAAATCTCCTTCTCCAAGCCTTTGCACCAGACTGTCCCCATGTCTAAAATGTCCCTCTCCTCAGGCTTACTTCTTAGAATCTCCAGGTTCAGCTCCGGTACCAAGCCCTTAGGAAACGTCCCACCTGAGCTCTCCGGCCATTGGAGCCTTCTCCTTCAAGACAATCTACCTATTCCTTATTGAATGTACAAATCTGGTGATCCGTTATCTTCCTCATTAGAATGGAAACCCCAAGAGGGCAGGGACAGCACATCCCAGCATCTGGCACTATGTCGGGCACATAGCAAGTATGTATTAAATCTTTGATTGGTAATAACTGGGTGCGCCTCCCTATTCACAGGGCCGCATGTACACTCGGGTGCTGATGGCTTGGCTTCCCTTCCTCATTCGAATGGAACCTCTGGAAGGACGAGCACACGGCCCGGAACTTGGGAGGCGTTCACTCCATCCTCCCATGCTTATTGGATCTCCCTGGATCAGAGAAGGGAAGGACGGGGGACTCTGTGCCTTACTTTCCTCTGTTCCCACTCAGTCTCCAGGCAGGGAGAGGAAGGACGGAAGCAGGGAAGAAACCTTTCCTGCTCTGCTAATTGTTTTCAGATGCTGGGCTGGAGGAGTGAGTCTAGCTAGGAGACAGCCAGCCCAAAGGGCAGCTCGCTGTGAGCCCTGGGTGAAGGGTCAGGAATGTGGAGGTAAGCTGGGCAAGGCCATGGCTTGGCTTCCCAAAGGCATTTCTGACCGGGGAATGTGACCGTTCATCCTGGTGACCCTGCCTCAGATCTCTGGCCTATCTCATCTGCCGAGAGAGGACCCTAATAAAGAGGGATAGGACGGGACATGGAATCCATCCCCAGTGGAATCCGGGGAAGGGATGTGGAGAGGGAGTCTGTGGTAAACAAGGAAAGCTTTGTGTAATTAGACCGGGGACTGTGGTTACATGGAAATCACTTCAGGAGGGGAAGGGCAGCATTTCGCCCCCTAAGAACAGGGTGGTCCATTTTTCACCAGCAAACATCTCACAGGAGCCTCCTCTGAGGCTCTCTGGATCAAGCATGGCCTCTTTGGGCCATTCTGAGATTCTGGTGACTGAGGAGGAGCCTGTCCGTGATTCGACTGCCTCGTTTGTCTCATCTCCACACTGGAAGGGGTCTTAGAGGCCACCGTGTCCAATTCATCCATTCCTGCCAGGGAAGACTCTGGGAATGCAGCCTCGGCTTCATGACTTCCAGTGAGGGCCGACCAATGCATCGGCTCCTGAGACCTACTGAGGCAGCCCATTCTCCCTTTGAACGACTCGGCATCTTGGGAAATTTGTGGAGGTGGCCTTGTCCGAGGGAGGGGAGCCAGCTTTAGGGAGGGCCTCTGAGATTCCTGATTCTGAGCGAAATGGGGCCACAGAATCATGCACAGGCCAGTCCTATGTCACGTATCTCCGAGGCAGAGCAAACCTCAGAGGTCGGCATCTGTTCCAATCGTCCTAGACGTGACAGAAAGAAAGTGGAGAATAGAATGTCCTCTTTGGGAGTTTTCTAACTGGCTCTGGCCTGATGATAACAACCAATCTTGCTCAAGAGAGCTCATGGGAGGCCAGCTGGGTAGCTCAGTGGATGGAGGTCCTGGGTTCAAATCTGGCCTCAGCCACTTCCCAGCTGTGTGACCCTGGGCAAGTCCCTTGACCCCCATTGCCCACCCTTACCACTCTTCCACCAAGGAGCCAATATACAGAAGTTACGGGTTTAAAAAAAAAAGAGAGAGAGCTCATGGGTCTGGGGGCAGGGGGAAAGGTGATTCTCAAACTGGCCACAAGAACCCATAGGCATCTCGGAGTAGCCTTTTGTATAGAATAGGAGGAAGCTATAGCAACAGTAAATCATTATGATAATGTATGATTACTTTTAAAGAGCAACGAATTGGCATGGTAGAGAGAGCCCTGAGCTTGGAGTTAAGAAGACCTCTGCTTACTAGCTGTGTGACCCTGGGCAAGTCACTTAGCCCTGTTTGTCCCAGTTTCCTCATCTGAAAATGAGATGGAAAAAGAAATGGCAGACGACTCTAGTACAGCCTCCAATGAGTAATAGCTGTGTGACCTTGGGCAAGTCATTAAACCTTCCTTGCCTCAGTTTCCTTATATGTAAAATTAGATGGAGAAGAAAATGGCAAACCACTACAGTATCTCTGCCAAGAAAATCCCAAGTCGGGTCACAAAGAGTGTGGACATGGCTAAAAGGACTAAATGACATTATTACTTGTATCACTCTCATTTCTATAGATCTCGAAGGTTACAAAGCACTTTACACATCATCTGGTCTGATCCTCACCACTCTGTGAAACAGGCAATGTTATTCTGCAGATGAGGAATCTCAGCTGAGAGAAATTAAGTGGCTTGATCAGTCAGGCAGCTAGTGTTTGAGCAAGGTTTGACCTCAGGATTTCCTGATCATAGGCCTCACTCTCCATCCACTGGGACACCTGGCTGACTTGTTACAGATGATCAATCTTTTATCAGTCTTTGGGTTATATTTTAATTTGTGCATTTCCACAGTCGCCTATTATGCCAACAATTGGCCATGGTTTAGAGGCATTTCACCTGCCCTAGAAGGTGAACAAAGATAGTCACTTCCTCCATGAAGCCTTCTCAGATATCTCAGAAGGAAGTCATTTTTCCTGCCACAGATTAAAGGAGTTAGATTCGAATATTGCCTCAGAGAGTGGACCTGGCCATAAACTCACAGATTCACTGAGAGCTAGAAAGGAGCATAATAAACCCATTCCTAACCAAGAATTGCTTCTTGATGACACTATCTCTGGTTCGTGTCCTGGGGCTTTGTGCTGGATTGGTCAGAGTTGTCCAGAGTTGTCCAGAACTAACCTGATCCAAATTCACTACTACTCTCTAGACATCTCCCTCCCCTTGTTCCTCCTCATTTACCCTCCTTCAGGAAATCAAATCAACCCTATAAAAGGTCATATTAATCAAACCCTCTAAGGCCCGATCACCATCTGTGAAAAACATTTCTGCCCCCAAATCCTTACCATGCTATTTATTGTCCTTTTTTTTTAAATGAAGCTCCTACGCTGTTGGTGGAACTGTGAACTGATACAACCATTCTGGAGAGCAATATGGAACCATACCCACAGACCCATAAAACTATGCATATCCTTTGACCCAGCGATACCACTACTGGGTCTATATCCCAAAGAGATCAAATATAAGGGAAAAGAATATACTCATTCAACAATATTTGTAGCAGCTCTTTTTGTAGTGGCAAAGACCTGGAAAGGAAGGGGATGTCCACTAACTGGGGAATGGCTAAACAAATTGTGGTATCATATATGATGGTAATAGAATACTATTGCACTTGAAGAAAGGATGAACAGAATGAGTTCAGAAAAACTTGGAGACATATGAATGGATGCAAAATGAAGTGAGCTGAACAAGAAGAACCGTGTATACAGTAACAGAAATATGATGAAGGACTAAATTATTATCAGAAAAGCAAGGTTCCAAGATAAGTCTCAGGGAGGAAAATACTATCCACAGCCAAAAAAAAAGGAATTATTGGAGTTTGATTGCAGATCAAAGCATGAATTTTGGGGCAGAGCCAAGATATTGGTGAAGTAGCAGGAGCCTTCTGAATCTCCTTACACCTGATCATTACAAAGCATCTCAAAGGGACAGAAGTCAAAACTGGATGAGTAATGGGGCTCTCCCACTGGACACTGGGTCAAAGGTAGACAGTGAATGGGGATTCACATGCTATAAGGGGCAAAATTACACAAATCAAAGGGTAAGCTGATCTGATCACACCACCTTCCATACCAGAGTTAGAGCAAGGGCTGAGGCAATCTCTAAATTCTCAGGGACTGACTGAAAGCACCACAGACTTACCCCTGAGGACAGTGCAAGGCTTTAGCAGCAAGACTCAAGGCTGAAGAGCATCCAGTTTGTACAGAGCTGAGGCAGCAGGGACTGGAAAGATAGCCTCAGGGCAAAATGCTTTAAAGCACATGCTACACAAGTAACATCACAGATCTACCTGCCCTCACTCAGGCTTCTGATGAGGGAAAGGAAGATACTACCAGGGCAAAACCCTGCAAGATAGAAGCTAAGAAAGCAATGACCACCAACATGCAGGAACCCCAATCCATCCGTGGCCAAAGGAATAAACAATAGCAAAAAAATCTCTTGACCCTGGACAATTTCTATGGAGAAAAAGAGCAAAATACAGAAGCAATAGTAGAGAGTGAAAAGCAAGTTAAACACAACCAAATTTTCAAAAAAAAAAAAAAAGAAAATTGGTCATAAGCTCTCGAGGAACTCAAAAAGAAGTTCAAGAACCAAGTAAGAAAGATAGAAGAAAGAATGGGAAGAAAAGTGGGGAAAACAAAAAAGAAAATAGCTTAAAAGACAAAATTGCCCATATGGAAAAAGAGACAAAGAAATCAAATGAAGTAATAAGCAAATTGAAGACCAGAATTGACCTGCTGGAAGCCATGAAAAGTAGGATAGACCAAACTGTAAAGGAAAAATCCAAAGGTCATAGCTGAAAATCAGTCTTTAAGGACTAGAACTGGGCAAGCAGAAGCTAATGATCTCACAAGACAACAAGAATTAATAAATCAAAATCAAAGGAATGAAAAAATAGAAGGAAACATGAAATATCTCATTGAAAAGACAAGTGTCCTGGAAAACAGATCCAGGAGAGACAATTTGAGAATTATTGGTCTGTCTGGAACAAAAAAAATCCTTGACATTATATTACAAGAAATTATCCCAGAAAATTGTCCAGATATTCTTGAACAAGAGGGCAAAATAGACATTAAAAAAATCCATAGATCACCTCCTATATTAAATCCCCCTAGAAATGTTATAGCCAAATGTAAGAGCTTCTAGGCCAAGGAGAAAATACTACAAATGGATATCAGGGAGCCCAAGTCAGGATTACACAGGATCTGGCAGCTTCCATACTAAAGGACCACAAGGCTTGGAATATGATATTCAGGAAGGCAAGAGAGCTGGGTCTATGAAGCATGCATTTTTGGTCATACAATTAAATTTTAAATTTGTAAGCAATAAGGAGCCCCTACAAATTTTCCCTTTCTTTTTTAAATAATATTTTCCTCAATTACATGTAAAAACAATTTTAACATTGTTTTAAAGTTTTGAGTTCCAAATTCTATCCTTCCTTTCTACCCTCCCTCTCTCCTTTCCTCCTACCCCTGTCTCCTTCCCAAAACAAAAAGCAATCTATTATAGATTTCACATATGCAATCAAAAGCATGCCATTTTTACTTTCCTTCATGAGTTTTTTATTGTATATGCAATAGATATCTTCTTTCACAGCATGAGGAATATGGAAATATATGTTCCTTAATAGCACTGGTATAATCTATATCAGCCTGATATAATCTATACAGCTGGGGGGAGGGGGAAGAAGGGAGTGAATCTGAATCACAGATTGTCAGAAAGAAACTGTTGAAAATTGTTGATACTTGTGATTGAAAAAATATGTAAGTTAAAAAAATAAAAGAATAAAGCTCCTGAAGGTGAGAAGTTGTCTTTGTCTTTTCACTTCTAACCCTAGTGCTTGGTCCAGAGCCAAGTTATATAGTAACTACTCAATAAATTCTTTTTCATGCATTTATTCTTTTTTTTATTAAAAGAGATTTATTTCCCAATTACATGTAATAACAAACATATTTTCTGAAATTATAAGATCCAAATTGTTTCCCTCCCTCCCTTTGCTCCCCAACCCCTCCATCCCAGAGATGGTAAGCAATCTGATCTTGGTTATAAATGTATTATCATCATGCATTTATTCTTTGTCCAACATCTTTAGAGTTTTAGGACAGTGGAATCTACCATCTCTGAACTCTTAAAAAATTCACTCTTGCAAAATCTATTGTGGGTCTCAGGCTGTGTTCAACTTTTCTCTCAAATTTTTCATTGTTTCTACTTCAGTAAACAATTCCTTCTCACTAGTCAGAATCATATCCAGAATATCAATTCCCCCCATTGTTTCCTTAACCTTTTAAAGAATAAAAATGTCATTAAGTAGAAATTATTAGGAGCTCTTCCGCAATTGGTAGAGATCTGAGGACATTTGCAAATGTCCAGCTATGCCCTAGCCTCTATCAGTCCTCCCTTATGCCTCCATGCCAGCTTTATGATCATTTTCCTGAACTCATCATCTATTTCTTTCTTCAGGCTAGGCAGTCTGTAGTATACTTCTATGAAAACATTTCTTATGATCTTTCCTTCACTGTTCTTTTCTCAAATGATCTTTAGGATGTTACCTACTCCCCAACTTGGGTGCTATATTTATTCCCATGAGTATATCTTTTTGATATGCAACACTACTCCATCACTTTTATTTATTCTATTCTTTTTTGAATAATGCATATGCTTCCATTAGACCCAAGTTTTTCTGACTTTCAGTCCAGTTCTCTTTCCACACCACCATATTGCTTTCAAGATAATCTCTAAGGCAGCTTTCAGGTTTAAAAGCTTAGTCTTATGAGCTCACCTTTATTTAAGAATCAGATTACCTGAACCTTATAAAAGGCTAATTAATTTTCAAATACTCTCAACAGTCATTTGTTGTTACTGTTGCTGTTCAAAAACAAGGGGGATGATGTTTTATGTGACTTTGCTTGATGCAAAGGCTGAAAAAAACCACAGAACTAGTATCATCAAATAGCTCTATTTCCCATGAAACTTGCCCAAGAATCTTACAGACTCTGCCCCCTCTAGCTCAGCTTTAATTAGCTTCTGTTAGCTTTCCTTATTTACTGATTCCAAATTTTTCCCATGGCACACTCTGCTCATCTTCCCTGAACTTTGATGTCTGGAAAAAGTCCATCCCTATTAGAATTTGAGAAAAGGCACTGAACCAGACTCTCTTTACCTAAATAATGACAGCTTAATCAAGGACCCATTTACTTCACAAAGGATGTCCTCTTGCATCAAAGATTCTAGTGTTAGTCACATTAAAATAATAAATAATCCCAAACCAGGAAATGGGGGAAATGAAAGAAAATACAGGGAATGCAATGTCATAAGAAGGGGAGCAGAAGACAGAAAAGAGACTCCTTGACAAATTAGACTTAGGCCAATTCAATAAAGATTTATTAAGTATCTAATATTGCAATATTTTGATATTTATTTTGTATATTTTTAAGTTGTATGTATAGTCTCCTATAAAACATAAGCTCCTTGAGGGCAAGAACTGTTCAATTTACCAATGTAATTACTCATTGGCTACGGGAGGGTGGTGAGAGGAGGGGAGGGAAAGAAAATGAATCATGTAACCATGGAAAAAATATTCTTAATTAATTAAATAAAGTTTTTCAAATAAAAAAAGAATTGTTTAGTTTATCTATCTTTATCTCCAATACCTAGCGCAATGTTTAGCACATATTAGGCATTTAATAAATGCATGTGCAAGACCTTGTACTAGGCATTGAGGAAGAAATAAAAAAAATTTTTTTAAATCCTTTCTTTCTGTTGGCTCCAAGACAGAAGAGTGGTAAGGACTAGGCAATGGGGGTCAAGTGACTTGCCCAGGGTCACACAGCTGTGAAATGTCGGGCCAGATTTGAACCCAGGACCTCCCATCTCTAGGCCTGGCTCTCAATCCACTGAGCTACCCAGCTGCCCCCGAAGAAATAAAATTTAAGACACTGACCCTGATTTCTTGAAGTTCCCAGTGAAGGAAGGAGATATCACACACCACCTCCCAGGAGCATACACCCTTAACTATAATACAAAATAATACATAAAAGGTGCATAAGAAAGGCTCAAACAGATTGCTTCTGGAGAACTGAGAATGGAAAGATCAGAGTTGGCTTAAGTCGCCTAAGTCCTTTGATTTCACAATGTTCCGAATGTCCCAAGTTCCTGAGGTCATGGGCCTAAAACCATTCTTCACTGACATTTTCTCATGCTATTCCCAGGCTCTGCCCACCCCCATCCCCAACATGTTGACAGGTAAATACTATTAGGATAAAGCCGACCTCATACAGAAATCTTCCATTATCTTTCCTGAGCATCAGCATCCTCCAAATCCTAGCATGATCTCTGCAGAGCTGATTCCTCATCACATCACTACATCCGTGTCATATCTTCTCCATCAGTAAATAAAGCAAAGACCTGCACCATTGTTTAGTTTTGATTCCTACGTCCCGCGTGGAATATCAGTCAATCTGACTTCAGGCTCTACCACTCTCCTGAAAGCGGCGGCACCTTATTTACTAAACGCAAGAGCTTCATCCTCCTTGAAGGGTCTGAATCATGACATGGTTGATCAGGCTCCTCTTTCTTGATACTCTTCCTTGCCTTCGCTTTCTATGATACTACATTCTCCTCGTTTTCCTCTTATCTATATGCCTGTTCTCTCCTAGTCCATCGCATCTTCCTACTCCCTCCCCAAAACATGGAATATCCTTCAATCCTCAGCTGTCTTTTCAGTCCTTCTACTCTCCCTGGCAACACTTTTCCATTCTATCAGTTGTGATTATTGACTCTCTATAGATCACTCTATAGATCACTTATAGATTTAAGTATCTAACCTTTCTCTTCTCGTTGCCCTGCTTTTGTCATTTCTCTACTATGTCAAACTCAATACATCAAAAAATAAATTCATCGTCTCCCCCAACCCAATCCCCAAACATGTACCTCCTCCAAGAGTCTCTAATCTTGTTATGATACCACCAACCTCCCAGTTCACCAAGCTCAAACTTTGGAGTCAACTTCTCTCTCCCACCATCACCAAATCGGGTCAGTCACCAAATCGAATGGACTCTTCTTCCACAATTTCTCTTACATCTCTCGCTTTCTTTCTACTCCCACTGCTCTGTTAAAACCCACATCACCTCTCACGTACACTCGTAATCACCCATAAGTGATCTCCTTGCCTTTATTCTTTCTCACTTCCAATCCTGTTAAAAAAATCTCCATAAAGCCCAGACCTGACTAAGCTACTCCCTTCCCCCAAAACCTTAAAAGACTCCTCATTGGGGGGCTCAGTAGATTGAGAGCCAGGCCTAGAGACGGGAGGTCCTGGGTTCAAATCTGGCCTCAGACACTTCCCAGCTGGGTGACCCTGGGCAAGTCACTTGACCCCCATGGCCCACCCTTACCACTCTTCCACCAAGGAGCCAATACACTGAAGTTAAGGGTTTAAAAAAAAAAGAAAAAGAAAGAAAAGACTCCTCATTGGGAAGAGGATAAAATAAAAACTTCTTAACCTGGCATTTTAGGTTCTTCACAGTCTAACTCCAAATTATATGCCAGCCTGATTTCCACATTGTAGCCTTTGTGTGATGCAGAGGTTTTGGCTAAACTAGATTCTCATTCCTTATCATTTTTTCACTCTTGTGTCCATGTAGACACGGCCCATGATGGAAGACACGTACCCCTTTATCTTCCTTTTGCTTCCTGTCGTCCTCCTCAATTTTTGAGGCTCACTCAGGGGTCCAGTCCTGTCTGACACACTTCTTCATCTCCCCAGCTCAGTATGATCTCCCCTTCCTCAAACCTCTTAGAGTCCTCTGTCACACTCTCTTCTTTGGTTCCAATACATTTTCATCTTCTCATCCATACCCCATCTGCCCCATGAGTGAAGCAAAGACCTGCACCATCTTTCAGTTTCGTATCCCACGTCCCTCATGGAATGTCAATCAACGATGATCAATAAAGACAGACATGATGCTCCCTGAACACAGCAGGATGAAGCCGGGCAGGAAGTGGCTAGGAGGGAGGGAGGGGGAGCAGAAGGGGAGGTGATGCTGGGACATCAGAGCAGGAGGAGGCAGATAACAGAGAAGCCCATAGGGAAAGAAACAGCAGCCATTTCAGAGATCCATTGAGTTAGACAGACACCAGGTCTGCTGACCCACTCTGCACATCCTAATGTGGGCCCTCCCCACAAAACAGGAAGGACCCTCGATGCCTTCTCAGCTTTTATTATCCTCCCTTAAAATGGGTTCCATCTGGGAAAAACAAAACAATAACAACAACCCAGAAACACGTCCGTTTGTCCCTTACAAGGAATCTGAGGTTCCTACTGGAGATGGATACAAGACCCCAAAGTATTAGCAAACTTTTAAAAAAGTGAAAGGGGAAGGGAAAATTTCAAATGGAAGTTCTAATGAACGCACATCTACGGGTCATAGAAAACCCCATTTGTACGTTAAAAGTATGTCTTTTCACGTCCATTCTACTGCCTGGAGAAATGTGTATCTAGAAATAACAGCTAAGAGGTATTTCCCCTTTTCCCCCCCTATTAGTTGCTTTGCCTTTTGAATGTATTGGGGTCTTTGGGGGGGCAGGGCAGGGCAGGACACTGGAGAAGAAGCTGAAGAGTCCATCCCTGAGCTGTCCCATAAAACGTGACTGGTTTATATTCCATCAAACAGACAATCACTTAGATGTGGTCCATTCCATGAACGTCCTGCATGACCTTTACGAGTGTGAAATTGATTCAGATGGGTTGATGTTTCCGGAAAGGAGTTACATATATATTCAGGCTACTTAAAGTACACAAAAGGAATTCCAGATGAAGCCAAATTTTGTTTAGAGGAGAAATAAATGGCATAAAAATACAATCCAAGTACTTCCTGTCCATGCCAAAAATGTCTAACATCCACAGATAACAAAACATTTTGGAGCCGAGCAGTTTGTTGATTTTGGCAATAAGTTAATTAGGAATCCATGCATCAACAGAGAGAAATAAAAATACGAACCCTTTCACACAGCTTGTGGAAAACTCTAATCACTATGATTAGAGCAATCCTTTCAGAAGAAAAAAAACTGCTCGGGACTAAATGGGAATTTCCGAGTCTGAGTTCTAGCTCAGATATTCTCACCATGGATGCTGCAGCTGCTTATTTTCCACACCTAGTCATTTACTTATTCTTTTTTTTTTAAACCCCTTGTACTTCGGTGTATTGTCTCATAGGTGGAAGAGTGGTAAGGGTGGGCAATGGGGGTCAAGTGACTTAC
>NC_058130.1:15495932-15518968 GCF_016433145.1 Gracilinanus agilis | reverse complement strand
AAGAGAAGAGAAGAGAAGAGAAGAGAAGAGAAGAGAAGAGAAGAGAAGAGAAGAGAAGAGAAGAGAGGGAAAGAGATTGTTTAGCAATGGGGAACTAAAACTAGGGTGTCAGGGTGACTTGAGCTCTCTCCCATTTCACAGTCTCTGCACATCTGGACTCTTAAGAAAGGATGTGGCTAGAAGAGCCACTGAGGAACTGAGTATGGTTAAATCCCCCTCATCCCCTTCTGCCTGCAGCCAAAGGCATTTCCTACATAAATCTCTATTTATTTGAGTTGGTCTTAGTTCATGATTTTCATACTGCTTGACAAGCTATCTCAGTGATGATATAAAATGATGACCGGTCAAAGTCCTTTGTGATTTGTGCATGTGCAGCTGTAGGGCACTTGGAATCAGGAAGACCTGACTTCAACTCCCATCTCACACACTTCCTAGATAGATCACCCCAGGGAAAATTATTTAAGGTCTCTGTTTCAGTTTTCTCATTTGTAAAATGAGGGGAGCCAATTTCTTCTTCGATCTCTTTGAGTTCTCAGTGTATGAGCCTATGCTCATAACTAGGAATGGGGGGAGGAAGGGTACTAATAAATGGATTTTTGATATTAATACAAAGAGAAAGCAAGACAGAGAACATAAGCTCAGCCTAGATTTTGAAGGCAATTAATTGAATGAGAATTCTCACTGTATCCCAAAATGGGGACTTGAGCAATATGAAAGATTTTTGTTTCTTTTTTCATTTTTATTAATAATTCTTGGGGCAGCTTAGGTGGCTACACTTCCTAGCTATGAGAAAGAGAGACAGAGAGAGACAGAGAGAAAATTCTTCTAAACTTAGGACTATCTCCAAAAACCGTGAGTCCTAGTCAAAGAGACTTGGGGAGTGTAAGAAGGCTCCCCTCAAAGGCAACTCACCAGTGTTAGGTTCACTCTTTTCAATCTCCTTTGTCTTAGGAAGTTGGGTCTATTTTTAATGAAGGGTGTAGTGGAGGGAATTACCCAGGAGAAAGTCACACCACACCACATTACACCACAGCACCATATACCAGCTAATGAAGGAGTTGGAAAGCAAGAAGATGCCTACATTCCCACAGGTAGGGTGGCTTGAGGAGGGAGGGAGTAACTTTTTTCTTTCATTTTCACTCCCTATCTTAAATCTTCAAACCCTGCCAAACAGCACCATCACCTGATCATACCAGGTACTTTATCAATAATATCAACACATTTTTCCAAAAGAGAAGACATCATTTGGGATCTAAGAGGTTTTGTGAGTCAATAGTGTGTAAAGGGAACCCCTTCCTCCCAGGGTCATGAACTTTCTTCTCATCCAACCGATCCCATTAGTGTGACTGGAATGCTCCAAACTGAGGTCACAGGTTAAGAGCCCAAGGAACATGACCTGAAACTAAGGGTTACGAGTCCAGTTCAGAGAGACTTTGACTGGTTCCTGAGATGTGATAGACTAGCTCAGAGAGACAGGAAGGGATGTGGGCAAAAAGGCTATAAAAGATGAGACCATAGAGGAGATCAAGGGCTTTTGGTGTGGGTGCTGGGACTGATTCTTCTACTCCATTCAGCATTGGTGGCTCGGACAGAAGAAACCCTTCGTGGGCTGGTAAGATTCTTGCTCTGAAGAGGCTACTGGACTTCCAAGTGGAGGCTGGAACCTTGTTGGGGAGCAAGCTGAAATTCTATGGGCCAGACTTTAGAGTGGTAGGTTAGGAAGTAAATTTTCTACTTCTTTCCTTATTTTTTTCTTATACTATATTTATATTAAATAAAATTGTTAAAAGCTACCTATCGTGGGGGCAGCTGGGTAGCTCAGTGGATTGAGAGTCAGGCCTAGAGACAGGAGGTCCTGGGTTCAAACCCGGCCTCAGCCACTTCCCAGCTGTGTGACCCTGGGCAAGTCACTTGACCCCCATTGCCCACCCTTACCACTCTTCCACCTATAAGACAATACACCAAAATTAAGGATTAAAAAAAAAAAGCTACCTATCATCCTTATGACTTATGAGTTAATTTTATAAATGGCAACCACGACAACTTTTACTAATATTATTTAACAAAATTAATTTCTAAATATTACATGTAGCATTTTAATTATTACACAATACATTTATTTTCATTATTACAATAGATACGAAATCTCTTAATTCCTTCACCCAGAGTTAATAGAAATTCAAGTGTTAAATATCAAGGCTGAAGTTTTGAGGGCTTCAGTAATATGTGAAATACGTCTTAATTCAGGAATGAGTGAAATACGTCTTAATTCTTTTGAGCACAATAGTATTCCATCACCAACATATACCACAATTTGTTCAGCTATTCCCCAATTGAAGGGCAGACCCTTGCTTTCCAGTTTTTTGCCACCACAAAGGGCACAGCTGAACAAATTGTGGTATATGTTGGTGATCACAAAATCACAGAATTCAGAATTTCAGAGCTGGTAAGGTCCTTAGCTCCCCTCTAAGTTTAAATCACACACCCCAAAATTCCCTTCTACTGAAACAAGACACATGATCATCCAGCTTCACATGAAGGCCTCTGATGATGATTAAAAGGACACATTCTGACTGCTGCAGCAAAGATGACTGCAGGAAGGAGGAAGAGTTACTACCTGAAATCATCCTATGTGCATAATGAAGACAAAAAAGCCCCCAAAGTACCCACAAATGTTTATGGGCTTTAAAGATTAATGTCTCTTCATACAACATGCAAGGACTGATGCAGAGCAGAAAGGGGTCTG
The DNA here is from genome assembly GCF_016433145.1 of Gracilinanus agilis. Lineage (NCBI taxonomy): Eukaryota > Metazoa > Chordata > Mammalia > Didelphimorphia > Didelphidae > Gracilinanus > Gracilinanus agilis. The sequence goes on along the minus strand of NC_058130.1, from coordinate 15,516,222 downwards.
GACTTGGACTCAGAAATAACAGGGTTCAAATCCTTCCTCAGATACTTACTAACTTGGTGACCCTGAGCAAGTCATTTCTGCTCTCCAAGTCTCAGTTTCCTTCTCTGGAAAATGAAGAGTTGAATTCAATTGTCTTTAATGTTCAGTCCAGCTACCAATCTATTGAACTTCTATGGAGAGAAACTACACAGGCTTAAAATCCACAGCTGGGCAGTCCAGAGCTTCCTGGGATTCCCCAACATCTTCATGAAGTGAGAGAAGTCTTCAACCTCCAACCAATCCAGCCCTTTCTAGAAAGCAGTCATTGGATGAACAGGAGGAAATAAATGTGTTTTAAGTGCCTGAGGAAACAACCGTGCCCTGTCATCCATGAAGCAGACAAACAATTCAGATTCCAAAGTAGTCAAGCATCTGGTGGAGATTTGAATCCCAACAAAGGGCAGATGAGGAGAGAGCGCTTCACTGGGGAGGGGGAGGGAGGAGAGCATTTCAGCTTCAGCCTTGGCTCCCCCTATCCCCACCTTGGTCAGAAGAGGCTCTTGTAAAGCTCTGAAGGTATCTATTATGTATCTCAAAGAAGAGGTACTTTAAACAATGTAAACATGATATATCTGAGACCAAATTCATTATCTCCTCCCCTCCCCACCAACCCCTACCCTCTTCCTAATTCTATTACTCCAGGGGTTCTAATAACTTTTTGGTAAACCCTCACCTCCCATCTTAGAATCAATACTGTGTATTAGTTCCAAGGCAGAAGAGAGGTAAGGGCTAGGCAATGGGGGGTCAAGTGACTTGCCCAGGGTCACACTGCTAGGAAATGTCTGAGGCTAGGTTTGAACCCAGGACCTCCTGTCTCTAGGCCTGGCTCTCAATCTGCTGAGCCACCTAGCTGCCCTAGTGCCAATAACTTTCCAGTCACCAAGGCTTTTAGAACCTAGGTATCACCTTCTATTCCCGACTCTTTCTCATCCTCTACATCCAGTCTGTTGCCCAGGCCTTTATAACATCTCTGCTGAGTGCCCCCTCCTCTGCTCTGATGCTGCCACCCCCTCTGCTCAGGCCTTCATCACTTCACCTCCGGACTATTACAATACTGCTGGTGAGTCCTCCTACCTCCAATCTCTCACATTTCAGTCCTCCACTCAGCTACCCAAAGTGATTTTCCTAGAGGTCTGATCCCATCACCCCGTGCTTCATAAATTCTAGTGGCTCCCTGTGGTTGACTCCAGGGTCAAATATAAACTCCTCCATTTGGCATTCGAAGCCTTTCATCATTTCGCCTTCTTCTCTCTACTTTTCCAGTCTTGTATCTTGCTCCCCAACCCATCCTCTTGGATCCAGTAACACTGGCCTCCTGGCTGCTCCTCAAACAAGACTCTCTGTCTGCAGCTCTGGGAGCCTTCCTGGACCGTTCCCCATGTCTGGAATCTTCCCCCTCTTCATCTCCGTTTCCTGGCTTCTTTCAAGTTCCAGTTCAAATCCCGTCTTCTCCAGAAAGCCTTTCCCAATGCCCCTTGAATCTAGTGCCCAATCTCTGCTGATTGTTTCTAATTTATTTTATGTCTTTTTTTTTTATTATTTTAAACCCTTAACTTCTGTGTATTGACTTATAGGTGGAAGATTGGTAAAGGTAGGCAATGGGGGTCAAGTGACTTGGCCAGGGTCACACAGCTGGGAAGTGTCTGAGGCCGGATTTGAACCTAGGACCTCCCGTCTCTAGGCCTGACTCTAAATCCACTGAGCTACCCAGCTGCCCCTATTCTATGTCTTTTTTGTACCTAGTTGTCTGCTATCTCTCTCCCCCACTAGACTGTAAGCTCCTTAAAAGTCAAGACTATTTTGACCTTTCTATGCCTCTCCAGTATTTACTACAGAAACTGTAGTAAAAAAAAAAAAAAAAAAAAAACAGGCACACAGTAGGCACTTAATGTTTATCAACTGTCTACCACCTTTCGGAGCTGCTGCTCACCCTGGAAAACATAGAGAACGCCTGGTCTTCTCTTTCACTTGCACAGAGCAATGACATCATGGTTTTATGGTCCAGGAAATGGACTATTTACAGGGTTCTTCCCACTATTCAGTTACTTTCTAGCCTTGAGTTATTTTCTTTCTGTGACATCATCAGGAGTTATAAATGCATCCCACTCACAAACTCACCATCTGAATAGACCTTCGGCTCCCAGCCTTCTCTGCTGGGAGAGGCTATTCATCATATGCCATTCCATTCTGCACAACACATTCATCTAGTTCTGATTCAATTTGATTTGATTTAACAAATGTCTATTAAGTGCCTACGAAGGCCAGAAAGACAAGCGAGTACCTAAAGAGTCAACGTCAAAACCAGGAAGACCTGGGTTCTAGTCCTGCCTCTGGCTTTTGTGGCTGGGCCACCCTGGACAAATCTCTTCATTAGTCTGGGTTCTAGGTCACTCTAAGATTATAGCTGGGTCCCAATAAGTACAAACAGTGAATCCCCTGAAGTGGTTCCATGTATTTGAATTCACATGGTTCAAAGTTATAATAATATACAATAGGGTCCTTGGTCTCAGCCCAGTGAGAAAACATCATGTGAATTTGAATGATGTGACCACTTCAGGCAATGCACTCATTGAGCCCCGGGTGAGTAAGATTCCCAGAAAGGAGCTACCTCTGTTAGTAGAAGAGTCTCTCCATGGAGATTCCCTGTACCAGTGAAGTCCTGGCTCCGGTCTCTCTCCTCTCTATATAATAAGGTCCCATAGACATGGGGCTAGAGGGGGCCAGTAGGCTCAGGCACACCCTAAGATCGTTTAATAAAGTGCATTTATTAAACCCTTCCCTGCCATCTTAGAATCAATACTGAGTAGGCAGAAGAGTGGTAAGGGCTAGCCAATGGAAGTTTTGACTTGCTCAGTCACATAGCTAGGCAGTGTCTGAGGCCAGATTTGAACCCGGGACTTCCCATCTCTACTCCTGGCTCTCAATCCACTAGACTACCTAGCTACCTCCTGCATTTTGATGTAATTATGCTATGCCCATAAGGCAAGATACAAGGCCCTGATGTAGTAACTGGTGATTCATTTCTTAAAGAAAACAGGTCAAGGCTGAGTTCTGGAGTATCACTAAAAAGTCAGCCTCCATCTTGCTCCATAGATAACAGCAGATACTATAGGGAGGAGTGATTGGGACCTCTCTGAAGGTTGTCAGAGTTGGCTACCTTGTCATGGGTGCTCTGTATTGTGTCCTCTGCCAACAGAATGACTGGATTTTGTTGTGCTCAGACCTCAAACTTTACCTAAGGACTGTTTTCAACAAAGGAGCCTCTGATAAAGGACGTGAAAGTCACCTAGAAAATTGGCTAAAATGGCAGCAAAGGAAAGTAATAAATGTTGGAGGGCATGTGGCAAAATTGGGACACTAATGCATTGTTGGTAGAGTTGCCAATTGATCCAACCATTCTGGATGGCAATTTGGAACTATGCCCAAAGGGCGCTAAAAGAATGCCTGCCCTTTGATCCAGCTATACCACTGCTGAGTCTATACCCCAAAGAGATAATAAGGAAAAGACTTGTACAAAAATATTTATAGCTGTGTTCTTTGTGGTGGCAAAAAATTGGAATAATGAGGGGATACCCTTCGGTTGGGGAACAGCTGAACAAATTATGGTATCTGTTGGTGATGGAATATTATTGTGCTAAAAGGAATAATGAACTGGAGGGATTCCATGTGAACTGGAACAACCTCCAGGTATTGATGCAGAGTGAAAGGAGCAGAATCAGGAGAACTTTGTACACAGAGACAGATACCCTGTGGTACAATCGAATGTAATGGACTTCTCTACTAGCAGCAATGCAATGATCCAGGACAATTCTGAGGGACTTCTGAGAAAGAATACTACCCACATCCAGAGAAAGAACTGTGGAAGCAGAAACACAGAAGAAAAACAATTGCTTGATCACATGGGTTGATAGGGATATGATTGAGGATGTAGACTCTAAGCAATCCTAATGCAAATACTAATAATATGGAAATAGGTCTTGATCAATGACACAGGTAAAACCCAGTGGAATTGCTCGTTGGCTATGGAGGGGGGTGGGAGGAGGGGAGGGAAAGAACATGAGTCATGTAACCATGGAAACATATTCTAAATTAATTAAATAAATAGAAATTTTCAAAGGAATAAAAAATAAAGGATGTGAAAGAGCTGGGTGAAATCAAAGGATCCCAAGAATTCCAATCCTGTGTCCATTAATTGGGAAACTACTGAACATCTTGTGGTATATGATGGTGACAGAATACTATTGTGCTATAAGGATGATGAACAGGATGATCTCAGAAAGAGCTGGAGAGACCTACGTGAACTGATGCAGAGTGAAACAAGCAGAACCAGGAGAACATTCTACACAGTAACTGAAATATTGTGGGGCAATCAAATGTGATAGACTTTACCACTGTATAATTATAATTTTGCTCCCCAAAACTCATTCTCCCAGCATCCCAGTTACGTATCTACATGACATACTAATATAAAGAAGAAATTTTTTTTTTTAAACCCTTGTACTTCGGTGTATTGTCTCATAGGTGGAAGATTGGTAAGGGTGGGCCATGGGGGTCAAGTGACTTGCCCAGGGTCACCCAGCTGGGAAGTGGCTGAGGCCGGGTTTGAACCTAGGACCTCCTGTCTCTAGGCCTGACTCTCACTCCACTGAGCTACCCAGCTGCCCCAAGAAGAAATATTTTGATGTGACTCCACCCTTTCTCTCTCTGCCCCTGATTGTGGTTGGGAAAGCTGGTTTTATGCCAGGCAGGAGAATCAACAATAAACATGTGGGTTTACTTTTTGTTAGATAATTAGGTTTGAACTTCTATTTCTTTTAGTTTATTTTCTTTCTACTTCAATTGATTATTAATAAACTTTATAAAAATATAATACTTGGAGCTATTGTATAGTCATTTAAATTTTACATTACTAAGGGCAATACAATGATCCAGGACAATTCTGAGGGACTTATGGAAAAGAAGGCTAGCCACCTCTAGAGAAAGAACAGGTGGAGTCAGAATGCAGGTGAACACATATGGTTTATCACTTGTTTATGTGAGTATATGTTTGGGGGTTTGGGTTTTATAAGATTATTTGCTTACAAAATGAATAATATAGAAATGTGTTTTGCATGATAAAAAAAAAGGAAATGCAAGCTTCTTTTTTTAATTATTTTTTTTATCTTTGAAATTTGTATTTAATAAATTGAGGATATTTTCCCCACGGTTACAAGATTCCTGTTCTTTCGCTCTCCTCCCCCCACCCTGCCCCTTCCCATAGCCGATGGGCAATTCCACTGGGTTTTACACGTGTCATTGATCAAGACCTATTTCCATACTATTGATATCTGCGCTAGGGTGATCCTTTAGAGTCTACGTCCCCAATTGAAAATGCAGCTTCTTGAAGGAAGGGAAGAAAAGAATTCCAAACCTAGACATCTCTACTGGTCAGCTGAGGAACATCCCTGTACCAACACAAGGGAGTATTTTCTCTGCAACCGAGAGTCTCCAAAGATTATCTAGAACCCTGAGAGGTTGCACAACTTGTCGAAAGTCACACAGCCAGGATGGATGGGAGCAGGGACCTGGTCTTCCTGGCATGAAGGTCGGCTCTCTGACTGCTGCCCAATACTTCCTCTCTTTACCTTGTAGATCAACATATTAAATGTTTGCTGACTTGATTTAAATCAAGCTGAGCTGAATTCATTCCAAGAATGAAATGAAGTGAATTGATTTGAGTTGAAATGAATTGAATTGAAGGTGGTTAACTGGCCTTGGGGTGAGGGAAGAAGGGATATGATGGAAACATGAAAGAAAATTTCCATTCCAGGAGAGGTTTAAGTCTACTCAGCTCAAGGGGGCAGGAGCCCAGAAACTCACCATCACCTCCTGGATTAGGAACATCTCGACATCTCCAGCAGAAAGCCGGTCAGGGATCCAAAAGTTGACCAACGAGCCAGGAAGCGTGCTTGGTCCAGTGTTATAAACCTGTGGACATTCCAAAAATACGCATTCATATTAGCCAATGAAAGTATCGCTCACAAACATGCTGGTATGTTTCTTTGATCCAATCAGTGATTTGTCCATCTCAGGACCCACTCGGGAGTAATCTCTGAATCCTCTAATGCAGATCAGCAACCTTTCTTTAACTTACCATCTTGGGGAGCTGCCTGGGCACGTACAGGGGAAGTAAGTGACTTGTCCAGAGACACGTGGTCAGTATGGATAATCAGCAGGATTTGAACCCAAGTTTTCCTGACTCCGAGCCTGGCTTTCTAGCTACTGCTCCACATTCTATATTAAGTACAAAAAAATAAGCTTCCAATTGGAATGGATTTGCCATGTTCTCTCCGGCTGCTATAAATCACTCCGAGAAAGTCATGCCTTCAAAGGATAGAATCCAGATGCAAAGATAAATTTCGTTTAACAGAAAACCTAATGCTACAGAATAGCACAGCTCCCCTTTTTGAAGGATTCTCTCTCCTTTTTCCTGCTAACCATTATAAACGATTTTATTTCCTTGATATACTAGAAAATCTAAATTGCAAATAACTGATTTGGGGTTCAGAAATGATCTAGTTCAGCCCATTTCATTTTACATATGAGAAAACTGAGGCAGGCCCAAAGAGGTCTCCTGGAACTCAACTCCCTAAATTCCCAGGCTTGTTCTCTTCTACTGTCATGCTATAATTTATTTATTTATTTTTTAAAAACCCTTAGCTTCTGTGTATTGGCTCCTTGGTGGAAGAGCAGTAAGGGTGGGCCATGGGGGTCAAGTGACTTGCCCAGGGTCATACAGCTGGGAAGTGTCTGAGATCGGATTTGAACCTAGGACCTCCCGTCTCTAGGCCTGACTCTCAATCCACTGAGCTACCCAGCTGCCCCCTCATGCTATAATCTAAAATATTAACAAAACGAATGGTTTATTGATACCTCTTGTGGTTTACATCCCAGTCCTTTCTTCTCCCTCCCTTCCCATGAGGCTTGTAACACCACCACCACCAGAAGAGTGAAGGCAGCCCAATGGACAGCTTCCGTGTTGGACGGCACGTACGAGATTCTAATGCCATCATTCCTCACCGATGCGCAGAAAGGAGGAAAACGGGTTCCTTCGTCCCTTCTTTCTATCCAGGATGACGCCCGAAGCTCCCCTAACCTAGTCCACCACTTGGAGTAAGTAAGTGAGCCCACGTCAGCCTCGTGGCCCTCGGAACGCTCTCATGCTTCTCCCACTTGCCGGTACGTGCCCAGATGACTGACCATGTTTCTGAAAGCCGGTGAAGGTGCAGCCAGATAGTGGAGGGAAAGGTAAGCCGGTCAGTGCTGGCCTTTGAGGAAGGCTGGCTTTGGGCAGCAAAGAGAAGAGACCAAGAGAAACCTCAGAACGTGAGATGAAAAGCGAGAAAAGCTCAGAAATGTGGGCTTTGGCGAGGGCGGCGGACGAGGGAGGATGGGGAGCGGCCCTTCCTTTGGAGAAGGTTCTAACAGGCTGCAAATTCGGGCTGGGTCAACGGTGTGATCTGGAAGCCAAGAAAGAGGAGGCAGTTGTTTGACTATGTTAAGAGAGGCCAAACTTCCAGGAATGGGGAGGTGAGAGTCCTACTGAACTCGGCCATTCCCAGACCACCCTAGAGTACGAGGCTCAGTCCTGGAGGGCACCATGGCTTTAGAAGGACATTGATAGGGCAGACAGGTGTCTCAGTGGATAGAAAGCCAGGCCTGGAGACAGGGGGTCCTGGGTTCAAATCTGACCTCAGATACTTCCTAGCTGTATGACCCTGGGTGAGTCATTTAACTTGCCTTAAAACCATTCCTTAGTATCAATTCTAAGAAGACATACATTGTTTAAACCCTCACCTTCTGTCTGTAAAAGTGAAATTTGGGAAATGTATCAAACTACATTTCCCGTGGTCCAACGGGTTTCCATTTCTGGTTTTTGGGCTTGGGAAGGCTTACGTCTTGACGCAGGGAAGGGTTTAAATCTCCTGGGTTAGGAGGGAGTGCTCTTTTTTGCCAGTAGGCTTGCTCTTTACTAGTAGGGTCTTGGCCAGCAGATTTGGGAGGTAGAGACAGGAAACAAAATGGAGGCGGCAGTTTTGAATGCTTACAATCGCGTGGTCTGATAACTTTATCTATCAACATGGCTTCAATTAAAATACTAATTTATATTATTATACCAGCCTTTATCATTTTTCATATTTATATGTCTTAGAATCAATACTATGTAGAAGAGTGGTAAGGGCTATGCAATGGGAGTTAAGTGACTTGCCCAGGGTCACACAGCTGGGAAGTATCTGAGATCAGATTTGAACCCAGGACCTCTCATCTCTAGGCCTGATTCTCAATCCACTGAGCTACCCAGCTGCCCTCTGTAAGGACATGTTCTTAACAAAAAGGGCTGTCCAAGAGTGCAGTGGGCTACCTTTGGAGCTAGCGAGTCTCCCCTCATAGACTTAGAGATGAAAGAGACCTCATAGGCCATTGAGTCCAGCTCTCTCATTTTAGAGATGAGGAAACTGAGGCAGGAGGAGCAAAGGCTGAATGGAGGACCCCTAGTCTGCTACCAACTAACTGTGAAGGGAATTCTATACATATATGTTGGATGCGATGACCACTGAGTTCCCTTCCAACCCTGAAGTCCTGGGATCTTGGAACTGAAGACTGACCCATTCACCGGCCGAGGTCAGGATGGGGAAGCCAGAGAAGGAAGCAGGAATGCGGATTAAGTCTCTAAACATGATAAAAATCTGGCCGAGCATCTGTCTTGTATTGGCTCATCATTATTAGGAAATTGGGTGACCATTCCCTGGTTCGGTTCCAAGGAATCGTCAAGTCACAGTAAAGAGGCTGAGTTGTTCTTGCCAGCCCTTCGGGGAAAAACAAAAGCAAAAACAAGTCCCCCCAAACAATAAAAATGACAGCAGATGGCCAAGGAAGATCACTAGCACACAGTCCTAGCATCACGGGGACCTGCTGGGAAGAGCACACCGAAGGAAGAGAAACAATTGGGGATTCTTGGAAGAGCTCCCTGTGTGTGGAAAGGAAAAACAGCAAGTGGAAATACTCAACTTGGACTAGCAAAATGGGGCGGCTATTCAGCATCCAGTATGTTCATGCATGGGGCAGCTAGATGGCGCCAAAGGGCACAGAGTACCAGGTCTAGAGTCATGAAGACTCCTCTTCCTGAGTTCAAATCCAGCCTCAGACACTTATTAGCTGTGTGACCCTGGACAAGTCACTTCACCCTGTTTCCTCAGTTTCCTCATCTGTGAAATGAAATGGAACAGGAAATGGCAAACCAATGCAGTATCTTTGCCAAGAAAACCCCAAATGGAGTCATAAAGAGTCAGACACGACTGGAAAAAAAAGAACCAAAACCAAAGTTATATGTAAACAATGCATTCATTCCATCCTCCATTCGTTCAGCATCCATAAAATGTCTCCTGTGACATCATAGCTGATGCAGGGACTTGTGGGAGGTTTTTTTTTCCTCTTCATACTTTTTCCAAAAGGTTAAGAAGGTCTTCGTGTAAGATTCCATGTAAAATGTCCACATTTAAGCCTCCCGTTCATTTTCATCATTTCCTGCCTCGGCGGAGGGTGCCTCTTTCCCCTCCAAGGGACCTCATACACTGCTCCAGCACAGGATTTGGAGACGGCGGCCCCGAATTCAAATCTAGAATCTGCCCCTGACAAAGATTTAGGGTAACTTCAGGCCTCGGTTTCCTCGTCTATAAAGGGAGGGCATTTGGCCAGTGGCGATCTAGCATCTTCTCCATTCCAAACCCTACAAGGGAACTTGAGGGCAAAAGTGATTCTTGAGGTTAGTACAGAGGAAAGAAGGTGGTGCCATGGTGCTCAGAAGGACAGCCCTGGAGTCGGAAAGACCAGAGTTCAAATCTTACCGCAGATACTAGCTGTGTGATTGGGCAAGTCCTTTTAAACCCCATTTGCCTCAGTTTCCTTATCTGTAAAAATGAATTTGAGGTGGAAATGGCAAACCGCCCCAGGATCTCTGCCAAGAAAACCCCCGATGGGGTCACGAGGAGTCCTAGCCACCCGGGGGCCGACACAGACCGGCCCGGTTCCGTTTCTCTGAGAGAAAGACCAATGGTCCGACTGGACAGAAGCAGCCTCTTCTCTGAGGGCGACGGCGCATGGAGGTTGCCACGTGGGTGCCAGAATATCGGAGGATTGTGTCCTATTGGGTCATAAAATGGAATATTGATCCGCGCTGGCCGAGCCAGGGACGGCGAGGGGCCAGGGTTGTCCCTCTGCCTCAGCTCCTCCTTCGGTTGCAGCCGCTGTCCTCGGAGGGAAGCCGTCGGGCAGAGCCTGGAGGGAAAAGCCGTCCACCTGGGCTCCTCGGCGGCCGGGCCTGGGCCCGCCACACTCCTCCCTCCCTCCCTGCTTATAAATCCAAGGCTGCCCTGGACGGCTGGGCCGGTGTCTGTGCAGTCGAGGTTCTGCTGCCCAAGCCAGGGCCAGGTGGGCCCCCCTGCCCGGCCGGTGGCAGGGGCCGAGCTGAGCGCGGGAAAGGAGCCCCGCGGTTTACAAGAGCCGACAAATGTTTGTCTTGGGCCTCTCCCCAGGCCGGGACGTCTTTCCCTCCCCCACCTTCCCCGGCCCTCCCACAGCCCTCTCCTTGGCTTCCAATCCCTCACTTCGACCTGGTGGTCAGGAGGAAGAGGGCGAGGCCGGTGGGGCGGCCAGAGCTCGATCTGGGAACCCGGAATGGCCCCAGGAAAGGGGTCAAGAAGGTAGAGATCAGGGGAGGGCAGCTACGGGGCTGGAGGTCACCTAGTGCTATCTCCTCGTTTTACAGAAAAGGAAACTGAGGCCCCAAAAAAGTGACGAGAGGCGTCCACCGTGCCAGAGGTAACAAGAGGAAATGTCAGAATTCGATCTCAGCGCCCTTTCCCGGTATCTACAATACTGTGAATTAAGTAGCCCTGCCGTTCCATGGACAACAGAACAGTGGAGTGGAGAGAGCCTAGACTTGAAGTGGGAAAGACTTAAATTTGAATCCTGCCTCAGACACTTCCTAGCAGTGGCACCCGGGACAAGCCACTGTCAGCCTCGGTTTCCTCCTCTACAAAATGGGAATCACAATAGCGCCGTGAGCTCGTGTGTGCAGAGTGCTTTGTCATCTTTCATTCCTCATAGGAAGGTCAGCAGCTTTGAAGGGAAAACAACTGTGATTCCATCGGCTGGGGAGTCCCCAACGGAAGAAACTCCACTTAGCAGTGCAGAGAGCGGCTGCCGGGAATGTAGAGTCTCGGGGAGCAGACGGTGCCTGGCCCAGGGAAGATGCTTGAGAGAGCCATCGGGAGGCTCCTTCCAAGATGCTGGGAGCAAGACTTGTACCCGGGCCAGTCCGGTTCTGGAACCAGCTTTCTGTCCTCCTGACTAAGCCGACTTGTTAGCTCCTATTATCACTACCATTGCTACCACCCTTATTTGACATATAAGGAAACTGAGGGCAAGATCCCACAGGTAGACAATGGCAAGAGCAGGGTTTGAACCCAGAGCACTGTGCCACAGTCCAGGTGCCATTAAACAAGTCCTAATCTACAGGAAAGGCACAAAACTAGACCGATGAGTCTGGAGCACATTTACGTTCAGAACAAAGAACTGGGCTTGGAGTTGAGAGACCTAAGCTGAAAGCTGGGCTTTGGCGCTACTGAAGTTTCAGGGCCTTCCTCAGAGCTGGGCGAGGAGAGGAGGCACGCGGGGATCCCAGAACCTCTTGGAGCTTCCATCCTAAGATGGGAACTCGGAGAAATGAGATCGCCCCCGCCCATGTGGTACAGGGCAACGATGAGGGCAGCCCTCGGGAAACCGAGACAGCCACCACCACACCAAAAAATCACTAGGCACGGCCACGAGAGCGACAACAAAAACAGAAAGAACAACAAACGTCACAACAGTAAAGGATAGGGAAAGGCACTGAATGGGTGAGTCCGTTGGTCTAGGGAGCTCCCGTGTGGAGCCCTCCGAGGAGAAGAGCTTTGTAGCTCCAGACTTTGGCTTAAGTCTCTCAACACAAGACTCAAGGCCAGGCTTCCCGGGTTCTGAAGGCAGCTCTCTCGGGTCCTGATACCAAACTGCCTCAGCAAAAGACTTTAGTAATAATAACTCCTAGATGTAGACTCTAAACAATCACTCTATTTACAATTTCCGTGTAACTAAGGGCAAATGTTCTTAATTAATTAATTGAATTGAAATAACAATAATAATAGTAGTAGTAGTAGCACCTAGAGCAACGGTCGGCAACCTTTTTGGCCGTGAGAGCCATAAACGCCTGAGGAAGGAGGAGGATGGAGGTGAAGGTGCTGGAATATGGGGCGGGGGCTGAAGGGCCCCCTGGGGCACATCCTGGGGCTCTGCCCGGACTGGCCGGTGGGAGGTGGAGCCAGATGTGGCTTGAGAGCCATACCTTGCCGGCCCCTGGTCTAGAGGAAAGGCAATGCTGTGAATGACAATGGCAACAATCACAGAAACAACATATAACAACACTATCTAACAACAAAAATAACTCCATCGGCCACAAAGGGAGCTCAGCCACACAAGAGCAGTGATCAGGGCAATAACAATAAAAATAACCCCAGAAATAGCACCAGCGAATAGTAGCAAGGCATCATGGGTAATGCCGCTTTGGAATCAGGAAGAGCAGCATTGGAATTCCATCTCTGATACATAGGAACAGACGACTCCGGGGTCCGGGCCACTCTCTCAAGACCAGACTCCAGAGGGCTGCCAGCCCACACCAGGAGAGGGCAGCATTCCCACGCTGGGCACTACAACAGTGTTGAACTGGTCCACCCATCCATCTAACATTTTGCAATACTAGTGAATGCAGTGACAAAGCTCATTGTAATTCAATTTCCTGGACAGACCCTGTCAGAGGGCCACTGGGAACTCCGGAGGCTTTTACCTGCAGGGTGATGTTGAGAGGCTGAAACTGGCATTCCCAGTCCTCCAGCTGAATGAAGCCGGACGTCTCGATGGATTCACCATACACAAAGGAGGTGGGGGACACGACCCTGCAAGAACAATGAGAGAAGCCCGTCATCTCGGGTTCTGGGTCAGTGGCATTCATAGAACACTGAGCAGCCCAGAAGAAAACCCACCAAATCGGGAGTCCTGGCACCTGGGTGCGAATCCCAGTTCCCTCACTCCTCACTACCCAGACACTCTCCTTACAGAGATCCCTACAAAAACAGCGGCATTGGAGCTCATGTCGGAGGTGCCTTCTTGCTCACAATCGAATGGTTCTTGTTTTCTAATCACAGACCAGTGAAACGAGAAGGAAAATCTGGAGATCATCCAGTCCAACCCTCCATTTTACAGAGCAGGAAGCTCCCGTCCACATCTTCCGCCTGGGATGCCATCACACTGAATAGTCTCTTCTTTCTCTCCCCTCTGCCCTGAAGTGCCCAGCTTTGCACGGGGGTCGGGAGAGGCGGGCCATTCTTTTTAAACGGACTTTCCCCACAAAGCCTTCTGGGACTGAGCTTGGCGCTCAACTTTAGCTGTAAACTAGAATGACTTTGCTGGTCGTGGGGGCTTTCAGTCATTTTTCAGTCATCACCCTTAGGCGATTTCTTGGCAGACAGACTGGAGAGGTGGCCATTTCCTTTTCTATCTCCTTTGACAGATGAGGAAACTGAGGCAAACAGGGTGAAGTGACTTGCCCCAAGTCACATAGTATCTGAGGCCATATTTGAACTAAGGGAAATGGGTGAGTCTTCCCGACTCCCAGCCCAGCACTCAATCCACTACGCCACCTAACTGCCCCACTCCATTAGGAGGGGGGAGAATTATCCCAGAATTATCCCAGAATCATGGATTTCAAGTTCAAAAGAACCTTCATAGCATCTAGTCAAACCCTCCCATTTTATGGATAAGGAAACTGAGGTGCACAGAGAGGAGGGGATTTTTCCCAGGGCACAACTAATAATAAGTAGCAGAGCTAAGACTTGTGCCTGGTCTGTAGGAAAGCAGGAGAAACCATGGAGAGCTGAAAGGAGCCTCAGGTTATCTGTCCAAGCCTTCATTTGACAGATGAGGAAATGGAGTTCCAGAGAGACTAAGCAACTTGCCCGGCATTACCAGAGACTAAAGAGCCGAGCTGAGATTTGAACTTGGGTCCTCCAAATCCCACGTCCTGAGATCCAGACAGGTGACAAAGCTCTCTTCACACGAATTCTATAAAGCAGGAAATATGATGACCCCCATTTTATAGCTGAGGTGTTGAGGCTGAAGAGGCAGTTGGCACGCCTAGTAAGCGACAGACCTGAGCTGTGAGCACGATCTTCGGAAGCGAAGGCCACTCGCCCAGCCACACTGGCGAGCCAACGGGAAAAGAAACCAGAGTTTGTTTTGGAACCGACGGACCAAAGTCTATGCTTTTTCTTTTGAATATCGTTTGAAAACTAGCTCATGAGCCAAGGCCCGGCCTAGTAAGATTTGCAGAAGGAAGCGGGGGGCGGCGGGGAAGCTGTTCCATGATGCTGTTCAAAACCACGCTGCGTGCGCGGCAAAACCAGCGAAAGCCAATTCTGACCCTTCTGAGTGCAGCGGCACGATTTCGGGAGAGCTGCAGATTATAGGTTTCGATGGTCGCTGAGACCAAAATCGCCCGCTGGAGGAGGTTCCAGGGGTTGTGGGAGAAGGGCTGAGGTCGGGCGCTGGGTAGGTGGTCAGGGATCCGATGACGTTTCCGCACGCCGTGGTTCGGTGCTGGTGATTTCCTGTCTCCTCTCATGGCAGAGCCGATGAGGGAAGCGAAGCCCCGATTTCTCCCAATGCCAGCATAACAGGCCATTGAGGAATCCTGGACGGGCCCTGGAGAAGTCATTCGCTTGTCTAAATGCAGCAGCAGAAAGCTAAAAACTGACCGTTCTAAACCGGAATAGCAAATGGCTCCTGGGGCTTCGGAAGTCGTTTCCTTCATGGAGAATCGGGGAGTCGTGGCATCTCGGAGGAGGGAAACATTAATGCCCGCCACCTCCAAAAAATCCAGGTCTTGATTGCATTAGGCAGGAAACTCTCCAGAAAGAAAGCTCCTTCGCTAATCTGAATCAGCCCCAACTTTCCATTTAGAGAATTTGAATCTAAGCCCTGAGAGGAGATAGATACGTCATGGGCTATGAGCCACACAGCAGCATAGGTCAAAAATGGGACTGGAACCCGGGACTTCATGGTTTTGAAGCCTGGCATCTGTCTGGTACACCACTGGGTTTCCTCAGGTAAATGTGGGTCTAACTCCATTGGTCAATCCTGGGATATCTCAAGGAGAAGTGATTGTGCCCCTCGGGGTACAAGCCCTCGACGGCATGGGCTTGGGGCTCCCACACACGTGTCCACATAGGTACTCAAATACACTCACACACACAATGGCCACTTCATTTGGCGAGGTCTTAGGGACAGCCATGGGCAGCCTTGCACTGGCTCCATCCTTGAAGTCCTTCCACAGCTGGCTCAGACCTGCCTTTGAGCCACCAACATGAGCTTTCAAGGACTCGAACTCCCCACCACACTTTTTCGGGGCATCAAACAGCAACTTTGGCGGAGACGTTCACTTACGAGGAAAAACTGGATCACCCAAACTCACATTTCTCCAGGCCTTTAAGCACTTTCCGTGAGCCTGGAGAAGGAGAAAGCGTTCCTGGGATACCCATTTTACAGATGAGGAAACTGAAATAGAGAGAGGCAGAGTGACTTGGCCAGAGTCACACAGCTATTTAGGGCAGAAGCTAAGATTCAAACCTAGACTTTCTGAGGCTCCATACCCAGCAAGCTGACAACTGCCTGGGTTGGGCTGATAGCCATGTCTGCCTTCTTTGAGAAGGGAAGGAAAGAGAATAAGCATTTCCTTCGGGCCTCCCTTGTGTCACATGCTGTGCTAAGTTCTTTTTTAAAATGATTTCATTTGATCCTCACAAGAACCTGCAAAGTAGGTACTAGGAGGATCCCCATTTAATTTTTTTTATTTTTAAACCCTCACCTTCTGTCTTAGAGTCAATACTGTGTATTGGCTCCAAGGCAGAAGAGTGGTAAGGGTAGGCAATGGGGGTCAAGTGACTTGCCCAGGGTCACACAGCTAGGAAGTGTCTGATTTGAACCCAGGACCTCCCATCTCTAGGCCTGGCTCTCCATCCACTGAGCTACCCAGCTGCCCCCAGGACCCCCATTTTAATGATGAGGAAACCGAGGCAAACTGTAGTTGTGATTTGCTTGAGTCACACAGCTAAAAAGAGTCTGAGGCTGGATTCGAACTCAGCTCTTCGGGACTCCAGGACCAGTGCTCTAACCGATATGCCACCAGCTGCCTTTATGATTTAAATGCATAATGGTTTGTTTATTCAACTGACAGCTTCTCCCTTTCCAGAAAAGGGGATTATGAGCCCTTTGGAACAGGTGTTCATTAAGCCTCCAACACCGCCACCTCGCATGTTAGGAGCCGTCTACATAGCCATCTTTGGCATCAGGATGATGACAACTGATGCTGGATCATGTCCCAGCTGTGGGGATTTGGAGCAGGAGAACTGCTTTCCCCCTTAGTTATCTCTAGTTGGAGCAGGAGGTGTCAGCATGGTGGGAACAGAGGAGGGCCGCAAGAAAGTAGAGAGGGAATCCTGGGCCTGGAGTCAGGAAGACTCATTTCCTGAATTCAAATCAAGACTCTCTGCTATGTGACCCTGGGCAAGTCTCTGTCTCTTGGTCTCTCTCTGTCCTCCCTGGTAAGTGAAAAAGCAGCTGATGCCAAGAGAAGCCTGATGGAGCCTCCCTCTGGCCCCATCTCTCCTCCTCTGCCTCCTTCCTCATTCTCTCCCTCCTTCTCTCCTCTCCTTGGAACAGGGAAGTTGGCTTGGGTTGGTTTCTAGGTTGACCTAACTGGAACTAGGAGAGGTCGCCGAGTCCCAGCTAATTTCTAGACCTTCTCGTGCCACTCTTCAGAGCTCTCCTCTCAGTTCACAGGAGCTCCTTCAGCTAAAGAACGTGTTTGGTTGCTAGAATTCGGTGAGCAGACTCGGCCCGCCTGCCCAGCGTCGCTAGTAAGAGGGCACCAGCTTACTGCCAAGGTGAGAGAGAAACAGCAGCGTTCATTCAAAATGATCTCCCAAAAGGGAACTCTCTTTGGAGGCAGCCGGTGGCACAGTGGGCTGAGAGACTGCCCTGGGCCTGAAGTAAGGAAGACTCAAGTTCAAATCCCATGTCAACCACTTCCCAGCTGTGTGACCCTGAGTAAGTCATTTAACCCCAATAGCCTGGAACTGATACTGTAATGGTTCTGAGATGGAAGGTCAGGGTTTAAAAAAATCCTCCTCGCTCTCACTTGGCACTCTGACCATTGGGCCACCTCGCTGCTCCTTAAAGAAGATTAAATGACTTGCCCATCCTCACATGGCCAGGGAGTATCAAAAAGCCAATCTGAACCCAGGTCATTCCTTCTGGACTCTTCACCGAGCATTCTCTCCTCTTCATCACTCGTCCTTCAAGTTAGAGATCTCAGGAAGACAAAGCCTCTCAGGAGGGAGACGTCGACCCTGAGCTCCTGCCTCTTAAGCCAGTTTAGGAGTCTCATCGACAGGCCAGCTCTCTCCGCAGGATTTCAACATTTGGGCTGCAACCCAGGAGTACTTGACTGGGAAAGATGAGAGCCTCTGAGCTTTTCGAGAGTTCAGCCCAAGTTTCGCAGGCCAGAGTTCAGCAGGTCTTTCCTTTCACCAGCGATCTGAAGAGATCCTTCTCACTTCCCTCAGCCGGGGCCACGTGCCCTTGGCATGCCTCCTGAGTGTGGAAACGGGAGCTGGGTCCACCCTTCCTCACTCTCCGGGCTCCGTCCCCAGCAGCCAAAGGACACGTCCTCCCCGGGCCTCCCAGCCTCCATCGTCCAACGAAGCCCACGTTGACAAATGACTTACATCTCATGACGATCATCCCCTGATTTCAGAACAAAGGCTAGATAAGATGGAGACATTATCCAGGGCTAAGCAGAAAACGCACAGACATCTGCTCTGATGCTTCAGGTCATCGGAAAGGCCAGCCCAATCGTAGATCATCTGGCCTTGCCCTCCAGCCTCAGGTCTCTCAATGGAAGCCTTTTATTGCAGACCCCCATTTCTGGCTGGTCATAGAGCATCGCACTCTAGACCTCCAGCCCTGAGCCCCTCACTGTAGTTTTCATTGTAGGGCCTCATGGCTGGCCTCCACCTTGGATTGGAAAATGGCAGTTATTGGAGTACAGAATGTTCCTAGAATTACAAGATCTAAGTGATCTGCCCGTGACTATTGTTCTAAGCTGGCTATTGCTAAAAAAAAAAAAAAAAAAGGAGACGGAATAAGGAAGACCCCCAGGCTCGGGGAGTTCTACCTTCCAGGTCTAGGGGCACCCCGAGATGAAAGGGGAAGCACGTGGAAGAATGAAACTGACCACTGGAAGACGGCCACGTGTTGACCATCCAGCGGGTGGCTGGATAGTTGTTACTTACCCAGCAATGGACGTGTCCACTTCATGCACCAGAGGCACCGACAGAATGAGAGTGTTGTCATGGAGTGAGTCAGAGCGTTCTATGTTGCCACTGGTTTGGAGAAAGGAGACATGGTCATGCTGTTGCATCTGACTACAGGCCCAGATTTAGCTGCTAAGTCATACTAGGATATCATTGGAAGGAAGGAAGGAGGCTGATCCTTGGAGCTCAGGCACAGAGCTGAAATCAGGAATTTTCCCCTCTTGGGGAAGGATTGTAAACCCTGCCCAGAAAAAAAGTATCAACTGTGTTCTCAGCCTTGGGAGTCCAGGAAATGCACCCTAGCAAACCATCTGGTAGCTTCCTGTTTTAATAGTCAACAAACATTTATTATGCACTCCTTACCTGACAGGCACTGGGCTAAGCCCTACGGATACAGAGGGAGACAATAGTCTCTGCCCTGAAGGAGTTCACATTGTAATAGAGAATTGACTTCATGTAATTCACTATATACATCCAAGACTTATAGATAGATTAGGGGAGAAAGAGAGACAGAGACAGACTGAGGCAGAGGGAGGGAGGGGGGAGACAGAGAGACAGAGAGACAGAGAAAGAGAGAAAGAGAGACAGAGACAGAGGCAGAGGCTAGACACAGAGAGACACAGAGACAGAGACAGAGACAGAGACAGAGACAGAGGCAGAGAGACAGAGACAGAGACAGAGACAGAGACAGAGACAGAGACAGAGACAGAGACAGAGACAGATGGAAGATGATCTCAAAGGAAAAACACTAGCGGGAAACCAGACTGGGAAGTACAAAATTGTTGGGTTTTGCTACTGAAAAACTCTAAAATTAGCACCCCAGTACAGAGTCCCAACCATCCCACCTTAGTTAAAGCTCTGGTCAACTGCCATCTGCTGAGTCTCCCATTTAAGCATCTCAAGAAGACTGTGAGGCCAAGATAGCAAAAACAGATGCCCAGGAAAGGAGACACAAAATTCCAGTCTTTACAAATGTGTAAGCTCTTGTTTTCTGGCTTGGACAATGTGGGGAGACATAGTTAAGGGAAGCTACTTCTCAAAATACTGCCCTCAGGGTGAGGAAGTACAAGCACTAGACCCTGGAACCCAATAGGGCTTTCTCAATATAGTAAATATTGATTAAGGCCCTTCAATCAGTAAGGGACTAGGCTAAGTGCTGAGCATACAAAGATAAGAACCGAACAATAACTCAGAGGGAGCTTGCAACCTCCTGACAAATTGTTGGTTGTTTCTGGTAGAGAGGATAGTATTTAAGGCAGCAAGAATGACTAATGGCCTCTTTTTAATTACTTGGAACATTAATCCAAGAGATCCACAGAGGACCAAACACCATCCCAATTCCCAAGTGCCAAGGAGATGGGCTATCTGAACACAGTGACTCCTGGGAATTTAGCAACTTATTCTTCAGAGGTGTAAGATGAAAGCTCATTTATTGGAGTTTCCAGATGGAAATGTAAAACTAGAGACAGGCAGGTAGCTCAGTGGATAGAGCCAGGCCTGGAGACAAGAGGACCTGAATTCAAATTTGGCCTCAGACACTCCCTAGCTGTGTGATCTTGGGCACACCATATAACCGCTAATTATCTGGTCCTTATCTCTCTTCTCATTTGGAACCAATACTTAGTATCAATTGGAAGGAACAAAGGGATGGGGCATGGGAGAGAGTGGAGGAGAGAGGAAGGAAGGAAGGAAGGAAGGAAGGAAGGAAGGAAGGAAGGAAGGAAGGAAGGGAGGAAGGAAGGAAGGAAGGG